>NW_005871373.1:196696-252021 GCF_000147115.1 Myotis lucifugus | reverse complement strand
GCCCTCCTCTCACTACTGCCCATCCCTCCTCTCACTAGTGACGGAGGTCCTCTCACTACTGCCCACCCCTCCTCTTGCAGTGCCCGCCCTCCTCTCACAAGTGTTTTTTCTTGAGTAAGATGTCATACTGATTTTCACTTCAGTTATGTTGATTTTGTAATTTTTCTCTTTGGTTTTTATTCTGAGACTGATGATCTTAGGAGACTGGGCTGATTAATTTTAAAGATCATGCCATCCCCTCCTCTGACCAGGTAACCTGATCTTTGTTCTAAAATCTTTTCTGCATAGTTCTGTTCACATTTGGTTGAATTGTCAGGGAATTTAAGTGGTATAACATGTGTCTGGGTCAAAAATTTAATCTTGGTGAATTCAGTGTGGTGTAATGATAATAACCTCAGCTGTAGCTCGATTGCCAAGTAAGAGGTGGTCTCATTTGTCTCCCTGTTCACAGTCACACACACAAACTTATAAACTGGTTTTTAAAAACTGATATTTTCATTCTAAATGTATATGCACTTACACATTTGCTGGTGGAATCTGCAGAGATATTTGCACATCTCGTTCATCACCCAGCTGGCTGGGGTGCAGTGAGGCCTCCTCTTTTGTTCACCTGCTGACGAGGAGTGAGTTCTGGAGAGGCCTGCGGGGAAGACAGCCAGCCCAGAACATTGCGGGTCCTCCGGATTCCCCTCCTTAGCTCATCACAAGTCCGCCTGTCTCTCTTCATGTAGTTACTGCCATCAGTGGAAGGAGAGAGAATGTAGGTGACAGCAGTTTAAAACAACATTTTAAGGAGTCGTTTGAAAAAAAATTACTAATATGCATCCCCGTGTGCTCAGATGGCAGGGTGGGCGGCCTTGTCACGTGACTCATACACAAACCCATAGTTGCTTTTGAAAATTACCACTGTTCTCTGGTCTCCCCTCCCCCATCTCTGGCAGCCAAGGGAGGCAACAGAGAACTCCTGCCCAGCCTGGGACAAAGACCTTTTCTAGGAGCTTTACTTCCGCTGATTGGAGTCCAAATGCTAATTGGCATCAGCTGCATTGAATCATTGTGTGGGGCCAGCAGCTGCCGGGCCCTGGAGACATCCAGCAGGGCCCTGACCTTTCTTTCCAGAATGTCCTCTCGCCTCTCAGTTTCCCTAAACTCCAGCGCTTCTTCCCGCGTGTGTGTCTGGTTGTGGCCTCCCGGGCGGGGGGGGGGTGGGGGGGGGGATGAGGAGCAGGCATTTGGACCAGCCTCCCCACAGGGGTGCATACACTTGTCCGTCTGCCAGTTCCTCTCTTCTTTCATGTGGGGTTTGTTTAAAATTCCAGTTCTCGTCTGTTTTCTGTTGTGTCTTCTGGTGGTGGGGTGTGTGTATTTAAATGTTGGGTTGAGACCACCAGACGTGTTCTTAGCGAATGGTTAAAGGAGGTGTGCACTCAGTTGGTTCATTATCACTTTATCTAAAGACAACATAAGCCCCGTGTCAGTCAGTAGGCATCAGTCCTAACTACGGCTCCAGCTGCAGTCGCTCAAAGTCAATGGCAGGTCCTGCCTCTCAGACACTCTCTCTCCACCACGGTGGGCGCTCGTTACAGGTGACAGTGAGCACTGAACTCCTTTTTGTCTGGTAAGATGTGTACTAGTCACTGTTCTGTAATCATAGCAGTGAGAGAGGGATGCTCCTAGGTTAGTGATGGCGAACCTATGACACTCATTTTTTTTGGTTGATTTTTCTTTGTTAAATGGCATTTAAATATATAAAATAAATATCAAAAATATAAATCTTTGTTTCACTATGGTTGCAAATATCAAAAAATTTCTATATGTGACACAGCACCAGAGTTAAGTTAGGGTTTTTCAAAATGCTGACACGCCGAGCTCAAAAGGTTCACCATCACTGACCTAGGTCATGGTTTCATTACATGTGTCTGCCCGCACCTTAGCTTCCGGGACGCAGGCCGCCCGGTGCCCATGTGCCCGCCGTGTGTGCCAGTGTGCACCTGTGTTTCACACCAGTGGACAGCACGGAATTTAGGCCTGCAGAGGAGTTTAAATGTGTAAGAATTCTAACTTGGTTGGAACCCATCCTCGGAGTCCTTCATGATCCTCTGCTGTTGCTCAGGCGCACCGCCTGGGAGCGGAGAAGCAGCGCTTGCTCTCTGTCCTGGGGGAAACCTGCTGGCAGTGCGTCCTGGGCCCTGGAGGCCCTGGTACCTGCTGCTGTGGGTGGGGGTGGGGCTCAGCGCTGGAGGAGAACTGAGTCTGCACAGCGCACGCAGCTGCTCAGAACTTACGAAGCGATTGCCAGCTCTTACCACAAACGAAATTCTGATCAGCGTTTCCATTTGTCCTGCCCTGACTCAGCATTGCTCTTTTCGTTTTCCTACAGCCTTTACACCCCAGCTCCTTGTAGGTTCACTGATGAGTATAAAGAGAAAAACAAACCTCCAGTTCGCTTTCTAATGACCTAGCCCCGTGTAAGGAACGTGGAGGTTGGCTTTTCGGGCCGATGTGTTTCACTGTGGCCTGTCCCGGAGGAACGCATGCCTCCCAACAGGAGCATGTTTTAGGGCCGTGGTCATGTGCCGACTGCTGTTAGGAATCCTTCCTCTCAACTAGCCTCAGGAGCCCACAGGCACGGGGGCCACGTGCTGGCGCAGAGGAGAGCAGCTTCGTGCGCCCTGTGCCCACGCCGTGGTGGCAGCTCACTGTCCCCTGCGTGAGGGAGTGGCGGACAGAACCCAGGACTGTGCTGTGGATGGATTGGGCGTCTAGTTCCACTGGGGCCTGCCCCTGTGCCGCCAGCTAATGTTTTAGTATGAAGTTCCTTTGAAGAGAGTCTGTTCTGTCGCCCTAGCCAGGCTGAACACTCGTTCTATTTAGCATTAAGGTAGCATCCTAGTTATTCAGTGTCGCATTTTTTATTGTTGCTCTCAACATGGCCCTGTTGAAATCACAGATGAAATGATGCGCATTTGGTGTGATTTTTCTGTGTACCAGGCTCAAAGGATGGTACAATGTCCGCAAATCAATAAATGTGATGCATCACATAAACAAACTGAGAGACAAAAATCACATAAGGAGTCACAGGCTGTCAGTGACTGTACTTGGCCACAGGACTTTGTTCTCATTCGCAGTCGTTACCTCGTGAGGCACATGGCAGCTGTGCCTATAGACCAGTGGTTCTCCACCTTCCTAATGCCGCGACCCTTTAACACAGTTCCTCATGTTGTGGTGACCCCCAACCATAAAATTATTTTTGTTGCTACTTCATAACTGTAATGTTGCTACTGTTATGAATCGTAATGTAAATATCTGATATGCAGGATGTATTTAGGCGACCCCTGTGAAAGGGTCGTTCGACCCCCAGGTTGAGAACCGCTGCTATAGAGTATCTGTAATATGCTCATGCTGGGGCAGTCGGAAGCCACCATTTGAGAATTGCTTTTCTAAGATGATTCATGTTTGTTATGTGTTTGGTTTCCAATGCAGTGGTGTACAACTGGAAGTTTCTCTTTAAAAGATGGTTTCTTTCCCTCTCTGGCCTGGCTCAGTGGCTAGAGCGTCGGCCTGCAGACTGAAGTATCTCGGATTCGATTCCGGTCAGGGCAAGTCCCCGATTCTTGACGCAAGGATGGCGAGAATGGACTGGAAACTTCTGTCACTGCCTGTGGGGAGGGAAGTAAAGTCGTGCACATGATCAGAAGCCACACGTCTGTTTTTATTTTTTCTTAAGGATGAAGAGGAAGAAATCAAACTGGAGATAAATATGCTGAAGAAATATTCTCATCACAGAAATATCGCCACATATTACGGTGCTTTCATTAAAAAGAGCCCCCCTGGACATGACGACCAGCTCTGGGTAGGCACTGTGTCTGTCTGGGGGTTTCCTCGTGGGCCGGGTGGAAGGCAGCAGGGACCTTCCAGAGGAGGAGACAGCAGAGGAAAGGGGCTGGTGTCTGGGATCTTTCTTGGGGGACATTATACTGATGTTTATTTTGATGTTTTCACTTTGCCTGTTTCAGGAATAAAATGGCATGTTTTAAAAACAATGTAATTAAAGAGCAAGGAAATTAGGATCTTGAAAATAAAAAAATAAAAACTTTAATTATGAAAATTAACCAGTTAACTGCTACGTGTCCAAAACGAAACCATCCTTGCGTCTATAGACGCTTATGGCGTACAAAGGGTTAACATGGAAGCTGTACTGAATGAATCTTTCTTTATTACCTGGAAGTGAGAGACAGATCACAAGAAAACAAACATATCAGTAATTTTTAAAAGTATTGGTAATAAGTTAATTAAAAACAATAAATTCCAGGGAAATTTCTGGACTTTGACACATTCAAAATTCTCTCTTCTTAAACACATATATATTCAAGATGATGAAACAGATATTGTCAGAAATATGGTCATCACATTGGTTACGCCAAAGGCTCTGGACGTAGAGAGCAGTAATAGAGATCAGTCCTTTTCCTATGTTTCAAAAAAAGCCATTGTAGAAAATTTGCAAAATTAAGAAAATGCAAGGGAAATAGTTACTTTCATTTCAATTGCCCAAATGTCATCATAGTTAAAATTTTAGTTCAATTCATTTGATTTTTCAGGTACTTAAAAAATATACTTACGTTCATGTTGTTCAAACATTTAGATACAGTATATAATATAGTTTTTAAAACTATGTGTTACTTAAAAAATAGCATTTCTCTTTTGTTCTAAACCCAGTCAATGTAAAATAGTTTGAGAATCGTAATAGTCTGATTTTGGCACATGAGAAACACTGTTAGGGAGTATTTGTACCAGGTTTCTGATAATTGGGCGTTGATTAAGAACAAAATGGTCCTCCAGTCCCGTGTGCGTGGGAGAGAAAGGCCCCGTCAGCACCGGGGCTGGGGGCTGGCGGGTCAGCAGCCTCAGTCGCCTGCTCCAAATGCGCACAGTTACTACTTGGATGGTGACATGCTCTCAGTAATTTGAATGCCTCCAAAATGAACATGTGCCTGGATCTTCAGGAAGGCAAACGGAGGTCCGACTCCTGGCTGTGTGGGTGCCCATGTTGTGCCTGCCCAGCGTGTGAGTCGCTGTGTGTGTTTCCGCCCGCAGCTGGTGATGGAGTTCTGTGGGGCGGGGTCCATCACGGACCTGGTGAAGAATACCAAGGGGAACACGCTCAAGGAGGACTGGATAGCGTACATCTCCAGAGAGATCCTGAGGGTAAGGACAGGCACGGCTCTGGTGCCCACCGGGCTCTGGCATTTCCGTCTTCACTTCCCTTGCCCAGACTGTTCCTCGAGTTATAACTGCACAGATCCTTCTTGTCTTGACAACCAAGGGCTCTGTATCGCTCGCTGGCTTTGATAGTTTAAGCTTCATCATGGTTTTGATCTAAAGATCCAAAGTATTCTGGCAAGTATCTAAAGAAAGTAGATTGAAAGAGGAAACAATTTTTTCTGTATCTCCCTGAATTCACCTCCAGGTGTTGAGAAGTCAGAGTGGAGGGGAGAGAAAGCGTCCTGCTTTTCTCTGAGAGCCCGTGTCTGAGCCTGCGGGCCAGCAGTGGTGCCGAGCACTGGCACCTGGTCAGGGCCAGGCGCTCGCTGCTAGTCTGCTGCAGTATGCATGAGGGAAAGTTCCAGTGCTGCTTACAGCAGCTGGAGGCTTGTCTCATGATCTTAGAGGAAGTTTCTGCACTACTATTACAGCAGCTTCTGAAGATCCCTCCTGGTGGCAGAGCCGCCCTGATCACAGCCAGGGAGCCTCTGGCCGGTCGGCGAGCTTAGCTTCCTCCGTGCTTGTCCCTGGATTACACACATGAATGGCTTGGTTTGATTTCATTTACCCCATGTTCTACTGAGTTAAACTGGAATCTAATTGTTAGGCTTCTCTCACTAATACAAAAAATTGTTACTTTATTTGTAGGTGAATTTATCCCCATTTTTATATTGAAGTTTCATAGAGGACTACAGGTTTAAAAAATGCCAAGTGGAATTCATAGAGATAGGTTTTAATTTCTTTTTATTTAGATATTTTAAAGCCCATTGCACGGATTCGTGCTCCAGTGGGGTCCCTCAGCCTGGCCTGCGCCCTCTCGCAATCCGGGACCCCTTGGAGGATGTTGGAGAGCCAGCTTCGGCCCGATCCCCGCAGGCCAGGCCGAGGGACCCCACTGGTGCACAAATCCCTCCTTCCCTCTGAGATCCATTAGTCTGTTCCATGTTTCCATGCCTATGGTTTCCGATCCTGCATTGAGCATCTGCTCCCTGGTGGTCAGTGCACGTCATAGCTACCGGCCGGTCGCTTAGGCTTTTATATAGTAGGTCCTCGGGTTATGTCAGAGATCCGTTCCTACAGCGCAACATAACGCAATTTTCGTCGTTAAGTCGGAACCCACCTACATAAGCACCTATGTCACTCACATGGAGCACATGCACAGCAGTAATGAAGTGAAACAGTAAAAAAAAATTAAAAGAAAGATAACAATTCCTGACCTTTACTTGTGGTAAATAAATAATAAACAACATAAAGCACATATGTACATACGTCGAAATGACGGAACTTTATTTTTTATAAATGGGAGATGGCGACATAACCACAAAACAACGTAACCACGAAACAACGTACATTGAGTCTGACGTAACCCGAGGACCTGTGTAGATTTTGCACAGCCCTTGACAATAGGAAATTCCCTTAAGAAAACTAGTTGTGTGGATGAAGTGGGAGAACCATCTATTTATAGTCACATTCAAATTTTATTATTAAAGCATCAGGGTTCTTGTCTGAGGCTACCACGGGGAGCAGGGTGTGAGGTGGGGAAGGCGTGCGCCTGCCCGCTGAGATGGAGTGCAGGGTGCACGGGTGTGCGGTCAGCTGTAAGGAAACAGCCTGGTGGACAGGAGGGCCCTGGCTAAGGCTGTGGCTGCTGGAGTCCATCAGGCCTGGTTGTGAGCCCTGCCCTGCTGCTTACCTTTTGTGCACCCTTGGCAGCGTCACTCGGCTTTCAGGACTGCCTTTCTCACCTGTGGATACAGGTACCAAGCCTGTAAAGGGAGTGCCTTCATCAGGAGAATTAATGTCAATGTATCAGAGTCATTTAACGTGACACGTGCATACACAGCTAATGCTCATTTAATATTAGTTGTCCTTACTCTCTTAGAAGCACACACACACATCCTTCCTACATGTAATTCCGGTGTAGGATTTCTCAAGCAGAGAACTAGGTTTCATTGTAAATGTCTGAGCCATCAAATAAATGTGTTTTAAACACATTTCATCACAGGCAGTTTCATGCTTTTTTATTTTTTTTCCCAAAGAGCTTGCAAGGCCAAAGCTGGAACAATTTTTTTAAAATTGATTTCAGAGAGGAAGGGAGAAGGAGAGAGAGAAACATCAATGATGAGAGAGAATCATTGATTGGCTGCCTCCTGCATGCTCCTTACTAGGGATCGAGCCCACAACCCGGGCATGTACCCTTGACCGGAATCGAACCCAGGACCCTTCAGTCCACAGGCCGATGCTTTATCCACTGAGTCAAACCAGCTAGGGCGGTTCCGTGCTTTTATGTGCACAGGCATACGTTGTTTACCTGGTGTGTGCACTAAGCATGTACTGCTAGCCCGGGTGTTTGAGGTGGATGGACATCATGTTGAGATGCAGAAGTGTGTTCCCCAGTGAGCGCGTGACTTGTCTTTCCTGTGACAAAAGTCTGAATGAACTTAAACACACCAGCCTCTGGGATTCAGAAGCAGACACCGAAGCAGGTGTGTATTTATCATGAAGGAATTGCTAGGAGTCGTTCTGGTAAGGAGAGGGCTGTAGACAGGGAGGTGAGCTCTCCTGGGAAAGGAAGGCCGCGCCCCCGCAGAGGCGTGGGGGCCCTGGAGAATGTGCGGAGGGCGGGACCTGCTCTCGCTCCTCAGTGGGGGTTGGTTCGGACGCTGCTGCGGTGAGGTCCCTCAGAAGGTGTCTGGAGTGTGTAGAAAGCTCCTGGCGGCCCACTGGACCTCTTGAGACCAGAAGGTTTACCGACATCCCAGCACTTCGCGTTCAGTCTGCACGGCAGTCACGTGCATCTAGGTCAGTGGTCGGCAAACGGCGGCCCCTTGAGTGTGGCTCTTCCACAAAATACCACATGCGGGCGCGCACGTACAGTGCGATTGAAACTTCGTGGCCACACTCAAGGGGCCAAAGAGCCGCATGTGGCTCGCGAGCCGCAGTTTGCCGACCACTGATCTAGGTGGAAACGGGCGTTTTTACGGAGAGGCACTTAGAGCCTTTCGCAGCCAGTGCTGAAGGCCGGCCTTCTACCGCTCCTTGTTCCCTGTCCAGCAGTGAGATAGTTGCAGAGACTGCTCCCCAGCCTTGAAACCGATTCATTGTCTGGAATGTTTACTTGTGTGTATTGGGATCTGTCATCTGTCTCTGCTGAGAAAGAAACGTTGCAGCTTGGTTTTTGACATGGGAGCAGCGAAACATACACGTGTCGTCCCTCCCGGGCACGCCATACAGGAAAAATGTGTTCGCTGTTCAGAGCCGTCCTGGCTCGGGGTGGCACTGGTGACCAGCGGCGTCGGTACCCAGTGGCCACCCTTGGCCGTATACAGCACAGGAGACACGCCTATGTATGTTGCTCGTTAGGAATAAGAATACCCAGGCCACGTTTGTCTGAGGACACTTGGGTACTTGTGTTTGTTGCTCAGATGATGCTATAAAAGTGTAAGAAGGGGTTTGTGCAAATTATAGAATAAACGATGAACAGAAGTAGTACCAGTAGGAGATAGCAAAGAATTAGGGAAGCTACGTGTTTTTTGCCTCTTCCTTTGCTGCTCACAGTTGTTTCACACTGAGAGGAGGGCTTTCTTCCTAACTGGCCCTGTGGTGGCTCATGTGTTAGTACCTCTCCCCCCTGCCAGTGCCCGTGGCTAACCCTGCACACACACCCCCCCTCCCCCCCCACACACACGGCTTCACACGTGGCTGGTGGAGGCCGTGGGCAGCCCTGTGCTTGAGAAACAAGTGTTCTAGAGCAGCTGTCTCATTTACTTCACAGCCTTCAAAGTCATGATAACAATAAAACCCACAAGCAATGGAACAGGAAAGTCAAACCCTTCTCTTCAGTCCACCCCTCGGAACTAGCCCTTTCCCAGTGAGTAGGCTGCTTGTATCGGAAGGAGGCAGGCTCTCAATTTTGCTTCTCGAGCTAAAGATGGGGCAAGTAAAGGAGTGAGAGAATGGGGCATTTTATCTTTAGACCATATTTGGATGCAAAATGTAGTTGTGTTCTTGCTCCCCCCCCTCAGAAGAGACTGCTCTCGGGCTTCCTTCCAGATACAAGGTCATCAAAAAGCACTATATGCCAGGAGATTTCTCTCTCTGGGAAACACATACTCTAACACAGCCGTGGGCAAACTATGGCCCGCGGGCCGGATCCGGCCCGTTTGAAATGAATAAAACTAAAAAAAAAAAACAGACCGTACCCTTTTATGTAATGATGTTTACTTTGAATTTATATTAGTTCACACAAACACTCCATCCATGCTCTTGTTCCGGCCCTCCGGTCCAGTTTAAGAACCCATTGTGGCCCTCGAGTCAAAAAGTTTGCCCACCCCTGCTCTAACACAATGGTTCTCAACCTTCTGGCCCTTTAAATACAGTTCCTCATGTTGTGACCCAACCATAAAATTATTTTCGTGGCTACTTCATAACTGTAATGTTGCTACTGTTATGAATCGTAATGTAAATATCTGACATGTAGATGGTCTTAGGCGACCCCTGTGAAAGGGTCGTTGACCGCCAAAGAGGTTGTGACCCACAGGTTGAGAACCGCTGAACACAAAGCTCTTTTGATGGCCGAACTATTTTGCATTTGGGGTAGAGGTGGGATGATGGGCTGTGTGCTGGGGAACCCAACTCACCTTTGCTTTCCCCGGGATGTGTCTAGTTCAAACATACCTCGGGGTCACCCCCTGAAAGATGGGTGCACAGTGTGGGAAAGGCACCGGCGGTGCACAAATAGCACAGACTGTAGCCGCGCGAGCACAGTCATCCACAGCGTGTCTCGGGGCAGCTGGAACGTGGTGACGCTACCACAGGGACCTAGCCCACCGGAGCGGAGGGTGGGCATGTGCTCTGCCTGTGGAGTGCTGTGAGCAACGTCTCCCGGGAAGCGCCGGAGAGTGAATTGTATGTTCTAGCCATGGTCCGCAAAGCCTGTGGCCCGCACACGCCCTTCTCAGGAAGGCTGTGTCTTGGTGACTGACTTACAGAGATAGCGACTAAAGTTCAGTCTGTCTTCCTACTCAGGGCCTGGCGCATCTTCACATCCATCATGTGATTCACCGGGACATCAAGGGCCAGAACGTGCTGCTGACCGAGAACGCAGAGGTGAAGCTCGGTACGTGACGGAGGGCGCAGCCAGCAGCACCCCCTGCCCTTTGGCATTAGCCAGCGTTCAGCCTGTGCCTGCACTGTCTATGTCTGCGCTCTGTAACAGGTTATTGCTTAGCCTGGCTCCACCCTTCCATCATGTCCCCCCACCACCATTCTCTGTGTAGCAGACAGACTAGAGTCTAAGTCAGATCATGTCATTTTCCTGCTTCAAGATCACTAATAACTTTCTATTTAACTTTGAATAAAAGCCACATTTCCTGTCATGGCTCATAAACAGCCATGGCCCTGCTACTGCTAGCCTCCTTCTGTGAGGACCTCACTCTTCTTCCTCAGTGACCAACTTATTTCCTTGGGACTTGCCTCAGGGCCTTCGCACAGACTGTTCCCTGGGTCGAAGCTGCAGTGTTTTCTTCATCCTCATTGGCCTTCGCTGACCCTCTGATCTGTGTCGGGTCCTGCTGCCTTGTTTCCTCCATAATAATGATCACAATTCATAATTATTAAGCTATTTATTTACTTATAATTCTGACTCCTTTATGAGAATATAAGTTCTGGGGGTACAGCGACCAGGATTGATTTATTTGCCGGAATGTTCTTAGGCAGCACCTGGCACGGTGCCTTGAATGTGGTAGGTGCTCGGTAACATGTGCATAATGGGAGTGGAGCCCATGGTGTCTTCCTGGACATGGTTTGTGGTGGTTCTCTGTTCCGGTGGCTCTCTGGGTTTCCGGTTTCCCTTGCCTGGATCTCAACTCACTCGCACCCACTTTCATATAATACTCCTGTCAGATTTAAACAGGTTTAACCTTGTTTTCTTCCACTAAGTCATCATGAAAACTATGCTTATAAGGATCTAGTCCACCTTTAAAAAGTTGTAGGTGCCGCAGCTAGTACTGAAAAGTAAGATCTCATCATTGCTCTTGCGAAGTGCCTGCAATTACTGGCCATCTGTGGAGGAATAGTCTGCCTAATTGGGATCCCTCCCAGCTCAGATGGAGGCACTGGCACGGCTCCCTCCCGACTACACAAGCCGTGTGTTCCCTGTGCACCCGCGGTGTGGCCTGTGCATCCCTCAGTGGTCACTTGCTGACCGTCCCCTGGCCGACGAGCCTGTCTCAGAGGAATGTGCACGCCAAGAGCTGGCCAGGTGGCTCCTCAGGCTGATCCGCAGGCAGGAGTGGAACCTGTACCCTGGGAGTGATCTCGGCTCGGAGGCGACCAGGCCTGGCAGCTTCCGGGCAGGAAGAGGGCTGCTGGCTCCCTCTGGAAAGGCTGCTCGTCGTGTGATGACCGGAGGAGGCTGCATGTCGGTGACATGTTCCTGCTCAGTTTGCTCTGAAGACACCGCCTCCGAGTTCTCGTGGTCTTGTTTGTTAGTTGTGTTTCACATTTTCTCGCTTTCTCCTCTTCCAGTTGATTTCGGAGTGAGTGCTCAGTTGGACAGGACTGTGGGGAGGAGAAACACCTTCATAGGCACCCCCTACTGGATGGCGCCTGAGGTCATCGCCTGCGACGAGAACCCGGATGCCACCTATGACTACAGAGTAAGAGGCACCTGCTCGCTTGGCTCACTGGGTCCCTGCCGTTCCTTGAGGGACAGGCCCTGCTGACGCACCGCCCACCCTCATCCTGCCTGCTCCCTCGGGGAGGGTGCCTGGGCCCCTGTGCGGGTGTAGCACTGTCAGCACAGCGTTTCAGTGGTTCTCAACCTGTGGGTCGCGACCATCGGAAAACACATATAGCATATCAGATATTTACATTACGATTCATAACAGTAGCAAAATTACAGTTATGAAGTAGCAATGAAAATAATTTTATGGTTGGGGGTCACCACAACATGAGGAACTGTATTAAAGGGTCGCGGCATTGGGAAGGTTGAGAACCACTGGAGATGCTGCCTTCTCGTGTCCATTCTGCACCATCACCGGTCTTCTTACTAAGGAACAAACTGCCTCCAGGGCAGCCTGGGCCACTGGGCAGATCCTGTGACAGAGCTCCGCCTTTTATCAGGTCACAGTGTATTTGCATGACTGCAGTGCCTCCAGGCACGTGGCTCAGCCGTGCATGTCCTGATCCTGACGGAGAACCACATTTGACCCTCAGACTTGGGTTGAATATATTAACCCAAACAAGTTTTTAAAAAGTCCCCTGGCCTTATCTAACAAGTCGGAGTGGTTCATGTACCTGTTTAATAACATTCAGAAATGAGTTCACGTCGTAACACTGTCCATTTCCACAGTATCTATATATAAAAAGGCCTGTGCAACCATTATGAACGACCAGTTGACCAGTTGCTATGACGCACACTGACCACCAGGGGGCAGATGCTCAGCACAGGAACTGCCCCTTGGTGGTCAGTGCGCTCCTACAGCCAACCTCCCACGGTCACTCCCCCCGGCCGGCTCCAATCAGTCCCAATCGCTGGCCAGGCTGAGGGACCCTGCCCGTGCATGAATTCGTTTATTATAAATACCCAATTAACAAAATTTAATTTAAGCTTATGGTGTAGAGGAATATGCATTTTATTTTTTTATTTGCTGAAGTATTTTCAAATAGATTATAGATTCTATGACTTTTCACTCTTTAATACATCATTCTGAACCTGCAAAATTTGCAAACATTTTCCAGTATTTTCATACATAAGTAAATTAAAAATAATTTTTAAAGACAAAACCCGTAGTTAGACCCAGCTGATCACCTGGATTAGCAAGGTTGGCTTGGAGGAGAAGTGGTTGGCTCCGCCACACTGGGCATGGGCCTGCTGCGGAGGTGGTCCCAGGTCCAGGTGCTGCACCCTCCCTTGCTCCCTGCAGTACGGAAACCTCCATGGAACCAAGGAGAGCTGTGTGGGCCTCTCCTTAGTCCTCTGATCAAACATACGTGTTTGCACTCTAAGTAATTACAGTAAAACCATGAAACTGAACAACTTTAGTGATTCCCATGTTATGAGAGCATATAAACAAAAGAATGCTAATGATAGCAATCCTTCGTTAATTACTGTAAAAGCCTTATTTGGATTTTGAGAAATTGGCTGATGAACCTTTATTCATTCATCATCCATTGTTTATGGAGTGCCTACCACATGCCAGTCACAATTCCAGGGACACAGAGGTGAATGAAACAGATGAAAATACTTGTCCTCGTGGAGAACAAAGTTAAAATTCAGCTTCTAAAACTAAGAAAAGATTCCATGCACAGAAAGCCCTTGACTTTAGTGCTCACTCCTTAGGAGTAGGCAGGGCGGGCGGGGCCTGGGGGGTGACTCTCACAGTGGCCACAGTGTTTCCTCCGCAGGGCAGGGCCTCACACAGAACCCTCCGGCCGTTCACTGGTAAACGTAAAAGGAGGCATATATTAGGGCCAGGGATCTAAACGATCTAATGCTCATAGAGAGAATGAAACACTGGGCAGAAGAGCAGGCGCGGGCCGGGGGGGGGTGCTTGCCCAGGCACCACCTCCACTCCCTCGTAGACATGAGTGGTTCTAATGAACAAATCACTTTCATCTTTTTTTTTTTTTTTTATAATTAAATCTTTTTTTTTAAAATATATTTTATTGATTTTTTACAGAGAGGAAGGGAGAGAGATAGAGAGTTAGAAACATCGATGAGAGAGAAACATCGATCAGCTGCCTCCTGCACATCTCCCACCGGGAGATGTGCCCGCAACCCAGGTACATGCCCTTGACCGGAATCGAACCCGGGACCTTTCAGTCCGCAGGCCGACGCTCTATCCATGGAGCCAAACCGGTCTCGGCCACTTTCATCTTTATCTTACTTATTTGAAAGGTATTATCACAATTGTGTGTGTGCTTTTAACTTCTTGAGAGTTTTTCCGTTTATACACCAGAAAATGCATTTGTCCCATTTGTGTGAGTAAACAGCCGTGTTAGCTGGGGGCCTCGTGTCTGCTATGCTGCGCATGACGTGCTGTTCTGTTTTGCAGAGCGACCTTTGGTCCTGTGGCATCACCGCCATCGAGATGGCAGAAGGTGCTCCCCGTAAGTAGCGTTCTCTGTAGCCCAGTTGTTACCTGAAACGTACACCTAGCTCTGAGTCTCACAAAGAACAGTTTCATGGATAGAGCCATTCCTGGGGGGGCCCTCGATGAAGGGCCCTGAGCGCAGTGAAGCTTTAGGTTGAGAGGAGCCAGTGGGACCCACTGTTCCTTTTGGAGATGTGGGTGAGCTCCGTAGGCTCCTCTGTCCTTTACTGGAGGTGGGCTCAGATACGGGCCTGAGACTCCGGTGAGTGGCCTCAGGTGACAGGCAGTGATTTTTCTATATTCAGTGAAACTCGTCCTAACACAGGGAGCTTAAGTATTGTGTGTGTGTTGACTTTACAACTAGAGGCAAGACTTTTTATCTGTAGAGTAGCATTTTGTATTACCTATGAACTTCTGCTTTGGATTAAATCAGTGACAATTTCATTTAACTGATTTTTGATCAGGGATGTGGTAGAATTGCAGAGAACAGGAAAAAATAGCATTTTCTGCTGGTTCCCCTAATAAAAAAGTATACACAAAGAACGCATAACTGTCTGGTAACTGGTTGTTGCTGAGTAAATTTTTGTTGAATGAATGAAAAAAATTGCCAACAACTAAGGATTAGTTTGCAGTACAGAAATGGGTATCTGTTGTGAACACCATGTGTCCCTCGTGTTTCCTCCTGAGTGACTGGCATGGCCTGGCCCTGCCTCAGTTCCTTTCTCAGTGGGGTTGGCGTTGTCTTTTTTTGGCCCCCATTTCCCAGCTGCCTTGTAAGAGTCTCATGAAGGTAAATAACACACGAAAGTGCCCATGGCCCTTGTGCATAGAATTGGGTACCTAACGGGCCTTCACTGGGCGAGTGGTAGGAGTGCAAACAGTAACTTCACAGACTTAAACAATTCCCTTTGACCTAACAGGCGTGCCGGGTCATGTCGCACCAGCGTGTCCCTGAGCGGGCGGCCTCTCTGGAGGGCTGGCCTGTGAGCCTTCACGAGCAGCGTCTGATACTCCCACAGCAATCCAAAGAATTAAACTTATTTCCATTGTCAGCTTGTAGATGATTTAGGAACTTAAGCTATTGAGTCTTTGAACACTTTGAATCAATATTTATCTTTGATTCATGAAAACTTTTCAGTGTCTTTTTGAAATTGTATATTCTTCTTGTGCTGGTCCTCCTTATATTTTGCTGTGTTTAAATGGGGAATTCAGGGTTTGCCCTAGGGCTCATAGCTACAAGTCCGGCCTGCTTGACACAAGAAAGCAGATCAGAGGACGGGCCCGAGCGTCTGGTGTTTGAGTGAGCCCTAGAGTTCAAGAATGAGTCAAATAAGTGCCATACTGACACGACCGTCTCCTCTCCCCAGCTCTCTGTGACATGCATCCAATGAGAGCACTGTTTCTCATTCCCAGAAACCCTCCTCCCCGGCTGAAGTCAAAAAAATGGTAAGCTACAAATGGTTTTGTTGTTGTTGTTCTTTTCTTTTAAGAAAAATTGTTCCTTTTTAGTTTTACTCCAAGGCAAAGTTCTGGCCATTCTAATCCCAAAAGAGCCAGCGCCAGTGCCCCAGACACCAGTTACATGGATCTTTTTGTTCTGTTTATTTTCCTCGATAGATTCTCTTTGTGTTAAGAAATAGTGACAAGTGGCCATATGAAACACTGTAACACGGTTAAGAAAAACGTCCCATTTTAATATTTCAACACACTTCTAAGTTTGATATATTTCTGAACATTTTTGCAGTAAAAAGCAAAGCTGAATGGACTTACAGTTCCTCAGGTGAAATGGGATGTTAGCATTAACGGTGCCATTTACTGTTATCGTTGCAAAACATGGACGTCAGGCGTCTTTCTTCATCCCAGATTCTCCCTGGAGCTCATTTATTTGCTAAAGAAAATGTGTATTCTTGGAGAGCGGCATGCCCTTTCTGAGAGCTGTGTGACCGCGGTGTGGGCTGCTGGTGTGGTGCCATGTTAATGTCGCCGAGGGAGCGCACGCTTGTTGTCTGAGCACGTTGCCCGCTCGCTCCCGCCTGAAGTGTGAGCCCTCTCGCTCAGTCCCCTTTGCGCTGTCCGTCCCACTGTGCTCGGCTAATTGGTTTGTTCCTTTCTGGAACTATTTCCCAATTAGTGTTGTCCTCTTAGGTTCTTGACTCTAATTCTGAAATACGCAGAAGACCTCAGGGTTAAGTCTTTTATTCTGGATTTGGTCTTTCGCTGTTCCTGTCTGCTCTTTTCTTCTTGGTTGCTCATCTGATGTTCTGTGGCTTCCGTTTCCTGTCTGGCTGTGTCCATGCACATGTGTTTTCACTCCTGTTTCTTTCCTGCCCCTCACTGTCCCTTCCCCCAGCACATTTCACCACCCCTGCCCCACCTTTTGTTTGCAGGCAGTATTTTTCTATTCTTTATATACTGTCTTGAACCACATTCAACTCCAGAAAACTGGGGCGCTAGTTTGTAGAAAAGTGTTTAAGGCCATATACTTGTGAAGACTCTAGCCCCAATGGTCCCCTGTACTCAGACGTGATAACAGACCTCCGTGGGTGGCCAGCTGAGGGAGACCAGTGCCTCTCGTGGAGGTCAAGGAGGAAGGGGCCGGCTCACACACATCTGGCTTGTGCTGCACTAGGCGCTGTCACTTCTCCCTTTCCTTTTCTCTGTCAGATTTTATTAAGGAGAATGTAGCTCCGTCTTCAGGGTGCCTCACAGTTTACAGGGCTTGTCATTCCTCAGTTTGGGGTCAACCACTACTATGTGCATAACACAGTGATGCAAAGGGACAGATGTGGATGACGACAAATTCTCCCTGAGAGTTCTTGCCCAAACGTCCCCCTAAACTTGATTAGATGCCTGTTCAGCCACTGCTCCAATTTACCCACGTTTTCCAAAGCAACAAGATGGCGACAGACATAAGGCTCCTTCCTTCAGGGTTGCTGTCTTTCCACTACGTGTAAGTTCTTCTGTGTAGGGAGAAGTGGCTCCCAAAAGGTGATCACGAACTCTGCCAGCAGAATGTACTAGTCGATTTTAAAGGATTGACTGTAGACCATCGATTCCCACATGTTTATCCGTGGACATGGTATGACTTTGGAATCTTTGGCATCTTTTAGTTGAGGGCTCCAACCTCAAAATCCCTGGTTCGTTAGGTCTGAGGAGTGATCCAGGTTTGTGTATTTTAATGAAGCCCCCAGGTGACCTGTGGGCGTGGGGTTTTCGAGTTACGGTGTCAGGGCGCTCCTCCCCAGCGGCTAGGACCCTCCCTGCTCCTCGCGCCCCACTGGATGAAGCAGCAGCCTCCTGCCTCGGGCCCTCTCTTAGCGGACCCCAGCCTATTTTTCTGTTCTTTTCTATGTTTCATACCAGCACTAGGAAAGGATTCATCATTCGTCACGGTTCTCTTCCTGGGTTCACGCCATTCCCTTCTCTCTGGAATGATGGCTTTTCTCACGTAACTTGGATACCAGAGGTCCTGCTCTATGCTGTCCGACCCACTGAGCACCCACCCCTCTTCCCTGTGATGACACGTGCACACACACCTCCACTGTATTTCCTGTGCGCACTTCTCATAGAGCCGAGCATAAACCAGTGTCAGTTGTCGATCCATAAATATTTGTTGAATTGAAAAAAAAACTAGTAAGTTTGAATGGAAATATAGGACAATAGAAGTGATTCTTAAAAGCAGTGAAGTAATGGGAAAGAATTGAACTAATTTTCTAATTTACATTTTTTAAACTGAATAACTCATTCATTCAACAAAAATTTATTGTGTACTTACTGTGGCCTGCCATCCTCGGTGCCGGGCATGCTGACAGATGGAGACTAGGAGCCCGTGTCAGCGCCGTGCCTTTCCCGCCGGCGGGGAGCAGGGCCATGGCGCAGTTCCTTCAGTGCAGATGCCCCGAAGAAGGGCTTCTTGCTGGGCACGTGGGGGGCTGCAGGGGAGGCTAACCCAGGAGGTGATGCCGGGCCAAGTCTCAGAAGGTGTGAAGGTCGAGTGTCTGGGCCATGACTCAGGCTGGGGGTCAGCATGAGCTAGGCCTCTCTCAGCAAAAACCCAAGTGGCTGGTCTGAGAAATGTTGGTGACAGAGTTACTTACCCCTTCAAACCATTGTTTCCAAAGCTGTACATTAGCATAAAGAGCGAATGACGATCCTATTGAGACTGGGATTGGAATGTCACGTTAACACAGCAGTCCTCAACCTGTGGGTTGCGACCCCTTTGGCGGTTGAACGACCCTTTCACAAGGGGTCGCCTAAGACTATCCTGCATATCAGATATTTACATGACGATTCATAACAGTAGCAACATTACAGTTATGAAGTAGCAACGAAAATAATTTTATGGTTGGGTCACAACATGAGGAACTGTATTTAAAGGGCCAGAAGGTTGAGAACCACTGCGTTAATAGGTTCAAGGGCCCCCGCCTCTGGTCACTTACTCGGCTCCTTCTCTTTTGTTTCTGTATTGTCCTTGTCTTCCAGGTTCCAGACATCCATCCTCCACCTACCTTCGTTTTAGCAAACCCTCCCCTGCCCCCCCCCCCCCCCCCAACTAAGTGGTTAATAATGAGCAACATGAAATTCAAACCCAGTTACTTTAGATCAGCTCTGCATGAGGAGGTCTGTGCTTATTGCCAGGGATCTGGTCCAGCCCCTGGACGGGGGACGTCTGCTCCTGGTCCCGGGCCTGAGCCCCGGGTGTCTCCCCCCGCCATGGCTGTGCGTTCCCAGGGCGCCTTGGTGTCCTGGGGCTCGTCTCTGCCCTCAGCTGATACGTCACTGATCTTTGGGAGGGTTGCTCTTTGTGGTAGACATTTGATGATCTTTTTTACTTTCTCTTACAGGTCAAAGAAATTTTTTAGTTTTATAGAAGGGTGCCTGGTGAAGAACTACATGCAGCGGCCCTCCACAGAGCAGCTCTTGAAACATCCTTTCATAAGGGACCAGCCAAATGAGAGGCAAGTTAGAATCCAGCTGAAGGATCACATAGACCGGACCAGGAAGAAGAGAGGAGAGAAAGGTATTAGACCTGTTTTTATTTCATCTTAAACATATATATTTTGCCAACTAGATAGGTTGCTCCTGCCCGCTGGGCTCTGCCCGCAGGCCCGCGAAGAGCCAGGTCCAGCAGCTGCGGCGGGCCCAGGGCCTGCAGGCCTCGCCATGCCAGCGTTCGGCTCGCCCAGCCTCCAAGAGGCAGTGCCGTGAGTGTGTGTGGCCGGGTGACCTTGTGGATGTGTATGCAGACGGACCTGCAGCTGCATGTGACGTAGGCGTAACCCATTTCAGTTCTCAGTCTGCATTTTTCTTACCAGGAAACTGGTTTTAAATGTATGTCTCTGGAAAAAAGTTAGAAATGTATTTTTTGTGAAGAGACTTTGTTTATAAATTTCTTCAACCTTCCTGGTTTGGATTGCTCCGTCGAGGGAAATTGCTCA
The DNA here is from genome assembly GCF_000147115.1 of Myotis lucifugus. NCBI lineage: Eukaryota > Metazoa > Chordata > Mammalia > Chiroptera > Vespertilionidae > Myotis > Myotis lucifugus. Next base: position 232,223 of record NW_005871373.1, on the reverse strand, counting down.
CTGAAAGCCAGGTACTGACATTCAGGTCAGGGTCCAACCAAATGGACTGTTGCTTTTGGGGAAATGGCATAGAACCTATGGAAGTGAAAATAAGTTATTCGTGTTGAAACTTAGTCTGGTCTAAGGAGAGCCAATTTTGTCTCCCTCTGCTGTATTGTTTCATCAATTTCTCCATGATTCCACCTTTATAACTGTGGGAACATTGATTTTGTTTTTTCTGCCATTAGTATCTACTTCCTGCTTCCCTTTCTGCCCCCAGCAGACTCTGCTGCACTTTAGGGGGATCCCCGAGGGGGATCCCCGAGCACTAACAATAAACATTTTATTATGTACATATACATGTATACACACACACATCTTAAATCTTTATTGTCGAAAGTATTACATATGTCCCCTTTCTCCCCACATTGACCCCCTCCAGCCTATCCCTGCCCCCGCCTTAGTTTGGGCAGTGAAATCTCCTTTTTTTGAAATTCGGCATCAGCGTGGATTTTCTGAATTTTCTGACACTCTTGGGCCATTTTTCTTCTGTGTCCAGGGCTCTGGGCCTGTCCTGGCCCTGCTCCCTCGGCGGACATCCTGTGGGGGTGTCTTGGATGCACAGATCTGCTCTCGTGGGGGGAGTACGGCCAAGGAGCAGCCCTCCCTGTGGAAGGTGCGGTCACGTGCCTCCTCCCCCACGCTCTGTACACATCGCTGTTTTCACCAAGAACGTGTTGTTCACACGCTCCTGGAGACTTGCCTGTGTGTGCACGTGTCATGATTTGTGAACAGTCCCGTTCGTCTTTTCTGAACAGATGAAACGGAATACGAGTACAGCGGCAGTGAGGAGGAAGAGGAGGAGGTGCCCGAGCAGGAAGGAGAGCCGAGGTATGCCAGCCGCTGGTCCACAGAGCGACGCGGGCTCTCAGAGGACGCCCTTCTCCATAGCGGGCAGGATCTCACCTGACTCTGGAAGGGCCTTAGTAGCCTCCATTCTTCTCTATTTTTTGAAACATTTCTATAAGCATGTCCCCCTCTAGCTCTTTCCCACTGATCCTTTACCAAGATTGCATTGCTCCTCCCCACCCCCCGCCCCAGTCCTTAGGGAATGTGTGGGCTATGTGAGGTCCTGAGGAAGGGAGCCTGCAGCTGGCACCCCAGGCAAGAGGCCCTGCACGCACACAGTCCGCTCGGCCGGGAGGGCCGCCATGGAGAAACTGCACTTATACCCAAAACGTTTTTTTTTGTTTTGCTCCCACAAATGTGGTGAGCAGCATTCCATTTCCTTTATTAGGTATACTCTGTCCTGACCCATTTCGTAGCCCATGGTCCTCTCTGCCTCCCAATGTACAGGGAAGCAGAAGGATGAAGAGTTGGTTGTATGGACCTCGAGGAAACTAATTAGTCAAAAGATAGAGGAGTTTAAAATTGTAGTACTGGTCTTGCCTGGCTGATGCTGTAGCTACACATACTAGCTAACCAACGGAACAAGGCCGGTAGGAGGGTGAAGGGCCTGAGGGCACCCGTGTGTACAGCTGGCAGCTTGACGAGAGCATAGCAGGAAATAGGAGAATTTGTTGAAAAAACTTCGTAATGTCCTTTTCTTCATACAGAGACTTGAATCCATTTGAGACTAAAACTTTTAGAGTAATTTGAATTGATGCCATGAGCAATGCAGTTGTTTTGGGGTAGGAGCAGCATCTAATGAAAGAGGCTGTGGAAGCAGATTCCTTTGCCATGTTACTCCAGTGTTTGGGAGTGGAAGGTGGAAGACCAGCTAGGAAGGGTGCTGCTCGGTCAGTGCTTAACGTCTGGGACTCCCTGGGGCTCCGCAGCTGACCCCGGACCCACAGGAGGTTCGAGGGAACACCCGGTGAGACTCGTGTACAGATGACGCAAATGAAGGTGCTGAAGGTTACGTGGTATTTCTTGCCCAGCAGACCAGAGCATGACGTGACTGTCACTGATGGGAAGTAAGGTGGTCAGACAGGGATGCTCCCAGCTTTTAATTTTAGAGTTGAGTTATGTGAGAGTCCTAAGGGAGATGTACCCAGGCCAGAGTTTTAAGATGTTTATGAGATGCATGAAAGCAGGTAAGTACTACTGAGTTGTACGTGTGGTTACTGCCGTGGACTTGTTGGAAGGCGGGTTACGGCGACAGGAGCTGGAGCTGCTTCTCAGAGGCAGCGGCCACCTGAGCACCCCTTCCTCCCGCAGCTCCATTGTGAACGTGCCTGGGGAGTCCACTCTGCGTCGCGATTTCCTGCGGCTGCAGCAGGAGAACAAGGAGCGCTCTGAGGCTCTTCGGAGACAACAGCTGCTTCAGGAGCAGCAGCTGCGGGAGCAGGAGGAGTATAAAAGGCAGCTGCTGGCCGAGAGGCAGAAACGGATTGAGCAGCAGAAGGAACAGCGGCGGCGGCTGGAAGAGGTAGAGAAAGGACATGTCCAAGTTGCTTTCTCTTTCTTTATTCACATTGGTCGCTAGACACTCACAGGGCATTGTCTGCAGCTCCCGAGGCTGCAGCCTGGCCAAGCTCTGCCGCCACGGGATGCAGGCCTTCACGTTCCTCGTGAAAACGCCAGGGGCCTGCCCTGCTGCTCCTCACACGGTGCCGGCCGGGCGTGCGGTGGCTCGCACTGGCTCTGAGAAGCCGCTCCCTGGGGTTCGGCTCAGGCTCCACCTGATTTCTTCTCTCTCTTGGCCTCTGGGTTCAAGTTTGCATGTACATATTTTTTCTGAAACCTCTGAGTTTTTCATATGAAAACTTTTCTGCAAATGCCTTAACTTCAGGTACATTGAAGGTAAGGAATGAAGAAAAGAATCATGCTGTGTGCCATGCAAGCGCTGTTCTGTAACCTGGCTGTAAGCATGCGATTGGCCATGTCCTGTGGTGGGAAATACATTTTGTACCACCTGCTCATTTACCTCAGGGACACCGTTAACGTTGGTAATGTGGTTACAGCTATTTCATTTTTAATTCACAGAAACATTGTTTTCCTATATTTCACTTGGGGTTCAAAAGTGGGTTTTGATTTTATTTTCCTAACTGGTTTTATTTTATATTTCACAGCTCCAGGTTTCTCATTCATAATATTTCTGTCCACTTTATTTACATACTTACTGTTTTACCTCTATCACTCCAGAAAAAGAATGCAAAACATATATAGATATAATATCAATACTGGGCTTTGCTCTATAAATAAAATAACAACACACGCTGTTACCCAAATTACTTCAGAATACATTTTGTAGGGGAAGACTTTGTTTCGTTTTCTGTGTTTTTAACCTGAATTCTGCAGACTTTAAATTCACCCCAGCCTTAGGAAATCTGTGCCTGTCTGCCCGAGAGACTGTGAAGTTCATCCAGAGTGTGTGGAAGAGAACCTCAGACAAAGCCTCCCTCTGCAGGAGGGACACTGTTCGCGGGACGCTCTTGGCGGTGTATTTGCTCTCGGGGGTATTTTTAAAGCTGTCCTCAATGCTCTTTGAAAGGGATGCAGTGGATCCGAGGCTACGAGGCGCATGTTGAGCACAGGACTGTGGGGATGCTTGGGTTCTGAGGCTCTTTCTGGTTGTTGACCTGGAACCTGCAGCTGTTCACTGTCCTTTCTGACTGTGGGCTGTCCTTCCCTTTAGCACAAGAAACAGGTGGGTTGGGTGGTTTATAACTTAAGTGCGAAGGCAGCTCAGCCAGAGCTGGTTTGTGGCACAGGCCCGGGAGCTGCAGCTGGCCGAGCGGTGCTGGGTCCCGCTTCCTGCAGCCTCCGCAAGGAGCAGGACCTACGCAGGGACTTCTGCTCAAGGAGAACTTAGTGCTCACTGCTAATGTCATGGCGCCTTTAGTGTCAGCTCCTCAGTAAACGTTCACACTCAGAGTCGGGAAAGAGGGAACTGCATAGGGACACAGGCGAGTGTGGGCTCCTGGTGCGCGGGCTCTTGTGTTGGCCTGGGGAGTGAAGCCATTGGGAATATTTGAGCCATCAGTGGTTTGTCGCCCTGAATTAGCATTCAAGGTTCAATCAGAACTGTTTGCGGACTAGGGATGTCTTTTGTTATTAACAGACAAAGTAGATAAAGGTGATCGGCTCACTCATAAGACAAGTGACAATTAAAACTGAAGGGAATAACTTTCTACCTGTGAGTGCCGGAAAATAAAAAGGCCCAAAAGCTGAGATTATGGGAACACAGTGCAGCTGTCCTTTCTTTGAAATGGCCACAAGGTCAGGCCCATGATGTGGGTGGGGGTGAGGGCTTCTGCCAGCCCCCCTGTTCCTGACCCCCGGCAGGTGAGCATTCCTGCTCTGCCCACACACACTCCCTCCCCCTCCGGGGCTCCGGAAAGTGCTGCTGCCGCCCTCTTCCCCTCCGAGGTCCCAGCCTCCTCTCCCTGGCGCCTTTGTGAACTGAGGGTCTGAGAAGTCCTTAAAGATATGTTCCCGTCTTTCAGTTTTGCTGAAAGTGCGGTTTTTGTTTATGTTTTCCATTTTCTCTGTTGCTTTTGGCTGTCCCAGGAGGATGGGAGCTGAGGGCATGAGCGCATTAGTATGGGTTTCCCCATGATTCCCGCTCGTGCCTCAGAGCCCGGCCGGCTCCCTCCTGGCACAGGGCTGCTCGGCTCACTGCGTGTGTCACTGGGGTCGAAGCCGTGGGCTGCAGATCTCCTCTGCACAAAGTTCCCTGCCACACCTTACATTTCACAGCGACATACATCCTCCCAGCCTGGGCTCAGACAGAACTTGGTCTCTAGCTTTTTTCCCCCATAAAAATGGTTCGTGGGCTAGATTTTTCTCCCGTTCTATTCTCACTTGTTTTTAGAGCAAAAATGAAGACTATTTCATAGTATTGTCATTTTACCCTAATGGTTTGTGGTCTTGTTTTTATTGAATCTTGATTCGATACCTAAATTCTTCCTCCTTATTCCCATGACATCCGGGTATTTGATAAGTATGTTTTCTCTTTTGTTTTTAATGTTTTTTTTAAATTATTATTATTGATTTTTACAGAGAGGGAGGAAGGGAGCAATAGAAACATTGATCAGCTGCCTCCTGCATGCCCCCCACTTGGGATGGAGCCTGCAACCCAGGCATGTGCCCTGACCAGGAATTGAACTGTGACCTCTTGTGCACAGAGCAACGCTCAACCACCGAGCCACATGAACCGAGCTATTTTCTCATTCTTTGTCTAAGTTTAATACAGAATTGTAGACAGAAGTTTCTCTTTGAGAAAAGCCTGTCGGTAGTCCAGGTCAAAGTCACTGCCTTAATCGATGTACTTGGATAGGGCTCCTGTCTCCTACTCTCTCCTTCTTCATTCTGACCTCCGGCGAGCTGTGCATCACTAGTGAAAGCAAGACAGTGTGTCTGGTTTGCTGTGCTGCCTCTTTCCTTCTAGAAAGGAGTCCACGGTGCCGTGCCGCAGGGCCACATGCTGCTCCTTACTGAGTATAAATGACCTTTTTCAGTATAAATAGGAGTCAAAATCACACTTTTCCTCTGACGTAAGAACTTATCCTTTTCTTAAAAAATAAACCAAAAATGTGGGAAAAGCTCAATTCCCTGTCTTCCAGCCCTGCCCTGCCCCGGCGTGTGCTCCTAGACCTCAGGAGTCGCTGTTGCATCCGGTCAAGACCACGCTGAGCAGCGCAGCCTTTCCCTGCTACTTGTTCCCCTTTCTGTTCTTTCTTTCTATTCTTCCTTTCTATTCTGTCTTTCCCTCCCTTCCTCCCCACCTCCCTTCCTTTCGTCTCTCTCTCCTAACCTGAAGATATTTTCCCTGTTGATTTTTAGAATGAAAGGGAGGGAGGGGGAAAGAGAAGAAACATGGATGTGAGAGACATTGGTTGCCTCCCGCACAAATCCCATCAGGGCAGGGAACCTACAACACGCCCTTGACCAGGAATCAAACCCTTGACCATTCGGTGAGCGAGCCGAAGCTCTACCACTGAGCCACCCCTAGGGCCCCCTTTCTGTTCTTGAGCAAACACTGCTGGTGGGATGTCCAGGACCTGCCTGCCTCAGAGCATTTCTGCAGGTGTTTAAAAATGCCTTCCTGTCTCTATGACCTTCCCTTTCCAGCGTCGAGCGCAGAGGTGCCATCGCCACTCTGTGACTTGGGAGCTGCTTGCCCCTGGAGGCAGGGTGTCTGTGCTGTGCCTTTCCTTCCACCCAGGGACACTTCGTCTCTGTCATTCCACAAATTCCAGTGACTAACATCTTAGAGAGGGGGTGGAAATGGAAGAAATGAAAAACAAAGGAAGACAAGAGGAAACTGTATGTGACATGGGATTAGTACTAAAGCTAAAAGGAAACACAGGAAAACATGTAAGTTTCTAAGAAAACAGTTAATAAACTGTGATGCGTTTGCTGTGTGTCTTGGCTCTGCGATCTTGGAAGGCGGGTGAACGTCGCCCCAACAGTGTTCCTGTGTGTGCTGGTGAGATAGCCATTCCTCCCCTCTGCTCGAAGGCGTTGCTCGCGGCGGCGGCCGGGTGACCGCCTGCACAGCGCAGCTCTCTGGTCTTAGGACACCTGTGAGTTCTTAAGTCTAGTGTTCGGCCATGTTGACAGTTACATTTTGTAAGAGTTAGTTTCACATGGCAAACGCTACTTGTTGCCTAAAGACGGGAAGAGTGGCTTTGTCAGAGGCCCCACTTGGAAAAGCCCAGGTCTGGTGGCACCTGTGCCCGGCCCCGTGACCACGGAGTTCTTGGAAGTGGTGGACTCCGGAGCAGAGTCTGGTTCTGCTGCAGCCGGGAGCCCAGTGCTGTGTATTTAAGTGGGCCTCACTGTTACCAGTGCACATAGTTAGAAAAGTCTTCAAAATGTGAGGTCAAAGCATTGCTTTTTAAATACCAAACAAGAAAGGGAACTTACGATCATCAAAGCATATTGACTCAGGCACGCTTGGAAAAATTTAAGTAGTAAGGAAATCTCTTCATAATTTTAGAGATTTAATTATGCAGTTTCACAGCATCACGCAGTTTCTCAGTTTGTTCGATTTGTTTCTAAAGAATTACTTAAGAAAACAATAATGACCGCAGTTTGCTTCGAAGCATTATGTTGTTTATTATTCTCAGCAGGTGGACCTGAAAAGGCATGTTTCTTAGATTCCCCTGGATTTTGTTATTTGAAATCTCAGCATAAGGTTATCTGGGATGGGAGGCTGTTGCTTATTGGATGTTTTATTTTTGGTTATTTTCTTGCAAGAGGACAGCTCTCACATTAATCATGTATAAGAAGGTACTTACTAAAGGTTTTCTTTAACTTTTAATTACCCCCTCCCCCAGTTGAGGGCCTATTCTGACTGGTGATTTTTACAGTTTCCAGTACTAGAACGTAATGTGGGAGAGGTGTCGGGACTGCTTGTGCACGGCCTTTGCCGCAGCCGCCCAACCAGGCCCTGCTTAGTGGGCTGGTCCTGGGAAACTTACCACTTTGCACGTTGTCCTGTGGATTTTTAAAAAGTACATTACTTATCTTACCTGCAAGCCTCGGTGGAGAAGGGGCTGTGTCTGACTCATCTTTGTGTACCCATGGTACTTAATAGATATTTCCCAAAGGGGTGAACCATGTGGAGTCCTAGGTGTGTCTCTGGAAAGAAAGGGCTTGCTCGTGAAATCTTTGCCCATCCTTAAATGGGCCTTAGGTCTAGGGGTTTCTCATTGGAGTTCAGAGCCACTTTAAAGCCCTTTAAGGTACCCGATAGACTGTCCCGGGCATACGGGGGTGCTGTGTATACCGGGAGGCACTCTGCAGATGTGACGGTCATTGTCCAAGCCTTTGTGTACCCACCAGGTGATCTTGAAAAGGTGACTTCAGGTTTGGTTGGATTTGTAGGACCTAGAGATATGAATGGATTCTTTAGTCTTTGCTTACTGAAGTGCTAAATGTTGGAGATACAGACAACAATTTTCACCTTGGATGTCAGGTGCCGCATGTGAGGGTGAGACTTACACGTCAGAAAAGTACTTACTGCGATACTCACTACCGGGTAGAACCTGCTCGCGCTGCCTGTGGGTGCTCGCTGCCTTGCGGCGTGTGCTTCTACAGGGACCCAGCGGACAGTTCTCCAAGGAACCAAGAAGAAAGCCTTCGGGGCTTTCATTTCACAGTGAATCACCAGTTAGCGTGTCCCCATTTGTGAGATGTTTGGTCACTGCTATTTTATGATGTGCGTTCACTAGAATAATTTTTAATTATTTTAATTAATTACATAATCTAATTATTGACTTTGGAAAAGTTGAACACAAACAGCTTGAAGCTTACTGACTGGAAAAGCAAAAATGGTATAAACAATAAAGACGAGACCAGGAAAGGAAATCCAGTTGTGTTAGTTAGTGAAGACCAGACGCTAACACTGCAGATCCTGGGAGAGTAAAAGGTGGGAGGTGACATGTGGGCCAGTTACACTCCCCATGCCTGCAGCCTGGCCGCTACGCTCCCTCTGCAGGAGCAGGTGTGTTCGCCCGGAAAAGTGAGCAACGGGGACTGGGAACTGGGAACAGAGGGACCCGCACAGCTGTGGAGGGAGAGGCTGAGAGCGAGCGAGTGAGGTCTGAGCAGGCTGTGTGGCCGCGGGGTGCACACCTCACGTGCCGCACTGGCAGCCACCTCCTCTCCTGCACCTCTCTCGCCCCAAGACAGTGGAGCATTTTCAGAATCGTGCAGACTGCTCTCCAGAGATGCTGGCCAGCCCAAGGGACACCAGGCCCCAGCGAGATGACCGAGCTGCTCGCAGTTAGCTACTCTGATGCTGAGGTTGCCGGTGCTGTCTGCAGCCCTCACTGTTTGCTTCTCACTGTCCAAGGTGTGAGTGGACAGCCAGATTGCAGACCCTGAGAAAAGTCTTGAACAGGAAAGATTCCAGAGTAAATTTTTCATTGCGACATTCAAAGTCCCTAAATCTTATTCCTCGAGAAGTTATGGGAAAACATGTTCCAGCAAATAAAGAGGCTGAGGAGGGCTCCAGGAAATGGGATCACACATGGGAGAGTCCAGGGGGTTTCTGGGAAATTGCTGGACAAGTACAGGATGCCGGAGCACAATCAGTCCAGAGTGGCATGGAAGAGAGGGCTGTGAGAGGGTTAATCTCTAAGAATAAAGAAAAATACTTGATTTATTTGACCTTATTGAAGGAGTTTTGCCCTGGCTGGTGTGACTCAGTTGAGCTTTGCCTCATGCACCGAGAGGTCACCAGTTTGACATGCCCGTTTGCAGGCTTAATCCCCGTAGGAGGCAGCCGAACAATGTTTCTCTCTCTCTCTCTCCCTTCCTCTGTCTCTCAAAATCAATAAAAACATTTATTAAAAAGAGGAACTTTATGGTAGTGCAAGAGACTTTACAGATGATTTTGTGATATGATGGGTCTGTAGAAAGTCAAACAAACAAAAGGCAATTAATAACGCCTCAAAAAACTACATGAAAAGTTACTCGTACATGGCTCAGCCTTGAATGTGGTTTTTCACTTGACCAGAAATTGTCCCAAGACTAGATTGGAGCATGGGATGCACACCAGGGACGGTGATGGATGTTCTTTGGGAGAAGGCCATAGATGGTGTCTGAAATGGGAAAAAATTCACTCTATAAGCACAAAGATATAAATACTATGGCAAAAACTGAAAGCATTGACAGTACTTTGGCAGTAAGAATTGGGAGTGAGAAGTGGGGTGGCTTGCTTTTTACACAAGCCTGATATTCTTTTTAAGTTTTAAACGTATTTTGTACTTTGATTTAAAAATTTAAAACATGAATAAAATGAAAAAAGCTACTTTTAAAAGCATTTTAAATTTGCCTCTTAGTCAAATTTCCCAGCAGGCTGGGATCCCTGCCCTCAGTGCAATTGGAAATAACCAAGACATTGGATTCCACACATTTCAGCACTCTGGAGCTTACAACCTAATATGAGTGCTTTCACCCGGAGCCAAAGCCAGAGAATGTGCACCCAGGTCCTCCGTCTCCTGAGACCCCAGCTGACGACAGCGCAGGGAGAGAGCAGGAGGGGCGAGCCGGAAGTCGGTCTCGGGGCTGGGCTGGGCTGAGACCGTCCACCCTCCATGGACCTGCCGCAAGTGATGCCGGAGAGGGCCAGCCTCGTCCCGGTCCACTCCTCGGCTCTCCTCCACTGGTCCCCTTCTCTTCCCTGGCTGGTTTGAGCTGGGTGCTGGGCTGCGTGCGGACCGCGGTGTAGCAACAGACTCCTGTGAAATGTTTTCTCGTCTGGTTCTTTCTGAGGACAGGCCAGGCGTCAGCAGAAATGGGGACTGAGGAAAGACAGGCCCCCGGGGCAGGATGCAAGCGCCACACGGGCGGGCGCAACCCATGGCTTTTTCTGGTAGTGTAATAAGGTCGAGCTAAATGGCACCTTAATTCACCATCCTTCCTAGAGTCAGCACGGCAGCAAGCACCGCCCAGGTGTCTGCGTGTCGGGCCCCTGCAGCCTCCATGGAAACCAGCACTTGTATCTGATATGTATGTACTTACGTACGTAGCAGGCAGAGCCATTGTCCTGAAAGGGTTAAGTAGAAGCTCTAGGTGAGCTGCTTTTCCTGCCTTCAGCTCACTGTGGAGACAAGCCGCTTGGCCTTTCCGTCCTCCTCCTGTTGGTCCTGCCATCTCACCGCATCTGGGCACACTTCCAGGCTGGGGCAAGGGAGGGGAGAGCCCACATCTGGCCTGGAGCAATGATCCTCTTATAGTTCACTGTTTGTGAGACCTTTTAAAAATTGTTCTTACTTCACACATCAACTATTGACTTCTTCCAAAAAACTATCCCTTGCAAACTCTAGGCCCTGATGGTACCTGGTCCAGACAACCTCCTCCGCTCCCCCACACACGTCGACAAGGCAGGAATCAGGCTCATGGGAGGGGAGCGGCTGGTGCCAGGGCAGCCAGTCAGGACCAGCACCGCCCCTGTGGCCTTGGGTTCTCTCTAGAGTTCCACAGCGCAGACCCCAGCCTCCTGAGAACCCTGTGGCCCTCCTTGGCTACTGCCGGGAAGTTGTAAAATTCAGTGTAGAAGATCCTTTGCCTCCTTGACCTGTTCACATTCTGATTGGCTGGGAACTAGAATTCTCTGAAGCTAAGGGCAATTTTAAGGGTGTAGCCCTGGTGGCCTTTCTTCTTTTGTTTTCCTTTTTCTTTTGTTTGCTTTTGTCTGACTGGAGGAGGCGGGTTGTTGACATGCCCTTGTGGGAAGCTGCTTGCCTTTGTGTGGCTGTGGGCTCTCTCTTTCACTGGGAGGTAGGACTTCTTAACAGCCTCCCTGATATTTGCTACCCCCTGTGTATTCTAGCCACTCAACACTGCCACAGCCTTGCCCTTGAGCCTCCACTGTGGGCCTGGGGAGGACAGTAGGCTGCTGCAGCCACACTTGCCCGGCAGAGCGGAAGCTTCCAGAACGCTCCTGTTTTTACCTCTTCAAGGAGAACAAGTTTGAAGCTCTAAAACTGATTAAATGAGAGACATTCTTCTTTGCATTTCAGCTTCAGGTTTTATTTTTAATGTGTTTTTACTCAACAAGAAAGAAGATGTTTTCCTCTGAAATTTTTGGCTAGCCGGGGATATCTATAAGAGTTAATTTCTATTTAAAGCTAAAAAATGTGTTTTCCAATGGGAAAATTATGATTTTTATTGCCAGTGTTGGAAAAATGGTTGTGTTCTCAGCAACTATATATTTAAGTGATGTACTGGCGAAAACCAGCTTTTTGTGTTTCTGCGTAGAAGATGCACCGGGTATGAGTGAGGGTCTGTGCTCTCGTTACTTTGAAGGAGAAGCCCGCACCGCTGCGTGGCTGTGACTCGGGTCTCTGACCTCGCGCTTCTGCGTGCCGTTTGTCCTGTGAGGGGAGTGTTGCTGTTTGTCCTATGTTCTGGCAGCTAGTTTTTAAAAGAAAAGGGGTGCAGGGCGGGGTGCAGGCGGGAGCCCGGGCCATGTGCCATCCTGCCCCTGAGTGGGAGCCACACATGGAAATGGCATCGGTGCGGAAAGCCTGCTTTTGAGGCCTTTGTTTTGAACAAACTCTAGTGTCCTTTTTTCCTCTTTTCTAAGACTGAAACAGTGAAAAGTCATTAAGCTAGCAGGTGGCGGGCAGTAAGCGGGTGTACAAGGCAGTGTTGGTCTTCACATTCAATGGAGATGCCTCAGCCATTGGAAGTGGTAGTTCCTAAAACAGGACAGGAGCTCAGTTCTTTCCATGACGCTGCCCTCACCCATGGGAACCTGGTGAGTTTTGTGCACTGAGTTCTAAGAGCAGTCAATGGAGAACAAAGCCACAAAACATGGAAGGCAGCAAACAGGAGGCTGTGGGGTCAAAAGCCCACTTAGAGCTCCACTGAGGATAATGATGATGTGGTTAGTCCTCAGCCGAGAGACCAGATACCAGGTGATCCTTTCTACCCAGTTATCCCACAGGTGCGGTACTGGACATTCGCAGGAAATCATCTGTGAGTGTCTACTTCAGACGGATGCTAGTCAAGGGTCAGGGGGGAATCCAGAAGGAATGCTTAGGCTACAATAAATACCCATTGTAAACGTTTGTGTCTAATATCCCCAATGCTTCACTTCAAACTGTCTTTTTTTAAATATGTTTTTATTGATTTCAGAGAGAGGAGGGGAGAGGGGGAGAGAGATAGAAACATCAGTGATGAAAGAGAATCATTGATCGGCTGCCTCCTGTATGCCCCCTATAGGGGATCGAGCCCACAAATCAGACATGTGCCCTGACTGGGAATCGAACCATGACCTCCTGGTTCATAGGTTGATGTTCAACCACTGAGCCACATCAGCCAAGCTGTTTTGTTTTTTTAATATTTAATCTCAATGTCATATTAAAGTTTGTGGTAGTAATATCGACTTCCTGTGTCTTGAGAAATTTGATAGCTGTTTATTCTCTAGAGCAATGCAATACAGTACAGTAGCCACTAACCACATGATTATTTAAATTAACTTTAATGAAATAAAATTAAAAACTCAGTTTCTCAATCAGACCAGTCACATTTCAAGTGCTCAGTAACATGACCAAAAGGGGGATATGTGGATGAAAAGGGGCACATGCTAACCTGACGAGCTCAGCAAGGCCTGCACAGTGGCCTTGCAAACTCAGAGACCTAAAGTGACCACAAAGGATGGTCTGAAATTAAAACTTTTAAATTAAAAAGTGGTCTGTGGTGCGTAGTCATGTCCTAGGCCGGTATCTTCCCTGACAAAAGTCACTAACATGTGGCTGCAGGCTGCTGTGTGGAGCATGCTGAGAGGTGTTTTGCCTTCCGAGGTCGCCCGGCTAGCGTCTTTCCCTCCGTGGGGAGAACTGGTGCTTTGTTCTCTGCACTGCGGAAGTGTGTACTGTCGGACGTCTGGGCTAGAGGGACAAACAGCCAGATGAGGGCCTGTGCCTATGTCCACACTGTGGGTCACTAGAGCAGCTGGATTAGGGGCGGCTGTCGGAGCCAGGCTGGTGAGTCAGGCGCCTTTTGCACCTGTTGGTGGATGCAGAGTGATGTTAACGTTAACAGAATCGGCTTTGGAGACAGTGTGTCCTTCTAGCTGGGGCTTATGAGCTGGCAACACTGCGCAAGTCCCCTTAACTTTTCTGAACCCGTTTTCTCCTCTGTAGAATTGGAATGAAATACCTACTTCCTAGGTTTGTTATGAGAATCATATTAGGTAAAGAATCTGGAATAAGGAATATCAAATACTCCCTGGCTGGGTCGCTCAGTGGCTTAGAGCATTGTCTCGATAAGCCAAGGTTGCAGGCTCCATTCCCGGTCAGGATACATAAAGAATCGACCCATGAACCAGGAGGTCACAATTTGATTCCCGGTCAGGGCACATGCCCGGGTTGTGGGCTCTATCCCCAGTGGGGGATGTGCAGGAGGCAGCCGATCAGTGATTGTCTCTCATCATCGATGTTTTATCTCTCTCTCCCTCTCCCTGGAATCAATAAAAACATACTATAAAATATTTTTTTAAATCAACCAGTTAATGCATAAATAAGTGAACAACAAATCGATGTTTCTCTCTGTCCCTCTCTAACATCATTTTTTTTTAAAAAAGAATATCAACTATTGAGTGTGGGATGTGTAGTAAGCATGTGCTTGATAGCAGTTGTTTGTATTCATATTAATAATAATGACATTTATTATTCTAGTTGATGTCAGTTCTCTTCTTGATGAGTGCTGAAACCTCTTTAATTATTTTTCTCCTTTATTTGCCCTATATCTACTTTCTTTTGTTTTATTGTCTTTTGTCTTTTTCGGGGGGGGGGGGGAGCTTAGGGCCTTGGGTTACTGTTAGTGATATTTAAGGATTAAGAATTTCCTGTCCCCTAATTGCTATGATACAGTGAAGAATGGGGAATAATAGATATAAAAATGAAACCGAACCCTGTAAGGATTCACAGAAACACAGCACTGTTAACCAGTATTTCTGAGGAAGCTGGTATGGGTATATGGGCCCAGGGCCATGTGGAATAATTGGCCAGTAGAAATGGGGTCCATGAACCCCCCTCATTTGTTGTAACTGTTACACAAACTGTCATGAGAGCCATGGCCAGAAGATCCCTCTGATTCTATCTTTCCTTATGTAGCAACAAAGGAGAGAGCGTGAGGCTAGAAGGCAGCAAGAACGTGAGCAGCGAAGGAGAGAACAAGAAGAGAAGAGGCGGCTAGAGGAACTGGAGAGAAGGCGGAAAGAGGATGAGGAGCGGCGGCGGGCCGAGGAAGAGAAGAGGAGAGTCGAGAGAGAGCAGGTTAGTTCACAGGGATGTTCCCACCTGTGCTCGGGAGGTGTGTCACTTTGTAGAGTTGGGGTATTTAGGGCAGAACGTACACACGCGTGTGGGTGCACATGTCCAGGACATTAGAGGGTCAGGATGCTGAAACAAATTAGAAGTAACCAGTAAACTGAGCCTATTGTCTTTTTTAAAAGACTTATACACTATTACACTTTAGGAACCTTGAAACCAGAAAAGTGGTCTACCGATAGTACGGTGGCTGAAAGATTTCTGAATATATCTTCTCAGGTTCAGCTTAAATGCTTCAGACCTAACACTTTAAAAATGGTATTAAAAGTCAATTGTAAGAAATTTCTTATGAGCAATATTTGAAGTAACCACTGGCTAACCGAATATTTAATACTAGATGCCCGGTGCACAGATTTGTGCACTGGTGGGGGGGGTCTCTCAGCCTGGCCTGTGAGGATCGGGCCGAAACCAGCAGTCCAACATCCCCCGAGGGGTCCTGGATTGCGAGAGGGCACAGGCCAAGCCGAGGGACCCCACGGGTGCACAAATCCACGCACCGGGCCTCTACTATGCGAATAAGATTTTTGGTTAATCTCTTCCCACCCTCCCCCCTTCCCCTTCCCTCTGAGATTCATCAGTCTGTTCCATGTTTCCATGCCTGTGCGTTGAGCGTCTGCTCCCTGGTGGTCAGTGCGTGTCATACGCCTCGGGTTTTCTGAGACTCGGTCTGCCTGCTCATTGCCAGTGTTCCTAGGAATTCGAGTGACGTTTTTTATGTTACCTTCCTGACATGGTGGGCCAATTAACTGGTGTGTTTTGTTTTGTTTTTCTCACATTTCAATTTATACTTGGGGACTGCAAAGAAGACATAACATGCACTACATGCTTTTAAAAATTAAATCACAATTTAATCCTCACAATTCAGTTGTGATAAGATGATATGAAACTGATACTTAGCCTTTATTGTTCTAGTGACAGGCATTAGCTATTGTGTATAGTAAGCATTGTTCACCTCTTTAAAAAAGTAACATCAAAACAAACTAAATAACATCAAAAGTCAGTTTTATTCGGCTTTCCTCATTCTGTTGCAGAATTCCCATGGGAACAGTGCTGAGGGAACACCCCTTCTGCATAAGTGTGCCTGTGTGTGTGCCTGTGTGACTGCCCTGTGTCCGTGGACTAGGCCCTGTGACTTGGATAGATGTGCATTTTCCAGGTGCCCCTGTGTTTTGAAGGCAGAAAACAAATGAGTGGGCTACTTGATCCTTTAGCTCAGGGGTCCTCAAACTTTTTAAACAGGGGGCCAGTTCACTGTCCCTCAGACCATTGGAGGGCCGGACTATAGTTTAAAAAAAAAAACGATGAACAAATTCCTATGCACACTGCACATATCTTATTTTGAAGTAAAAAAACAAAACGGGAACAAATACAATATTTGTATTTGCATGTGGCCCGTGGGTCGTAGTTTGAGGACCCCTGCTTTAGCTTATGGCTTAATTCTGTCTAGTCCAGAGAAGAGGGGGTGGGCGGGGTCCTTCCTCGGTCACTCTGGGAGGCGTGCGTGCTCGGCCCTTCCTTCGTGGAGCCTGGGTTGGAGTCAGGGTGCGTTAGCCACTGGTCTGTGAGTATGCTTTCTGCCAGACTGGCTTTTTTTATTGTTTTTTTTGGCTAAATTTTCTTTGTAAGATGAACATTTCTCAGGAAATTTACATGTCGTGATTTCTGTTACCCAGCCTTCTCGCAATTAGATTTATTGGTTAGCCACAACTTCACTTCAGGTACCTCAGGGGTGCAGCTTGGGATAAGTGGGTTGTCAGCAGTGGACTCTGTAAAGAAGTATCTGAATTTCAGAGTGAAGGCTGCCCTCAGGGACCCCTTAGCCTACTCCCCTTTCGAGTAGTTAGCTTTCTTCCCCATTGAAAAGGAAAGACACCTGTTTTTTGTACAAACTTTGTTCTTTCTGAGGTTATCTGTAACTCATATCTGTAACTCATATTTGAGCCTCACAGAGCCATCCTGAGAGTGGGGAGGGAAGGCCCTGAAGTCATTTCTCAGATGTGGAGCCTGCCAGCCTGGGAGGGCTTGCTTGGTCCACAGCGAGGGCCTCTGGTTCCCCAGCCATTAAGTATGCGTGGAGACTCCAGGCTGGCGTTTTCCTCTTTATATACATATGTTGGATGTGTTTGCCCATTTTCATTCTTCATCCTTCTCTTTCCATTGGAAAAGCCACTCCCCTCTCCTTTCTCTCTCAGGGACACCCAGGGCCCCTCCTTGTGAAGAACCTGGGCCTGTTCGTTGGTGGAAAGTCGCCCGAGTCTGACATGTCCAGACTTTCAGAATGTAGTTATTCTAGGTGCCTTATGTATCTATCACCAGCGAAAACACAAATCCTGCTTGTTGTATTTTAATATTAAACAGGTTTTGGTTTGGGGTTTTAAAAATTGGCAACCCATGCTTGGTCTAAATAATGACTAAGAAGCAGACTTTTATTAATGAGAACGCTTTGGTTTCCTAAAATTAAACTGCCGACTTCAGAGTCTGCCATCCCAAAGAACCTCGCAGCCCTTTAAAGCCTGCATTTGTGTATGACAGACGCACTTCCAGGCACCTCGTGTAGACTGGTGGAGTGCATGCCCTCATCTGTTAAACTCTGCAGGTCTTGGTGGCCAGTTTTTGAAGTTCTTGGGAAAATTCTGAGCAATGGATTTTGTTGAGACTCATGACTAAGTGAACTACCCCCCAGGACGACGGGCCGATGGTGGGTGCACTCCCGTCAGGGTCCTGATCTCTCTGTGTGGGTCCATTGATTGCTGGGTAATTTCTGTGTGACAGGAGTATATCAGGCGGCAGCTCGAAGAGGAGCAGCGGCACCTGGAAATGCTTCAGCAGCAGCTGCTCCAGGAGCAGGCCCTGTTACTGGTAACGCCCGCGTCTGTCTGTCTGTAGTGCCAGGGCGCGTCTGTCCTCCCCGAGCGGGCGCAGCTGTGCGCCACCAGACCGTTCTGGGTAGTGCTGGGGGCTGGCAGGCTCCAGTGGAGACACCTCCGTGGTCCTACTGCTTGAGACACATCTCCAGGTGGCTTTTATTTACCTACTCACTTCCCACTGAGAACTGTTCTTGTTCGGTAGATAGACAAGGCTTTGAACAGAAGTTGGCATTCAGTGAGCAAACAAGAACACTCAGGGTTGATGGTTGAAAGCGCTTGCGTAGGACTTCACCTAGTTTACTCTGGGTTCCTTTTGAAACCACTGCTCCTGACGTTTAATTGAATTCTCTCTTACTCTGTCCAGTGATATTGTTAGCAACAAGCTGTCAGATTTTCCACAGGTAATATGCTGTTTAAAACCCCAGCATTTTACTTTGTTACAAAGCATGGGGGGCGGGGGGGGAGATAGCATGGTCATTGGAGAGTTGAGAATGAATTGGAGAAGAGGCGAGCCCTCCAGCCCTCCAGTGTCCCCTAGATTCAATGTTCTCCTCTCCCTCCCCAAGGAGTGCCGCTGGCGGGAGCTGGAGCAGCACCGGCAGGCAGAGAGGCTCCAGAGGCAGTTGCAACAAGAACAAGCATATCTCCTGTCTCTACAGCACGACCACCGGAGGCCGCACCCACAGCCGCCGCCGCAGGAAAGGAACAAGCCCAGCTACCACGCCCCGGAGCCCAGGCCCCACTACGAGCCGGCCGACAGAGCGCGAGAGGTACCGCTCCCCTGCGTCGTCCCCTGCTGTCCCCTGCATCGCGCAGGCAGACAGGAGTCCGTGTGGGTTCCTGTAAGGTATTCGTGCTAGACGTGCCCTCAGCTGATGGCCCACCCCCTCGCGTCTCCAGCGGAGAAACAGGTCCTGAGAAGTGAGGGGCTGACTCGCAGGGCTTCTTACCCAGTTCAGCGTGTTCTCCATGGAGGACCAGGGTGCCTTTGGTACCGATTCTCCGATGAACTGAACACTGAACTAAACACAAGGGGGAAGGTTGTCTGGCAGAATCATTCTTTAAGATGCAAACGAGGGAGTGGTGGCCGGTTAACTGTTTTCCAAAACGGAGATGAGGAGAAGTGTGTCCACAGCCCCGACTTCCTGACTGTTCAGTGATCCTGACTTGGTACCAAATTGCTGCCTCTGGGAGAGCCTCCCGGTGAGTGTGGCACAGGTGGCCTGGGCTCCTGGGACGAGGGAGCCTGTCAGCCTCCCGTGCCCCTGGCCCCCGAGAGCCCGGGGAACACATGTGCTGGAATGCCCTTTTTGCAGGGCATTTGAATGAAATGTGTTTTGGATCCCTGGTGGCAATCTTTTCATCTGTTGGTTTAGTTGGTTGTGACACATTTAATGTTTTCTGGTTTATCATCCTCATGTACAGCCCTAGAACTCCTGCCAGGAGGAGGTCTCAAGGGCCTCTTCTAACTGGTTCTCTTAAGTATTTCTTTGTCTGGAGTCCAACCCTGGACCTGCTCTATTTGCCTCCTCCCTTTTAAGCTCTCCCTTTCTTTCCTTGTAGTTGAAGTAAATAGAAAATTTCTCTTCACAGTCCGCCCACTGCCAGGCTTTCTCTGGTACCTGCTTTCCCCACTAACACTGTGTTATGTCTTCTAATTCTCCAATGCAGGTGGAAGATAGATTTAGGAAAACTAACCACAGCTCCCCTGAAGCCCAGGCTAAGCAGACAGGCAGAGTGCTGGAGCCGCCAGTGCCTTGCAGATCAGAGTCCTTTTCCAGTGGCAGCGCCGAGCCTGTGCACCCCGCCCTGCAGACACCAGCTGAGCCCCAGGTGCGGCAGCCAGGCTGCGGGTCGGGCACGTGGGGCTCAGAGCACGGGCCTGCTGGTAGTAATCACATTTTGGTGTGTTCCCACATTGAGAGAGAGAAGAGAAGAGCAGGAGTGAGTTTAGACTAGCCTGAAGAGGACAGACCCTCTTTTGATAGGGAAAAGTAGGAAGTGTTTTAAGATTTTTGTTGTACTTACTAAGCATATCCAGATTTGGTGATTTTTTTCTCTTAGTCTAGCATTCTGTCAGATGTTCATGAATAAGTGTTTTCTTATTCTAATAGAAAGGATTTTTTCAGTTTAGTTTTTAGAAAGTTAGTGTTACAAGTACATAAGGGGCGAACCAGACCTTTTCTTAGCCAGACCTTGGCACCTGGCTAGCCCAGGAGGGGGCATCAGAGAGCCAGCACTGCCCTGAAATTCCAGTACAAGTTTTGGGTCTGTCCAAATGTGCATGCTTTTTTGTTTTGTTTTGTTTTTTTCTGGGAAACGAGCCTTTTATCAGATTCTCAAAAGGTTCAAGATCCTAAAAAAGTTACAATCCAATAGGTGAGGTGTGGCTTTCCCTGAAGCAGGTGGGGTCAAGGTCACAAGCGCTCACGGGTCGCCACGGGGCTGGGGTGGGAGAGCCTGAGCTGAGTGCGGTGGGCCAGAGAGCCGCTGCTGTCTGGGGAGAACATGGACGGCAGAGGGTACCACGCAGAGGTCTTAGGTTCCCACTGCTGCCACGTTCTCGCTGAAACAGCAGACTTTTAGTCATTTTGCTCTGCAGCTGTGCAACGCAGAATATTGGAAGCAAGTTCTGAGGCCTAGGTTCACTGAGGTTTGCATGTGTTGGGGGCAGAATCCATGTTCTTGTGAGAGAAGTAGCTGTGGTGCTTCGAACGAGGATTTGAGTGTGCTTCACAGGAACGAAGCCCCGTGTGAGGAGTTTAAGGAGCACAGAGCCAGGCTCTGGCCCTCGGGGGCCATGGGAGGCGTCCCATGGAGTCAGCCGCTCGTGCTTCACGGGAGAGCTGGCCCACCAGCCGATCCCAGTTCCGAGTAAAGGATGGAAAGACAAAGGAGACAGAGGGCAGGACAGGGTGAATGGGGAAAGGAGAAGGGGTTGGGAGGAGGGACTAGTAGAATCAGTTTGACGACGTTCCTGTGGAGAGGCCAGGATTAGTTTTTAATCTGAAAATTAGCCCTGCCATGAATAGAAAGCCTTCACCTATTTGGCCACCGACAGTTTAGGAACTAGGCGTTCCTGAGTTCCGCAGGCTGCCTTCCGTGCTGATGGCTCCTTCCTGTGGTGCCTGGCGGGGCCCCTGGCTGCTCCTCCTGGGAAGGCTGCTCTGGCTGCAGCAGGCACCTGTGAACACGTCCTCTCTGGGGAGTTTCCAGGGAGGGCCCTATGCTAAAGCCATGTGTTGAACATTGTAGTTACAGATAACGCTTTCAGATCCACGCTTTTCCGGACTCTGAACAGTTTACACGTTCTAGGCATCTGAGATTATACCAATCACTAGCTCTGTGACTCGCAACTAGAACTCACAGACCTGGAACTAATTTTGAATCTTGCTTTTGGGAAGGTTGAATCAGTTGTGATTTGGCATTTCCCGTTTTCATTAAATGCATTGATGTAATAGATATATAGCTGGAGTTATGTAAATTGCAATATTAAACATTTTAAAACAAAATAAATTAAAGAAAATACAGAATATTTCAGAGATTGTTTGTCCAATTTAAAAGCAACCAGATAAAAACCCAGTTAACAAGTATTGTCATGTAGAAGGTCAATTTAGGGAATCATAGTAATGAATATTTCTAAAGAAATTAAAGTTCTTTTTTCCTAACTAGTGTGATGTATGGAGATCTAGGGTTTGAGTGTTTTAAGACTCGGAAGAAGAAAGAAGGATAATGTTGGTGTAGTTGGAAAGTTGGCTGTTTTTAAGTTACTATATTATAATTTGTCAGAACCTGAGGGCTTAGTGTTTGCTCACTCAGTGTGCTGTTTCACTGCTGCTGGTCAGAGGGCGGGCCCTGCAGGGAGCAGGCGGGCAGGCAGGTGTGCACGCGCCGGCGCCTCCGTGCCGCCCGCTGCCTCCAGGCTCTGCTCGGACATGGACATGCAGGAGCGCGTGTCCCCCATCAGCACAGGAGGCAATAAGCCTTTTTTAAATTTTAAATCTTCACGTTTGCTGCTCTTGTAATGTTTATCTGGACATTGAAAGAGTTTTCCTCCTAAGTGTACATTTGTTTTCCTGTCCATACTGTGTCCCAGGTCCCTATTCACTTTAGCCTGAGCGGCTTGCTGCCGGGCTTACCTAACCCCAGAGCACCAGCTGCTTTCCCCAGTTCCTGCTTTGAATTTGGAATTGACCAGAAAGCCTTTTATGCAGAACGCATTGAATGTCTTGTGTTTTGTTTTCTTGTAAGGTACAGTGGTCCCACCTGGCATCTCTCAAGAACAATGTTTCCCCTGTCTCGCGATCCCATTCCTTCAGTGACCCTTCTCCTCCCAAATTTGCACACCACCATCTTCGCTCTCAGGACCCATGTCCACCTTCCCGCAGTGAGGCGCTCAGTCAGAGTTCTGACTCTAAGTCGGAGGCGCCTGACCCCACCCAAAAGGCTTGGTCTAGATCAGACAGTGACGAGGTGCCTCCAAGGGTAAGAAGCAGACAGACAGATGTGTGCTGCTTTTTCCTTTTTGTTGTTTTTTAAAAATTACTTATTTCAATTAAGGGTATGGTGACTTCACCAGAATTACGGGGCCATGAAATTTCAAAGGAACTTTTTACGGTGGGGAGAAAGCTCCACAGTTCGGCAGTTACGTCCAGCCAGTGCTAGCTGTTCATTGTTGTTGTTAACTCTATCTAAACACTGGGTGACAAAGTAACCAAAGAGCATGCTTCTAGAACAGGTAGAATAGCTTCTATTTTAGCAGTTGTCTTAAGTTTATACAGAAGTTACAGATTATTTTTCGACATTAACCATTATCCAAATTTTCAGAAAAGGTCTTGTAAAGAAAAATCATTAACAAAAATTTCAAAAAGGAGACATTTTTCTTTTTAAATTGAGGAATTTTTTGGCTTTGTTTTGCTTTCAACTTTTTTTAATTTTTAATTTTTTTGATAATTACTTAATGGTGAAATTAAACATAAAGGCACATTTAATTTTTCTTCCATTTAGAATTTGCTTCCTCTGAATATTTTCTTGCTTCCTACCAGTCTTTTGTTTCCTACTGATCCATTTGTGGACATTGTTTGGTTTCTTTGAGCTTATTTTCCTGATTCTCACATTTTCTTAGCAAAATGCTTTGTATGTCCCCGCCAGCAGACGGCTGCAGAGGCACCGGCTGTGGTCCCGCGCCTTCGCTGCCTGGACTACGTTTTCTCTTCCGTGTGTCAGTGGAGGCCGAGCGGGCAGGGTGGGGGCGGGGCAGTGACAGTGAGGCTACCAGAATTAGGACTGCTGTAGAAAACGTTTTCTCTCATATTTTCAAGAACTTGATTGCTGTGTCTTCTACCCAAAGGTTCCTGTGAGAACAACGTCTCGGTCCCCTGTGCTGTCCCGTCGGGACTCCCCGCTGCAGGGCAGTGGGCAGCAGAATAGCCAGGCTGGGCAAAGAAACTCCACCAGGTAAAAGAGGGCGGAGCTTAAGAGCAGGCTTTCGCACAGTCGCCTTCAGTCTTTTGTCATCTTTTTTCATTAAAATGCCCATAAACAGGGAAGTTCTGTGGCAAAGAGGAGATTATCAGTTTATGAAAGAAAAACTGCATAAACTGTATTAACCGCCTGTCTGTGAGGGTGAGTGCAGAGCAGTGGGGGAGGCCTCGAGAGCATGGGCCTGGGGTCTCCAGGGCCGTGGGAATACGAACATGACAAGCAGCACTAAAGAACGTCCTGGTTGGCTTACAGTCACAGTAAACCAGTGAACTAACCAAATACTGTTGTCAGTGTAAAGCTCTTCTGTCCTGTGAACAGCTCTTAGCCGCATGAGGCTAGTGGCTGCTAGATTATACGGCTAAATTCGAGCGTAACTTCATTAAAATTAAATAAGAGTAAAACTTGATTTTCTTGGTAACACTGGCTGTGTGTCGAGTGTCCAGTAGCCACAGCTCAGCTGTGGGGTCCCCACCACCTCTGGGCTGGAGCAGGAAGAGGCCACGCTGCTGGGTGTTTGTCCTTGCCCCTTACCGAGCCTCAAGGTCCTCTGTGCTGGAGGTGGGGCTCTCCAGGAGCCACAGAGCCGCCTGGTCCTTGGTGAGCAGGTGGCCGGGCTCTCCTGGGACCGAGTGTCCTCCGGGCCCTGTAGCCCCTGCCTCTGCCAGGCCCGGCCGGTCACATCCGCCCGCACTCCCAGTCACAGCCACACAGAGGAGGACGCTGGGTAGTGTCAGCTCTTGAGACCAGTGTGGTCGGCTGGGAGCAGCAGCCCGGAAACAGTATAATTTTGTGCACAATTTGTATAAGTGGCTTTTTTATAATGTTGCTATGGCAGAAATGGTGACACTTTTAGACCCAACAATAGCATTAGCTTTGCCTAATGAAGATTCGGGGTCTGCTAATGGTAAGATATCATTTACCTATTTGGTTTGTTGGGGTACCTGAGATAAAAACCATGAATAACGTTCGAGCTTCCTGTGTGTAGGCTTTCTCATCATACCTGAGTTTCATGCGTGCGCAGACAGCTCGATGCTGCATCTCGGGTGATGCATGAGCTGTTCTCTCCCTTTCTTTTCCGACAGTAGCATCGAGCCCCGGCTGCTGTGGGAGAGAGTGGAGAAGCTGGCACCCAGGCCCGGCAGCGGAAGCTCTTCGGGATCCAGCAACTCGGGATCCCAGCCCGGCTCGCACCCTGGCTCTCAGAGCGGCTCTGGGGAGCGCTTCCGAGTGAGATGTAGGCTGCCTTTCTGTGTCTCCCCTGCCCCCCGTTAGCGACACTGGGCTCTGAGTAGTGCACTGAAGGCCTCCCAGCCACGGGAGCTGCCTGGTGTTTGTACAGTGCACGTCACAGCGTAGGCTGCAATGGCACTGGTAGTCACCATAATCTTAATAAGACAGCTGACTTCCGAGAGCTTACACGTGCCTTGCATTGTGAGCACTTCACCTGTGTTGTCTCATTTCATCTTCATCATAACCTCATGAGATACACTTACTGTGTCTCCACTTTACAGACTATAGTAACCAGTTCAGTGAGATTGATTAGCTAAATGTCTGAGCTGAGATTTGAACCTACTTCTTTTACTACAGACTCCATCAGTATCGGCATTAACATTGGCTATTTAAACCTACTCAATAATAGGTTATGGTATTGACATGGCAAGGTTCTGTGAGGACGTGTTATGTAGAGTGTGGTGACGATGGAGTCTGGGTAGGAGTCAGAAGCCCAGGAGTGCAGACCGGCGTGCAGAGACCCTGCACAGAGGCTGAGAGCAGTGGGCAGGGGTGAGGGGGAGAAGCAAAGGCTAATGGGCCAGTCTGCCTTGTAGCACCATCTGGATGCTTGTATGTATCTGCCTTTCTTGTCTCTTGAATTTCACAGCATCATCCAAATCTGAAGGCTCTCCGTCTCAGCGCCTTGAAAATGCAGCGAAAAAACCTGAAGACAAAAGAGAAGTGTTCAGACCTCTGAAACCTGCGGTAAGGCTTGCACAGCCCCGTGCTCCCTCCGGGCGTGGGGAGATCTTCCTGCTGCGAGCATGTCTTTGAGGGCACGCCTTTCTGTGGGCCCTCACAGAAGTGAGGGATTAGAATGAAGGCCACAGCCCTCAGACACATTTATGCCCCTCCCAACTTAGTCACTAAGAAAAATACAGAAGAAAGAAAGCCTTTATCTCTTTGCTTTGCATTAGCCTCTATGCATTCTAGATGAGCTGGGTGTTGTAATACTGGCTTTAGAATCTTTCCCATCACCTTTTAACATCACCTGTTATTTAAGTTCCGCCTTTTGGTACCTAGAGAGGCAGCTGTGAGTTTCCCATGCTCCTCCTGTAACCCCTGCCGCACTAACCGACCCTGTCTCTGCACACTTTGCGGACTTGTGCATCTGTTGGAACTGTGATTTCTTGCTTGATGAGTCTGTGCTCCGTCTTCCTCTCTCCGTGCTCCCGGTGCTGTGCTCCTGCCCCGCCGACGGCATGCTGCCGGACGCAGAGTGAAGTGGTAAGCAGCTCTGGAAATGCCGGAGCCATTCTAACTGCCTTTCACACGCAGCTTGTCCTCCATCTGCATTGCTTTTCCTTCCTCAGTTTGTCTTTTGTTCTTTTCTAGAATGATAAAGCCCTGATCTTTTGCTTCATCTTTTTAACACATAAAATTTGCTGCATGCATTTTTTGTTATTAAGTATAGCTTAAAAAAAACTTTTTAAAAAGCCACAACTGTATTTATGCAATGGTTAGCAAGGCTCAAGGTTCATACTTGGTCACTGTGATTTCAGAGGCTCAGGCTCAGGCTCAAAGAAAGGAAACATGCTCCTCACTGGGGAGGAGAAAACTCTGGTGGAACTGCTGGGGGAAAGGCTGCAAGGCCTGCTTTATAAAAAGTCATTGTTTTAAAGTAGAAAGATAAACTTTAGACTTCTGTATGAAAAGTGGACTAAGAATAACAGTCGCGCTTGGGAATTATATTTGGACTAGAGGCCCAGTGCACGGATTCGTGCACAGGTGGGGTCCCTCAGCCGAAACCTGCTCTCTGACATCCCCCAAGGGGTCCCAGGTTGCGAGAGGGCGGTTCTCGGGTGACGTACCATGGAATCAGGCTCCTTCCTCTCTGGTTCCGAGTGCATCACCCAAGAACTGCAGCTGCCAAGTCACCACAGCTCGGCAGCTCCTGTGCTGAGCACCTGCCCCCTGGTGGTCAGTGCACATCAGAGCTACCGGTTGGCAGGTTGCTTAGGCTTTTATAGATAGATAGATAGATAGATAGATAGATAGATAGATAATTGATTGAGTCTTAAATATCTCAGTGTAGAGTAGAAAAGGGAAACTTTCCTGTGATTTCTTTTCTCTGATGTTCATATTCACTGGCACCATTGCAAGGTGATAATTTGAAGATTTGGGGTAAGGCAGGGACAGATGGATATTCTCCGTGAAAGAAGACTTTGTGCCGGGTCGGCATGGCTCAGTATTTGAGCTTCCACCTGTGATCCAGGAGGTTCTGGTTTGATTCCTGGTCAGGGCACATGCCTGGGTTGTGGGCTCGATCCCCAGTGTGGGCCATGCAGGAGGCAGCTGATCAATAATTCTCATCATTGATGTTTCTCTCTCTCTCCCTCTTCCCTTCCTCTCTGAAATCAATAAAAATATATTTTTTAAAGAAGACTCTGTTACATAGGCAGGTATCTTTATAACAAGTTCCAAGGATCTGTCTACATACATTTTTTTATCTAGATTCTAGAATTTTATTGTATAGTTGAAAAAATGCTATCAGCTTATCATAAGCAGGTTCTTGTGGGTTTTTTGGTGTGAGATTTGGACTGTTTGACTGTTGGGTCTTTTTTGTCAGAGACCTCACCTTCATATACTGGTAAATGCTCGACCACAGTTTTCCAAAACTGAGGTTGTGGCTTTTACTAATGGAGAAAGTGAAGAATGTCTCATTCCTTGCTGCTCTCTCCTCTCCCCGCTCCTGGCTCACTCTTTTCTGTCCCCGCATTAGGACTTGACTGCACTGGCCAAAGAGCTGCGAGCAGTGGAGGACGTGCGGCCACCGCACAAGGTGACAGACTACTCCTCGTCCAGTGAGGAGTCGGGGACGACGGACGAGGAAGACGATGATGCAGAGCAAGAAGGGCCCGGGGAACCCATGTCTGGACCGGAGGACACCAGAGCAGCGTCAGTCCTGGGTGTATTGTAGACGGCAGAGCCCCCACCGAGTCTGTCTGCCCTGGGGACAGGTGGTTCCCTGACCTGTCTTGAGACCGCGAGCGTATAGCGCGGTCGGCCGCCAGTGTGCGTGCATGCCAGTGCCTCTCCCCAGTTCCCCCTGTGTAGTTCTTTTTTTCTTTTTAATTTGAAAGTCCCATAAAAGGGAAATTTCTGATTGCTTTAACTACTTTAACCATAAGCATTCATTCTGATCTTTTTGCTCAAAAACAAACTGTGCCAGCATGAATTTGTTTGTTGAAGGGAAAGTGCTAAGTATTTGTTTTCCTTAAGGAAATGGTCTATGTGTAACCTGATCTTCTAATGACCTTGAGAAGGTGAGAAGTGTAGATACAATATCCTCAACTGATGGTAATTCATGGTCCTTCACCTCTGGATGTTTCTCAGTAGGTCGTCTCTGAATTTGAGCAATGGGGAAACAGAATCCGTGAGAACCATGATTGTCCATGACGATGTGGAGAGTGAGCCAGCCATGACCCCGTCCAAGGAGGGCACGCTGATTGTCCGCCAGGTACCCATGTCTCCACACACTTGTCAGGCTGAGCTTCTCCTGAGTCATTAACCCACTTGCTCATCCACTCCTCATGCTGTTTCTACATCATCATCTGTTCTCATGTTAACAAGACCTGAGGGCGGAGTGTCTGGGCCAGGGCGGCAGGTGTGAGCTGCACGCCAGGAGCGGGGCTGGCGGCACCCCTGCATCGCTGCCTCTGCACGCCCCCAGCAGCCTCAGCGCTAGGCGGAGCCTGTCTGTCTAGAGTAGGAAAGCCACAGGCGGCCTTCAGGAGGCTGCAAGCCAGGCAGGAGGGCCCGTGCAGCAGCAGGCGGAGGTCGCTCTTGTGTGTCCCAAAATGCTCGCTTCCTTCCCGCCGACCATTAATGTTCCTGCCCAGACGCGCTCAGTTGGGTGACCACCCTACAGCTGTCTGTCCATTGCTTAGCTGAGCTGTGAGGACAGGTGTCTGCTTCTCCTTTAAATAGAACAGGCGCCCGCCCAACACGTTGACTTTTCCCTGAGTGTGTCTCATGCTGTGGCAGTGCATTCGGGTGGAAAGGGAGAAGAACGTGGAAAAGACCAGGATTCAAAGAAGCGACAGGCACTTTCTAGAGCAGGGGTCCTCAAACTACGTCCCACGGGCCACATGCAAATACAAATATTGTATTTGTTCCCGTTTTGTTTTTTTACTTCAAAATAAGATATGTGCAGTGTGCATAGGAATTTGTTCATAGTTTTTTTTTAAACTATAGTCCGGCCCTCCAACGGTCTGAGGGACAGTGAACTGGCCCCCTGTTTAAAAAGTTTGAGGACCCCTGTCCTAGAGCTTTAGACAGAAAGATTTAAAAAGAAAAACCGCTGCTTGTGGTTTTGGTGACGGCAGCTAGAGTGGCAGGCAGAGCAGATGGGCACCTCTCGGTGCCGCCCGGGCGGGTGCCTCCGTGCTGCTGGCCCTGCGTGGGCGCCAGCAGGGAGGTGGGCAGCAGCCGCCCCCCGCCTCTCCATGGAGAGGAGCCGTCAGGAGTCACACAGACCTGAGCAGAGGCAGTTGTCAGGGGCGTAGGCAGCTCCAGCGGCGCCTGAGCGAGACAAGTGTGCCTGTTTTTTCTACAGAGTACAGTTGACCAAAAGCGAGCCAGCCATCATGAGAGCAATGGCTTTGCCGGGCGCATTCACCTCTTGCCAGATCTCTTACAGCAAAGCCATTCCTCCTCCACTTCCTCCACCTCCTCCTCCCCATCTTCCAGCCAGCCGACACCCACCATGTCCCCACAGACACCCCAGGACAAGCTCACTGCTAATGAGGTAGGTCTTGCCCACGCTGGCTGCTCTCCTAGGTTAGACCTGCTGCCTGGTAGGGAGTGTGCAGCGCAGACCTTCCGTGTCCCTCCCTTGCCTTCCCCACCCGCTTTCTTCTGTCACCTCCTCTCCTCCCACCCCCAAGTAACATGGTTCAGATCTGCATACAAATCCCATAACTGGATCAGTCTCCCCCACACCTGCAGCTCACTTCCCTGGTCTCAAGGTCAGTGTAGTTGCATGGCTTTCTGTGTTCAGTTTACTTTCCAAAAGTCTAAATAAAGTGATTGCTGTGTTCTCCGATCCGTTATGTATTTGACATGAAACTCTTAGTCATTTGTGGGACCTTCTTTATTTTTATCCAATAAATAAAGCAGAAGCAGCTGGGAAAGCAGACTTGGCCTCACCTGGGCAAGCTTGCCACCTGAGCAGGCGTGTCCTGCAGACAGGCTGGCTGGCTTCCTGTGGGGCGGCATCGTTTGTGTTTCCACCAGCCCTGTTAAAGGATTTCTTCCCTTTGACATTCACCATCACTCAGAGTTTAAGAAGAGGTCAAGTGTTTTTTGGGGGAAACCTAAACATGTAGGGTTTTCAGCAGGAAGGTCTGGGTGTGCTTTCCATGGGAAGCCTGGAGTGGGCCTCGGGGCTGGCTGTGGCGCTCAGGCGGGTGCTGGGTGATCTTCGCTCTTCGGGACAGGTCGCACCCCTTCCCCTGCCAATGACGGAGTGCTCCTTGAGCACCTGTTACTGAACTAAACCTGATTTGATTTCTTGGGAGGTTTGATTTAAATGCATTTGTCTAAGACTTGAAGGAGGTCAGAGGTGGCAGGTCGCTTCTGCCAGTCTTGTCGCTGTGAACCTGTAACTGCTGGCCCGCCTACCTGCTTCTGTTTTGGTTCCCTTGTTAGAAAGAATCAGAATGACCCTTCCCCTGCCCTCCGGGGAGCAGGGGCAAGTCGACTGCTTCCACAGCAGGGTCGGCACCAGACTGGGCATCGGCTGGGTTGGCCGCGGTCGTGGGACAAGCGCAGGAAGCCCGCGGGGGCAGCTGTGCCAGCTGAGAGCCGAGGAGGGTTGGCTCCAGGACAGGCGACGAGCTGCCCGTCGGGGGAGGTGGGACGGACGCCAGCCCTGGAGCAGACGGTTCTGTCTCCTCCGCCTGCACACGTCCTCCTTATACTCATTTCAGTTTGCTCCGTTTGCTCTGCTGCACAGTATTTACTACACCCCTTAACCCACTAAACTGGCAAGTTTATTTTTCTGTTTGTTTTGTTTTTAATTGTCATTACATTTTCACTTAACAATTTGTTTCACTTTCCTTGTGTTTTTTTCTCTTAAGTGACATTATTAACCAAAACACTAGTGCTCCTGAAAGAGCAAGGGAGGCGGCTTCTTCTGCCGTGGCACCGCTCACTCGGAGCCGTGCGATGCGGTCTGATGGTGACAGTCTAATGGGGGACCGCCAGCGCTCCCCTTGCTTTCTGGCAAGAGGCTCACTTTACAATAAGTAACATAAAGTTAAGATTTGCCAGGATTCCAACATAGATTAATTGGACCTTTTTGGACAGGAAAGTAAATTCAGAAATTGATGAATTGAGATCAAGACATTTCAAACCTCCTTTAGGAGGTTTCATTATTATTATTTGTTTTAAACTACTAGGAGCTTGAAGTGTAGATGTGATGGGCAGCGTGCAGCGTTCTTGGCCTGTGAGCAGTGCTCCTGGGAGGGCCCACGCGTGCTCTGGAGTGTGTGCGTGCACCCAGGCCTCTCAGGCGACTGCGGAGGGTGATGCAGGAGGAGCAGGCCTGGCTGTGGGAACAGTGCAGCTTCGGAGTGGGTTGGAATGTTTTAATGTTTTAATGTTTGCCTTTTTCATTGTATTAATAAAATTGAAATTTGCATTGCAGACTCAGTCCGCTAGTAGCACACTCCAGAAACACAAATCCTCCTCCTCCTTTACACCTTTTATAGACCCCCGATTACTGCAGATCTCTCCATCTAGTGGGACAACAGTGACTTCTGTGGGTAAGTAAAGTAGCAGCGAGCAAGCAACTGACACACAGGACGTGGCCTTTGCGTTGCTCTCGGGTGCCTCGGACACACCCGCTCCCGCTTGCATTGCCTTATTTGCAATGAGCTGCATAGTTGATTTCCTTTTTCCATATTCATCTCCCACGAACTTCTTTTCCTGGACAAAGACTCAGTTATGGCCACGAATATTTCCTCAGTGAGGGGGCGGGAGGCAGGCACAGCGTTGGCGTGTGCAGAAAATAATTCCAAGTGTACTGTGTTTCAGTGGGATTTTCCTGTGATGGAATGAGACCGGAAGCCATAAGGCAAGATCCTACCCGGAAGGGCTCAGTGGTCAATGTGAATCCCACCAACACTAGGCCACAGAGCGACACCCCAGAGATCCGCAAATACAAGAAGAGGTTTAACTCTGAGATCCTGTGTGCTGCCTTGTGGGGTAGGTAGCCTCCTGCCGTGCTGGCTCTTGCATTGTGGACTTTTAGGGAAGGGCAGTGGTGTCGTTTGGGGATTTTTTGAAGAGCTGCTCAGGACGAGACGGCAGGTGCCTGTGGTCCCAGCCCTGTGGCTTCCGGGCAGCGGGCGGTGCTGGGCTCGCGGCCAGCTGTCCAGCCACCAGGTATTGGGAAGAACGGCTCATCTCCATTTCTTCATGGAAAGAAGCAAAGTGAAAGACAGGAAGACGCTGGGTTTGGTTCATATTTGTGGGGAAAATGGAGAAATTTGTCGAATTCTTTTCTTTAGGTGTTTCACTTGAGCTTGTTTTCCTTGCTGTCTGTGCTGTGGACCTGACGCTTTAGAAGCAGGTGCCACTGGCAGGGCCGCTGGCTGTGGGGGCGCCTTCCCCGACCCCTGCAGTGTAGGTGACCGCATGCAGACCAGCCTCGGGGAGGGGCCGTGCACAGACTCTGCCCCACACTCTCTACTGTCCTCTGCCGTCCGCTCTGCCCTTCCTCAGTGCTCTGCTCCCAGCTCCTCACTGTGTGTGTTCTCCTCCCCTGAACACCAGCTCTGCTGTCTGTGACAGGGACCCTGCTTCTACTCGGGAAAGTTTCTTACTCCCTGGACACTGCGAGTACGTGCCTGGGACACAGTTCATTCATGGTGGGGTCCAGCACATTCTCCTCATGCGGGTTCCTGGAGTGTCGTCTGCATTCTCCACAGGGGCTGGGCCCGCTCTCCTCACCCTGCCCCCAGCGATTAAGGCTGCCATGAAGCCCCCACATTCACCTCTGACCCTCAAGGGGTTCCTCGTCCTGTCTGTGAAGAAGGGCCCTGCATTTGATAACCTTCCTCCCCGCCTGGCTCCTCCCTCACACCTGCTCAGCCTCCTCCGGGGTCTGGAGGGCTTATCTCCTCTGCCCCTTGAAGACACACCTGCTTTCTCTCTTATTCCTTGAGATCTGGACTTTGGTCCTTGTCACTACTGAGTGTTTTAAAGCCCCTAATGATCATAAGAACGTTTCTTTAGTAGCTGCCAGGTAAAGGAAACAAGCCATTCGGGGGTAATGGGGCTCAGGTGACCGCAGCCGAGGGCGTCGGCACCCACGGCCCTGAGTGCCGAGGCCACTCCGGGGCTGGGCCATCACCTCTGCTCCTAGCACAGGCCATTGGGGCGTTCACGTCATCAAAAAGGATTATGTTACGTCCAGTGCAAAAGTGTTAAATATGTTAATTTTTAGAAATTGACATTGTTTTTATCTATAATGCTTCTACGCTGACTTTATATTCCTCTAATGTCCACCAAGTGCTGGGCCCCATTCTGTGTGCCGTTAACTTATTTTTTTTTTTTTATGAAATCCTTATTTTTCCTAACTAACTTCTTCGATACCTCTGAGAAAAATAGGAGTGACTTGAGCCAATGTTTTTAAAAATGAAGTGGGACTTTCATTTATCGCTGAGTGAAAAGAAAAGACTGGGGCGTGCCTTAGAGTGGAAACGTGCCTACGAGCCGGTGTGTCGGAGTTGCTCAGTGGCTGGGTCAGCAGGGAGGGTTTCCTTAACCTGCAGTGATGGCTGCTGTGACTGTGAAGTTCAAGTCGGCCTCGTAGAGACGCGGGCCGAAGAGCCCAAGCACCTGTGAGAGGTGGACTCGGAATGTTTCTCTATAGCAGAAATCACAGCATTTCTGTCCTGCTGACCATTGTTGGATGCCTTCGCTTTTTTGTACCTTCAGGGAAAGGGCTGGAGGATAAATTGCTGCATATTTATTATGTTTTTTAATAAGGCAGTCTTCCCCTTCACAGCCAGGATTATTTTAACACATTTTTTTTACGTGATTGTTTCCATCCTTACGTTCAGAGTGAACTAGAGGCCCAATGCATGAAATTTGCACACAGGTAGGGTCCCTAGGCCTGGCTGGTGATCAGGGCCGATTGGGGCCTTCCGGCTGCCGGCTGGGGCCTCCCTTCCCTGGCTGCAGGCTGCCAGCCTGGGCCTTCCTTCGTTCTGCGCCACCCCCTGGTGGTCAGTGCACGTCATAGCAAGCAGTCGAACTCCTGGTCTCCCAGTCCAACTCCTGAGAAGACACTTGGCATATTAGCCTTTTCTATATATAGATTATCTGCAGCTAACTGTATATTATTGCACTTACCATGGAATTTAAAGGAATTTAAATCACGTGTTATGCAGCTCTTAGCCACTCTCCCAGCAGCCTACGCCAGGTTCCTCTGACTGCACTCACAGTTCCTAGCACCGCGCGCCTCTGAACAGTTAGCACACGTTTAGTTACACCCAGCAGCCAGAGGTTTAAACTGTATTTATGGGAAGTCATTGCAGCATGTGAGCTCACTGTCTCCTAGGCCCCTCGTCTCCCAGGGGTGGTCTCCCAGTGACTGGCGTGTCCCTTTGGCGCTGGCTCTCAGCACTTGGCGCAGTGCTGGGAAGTGTGTGCTGGTGACGTGGAAGGTGGGGTGCGAGGGCCAACCCAGCTGCAGTTCTGTGTGTGTGAAAAGATGTTTCAGCGTTATCTTTTATTTCATTATTTTTTCTTACTGTAAAATTTTGATTGCTATTTGAACACTATTTTTGGAAACCACAAATGATAGCTTTCACAAGGCTCATGTTTTGGGTGGTTATTACCAGATCTTGGATGTAGATCAGTGGTTCTCAACCTTCTGGCCCTTTAAATACAGTTCCTCATGTTGTGACTCAACCATAAAATTATTTTTGTTGCTACTTCATAACTGTAATGTTGCTACTGTTATGAATCATAATGTAAATATCTGATATGCAGGATGGTCTTAGGTGACCCCTGTGAAAGGGTCGTTCGACCGCCAAAGGGGTTGCGACCCACAGGTTGAGAACTGCTGATGTAGATGCTTTTAGGTACTTGATATTGAAGGTTGACCAGGAAAATGCTGGAATATTGTGAAATGAAGTAAAACCTTTGGAACGGACCTGTCTGACGGCAGTTCTGTCGGTTAGTGTTTTGTTTTATCTGCTGCAAATATTTTTAAAGCTGCTTAGAATCACCTCACTTAGGTGGGAAGGGAAACACTAAGAACAACGTCCAAATGAGCTTCACTTTGATTCTCGGCAAAGCAGGCTCCAGGGAGCGGAGCAGGCCGTCCCGTCTCCTGTGGTAACCTGTGCTAGGTGGACGGCAGTTCTTCCAGCACTGAGGAACCGGGAGCCTGCTGGGAGGGTGAACAGGGAGCCGGGAGCCTGCTGGGAGGGTGAGCAGGGAGCTGGGAGCCTGCTGGGAGGGTGAGCAGGCAGAGAGCCGGGAGCCTGCTGGGAGGGTGAGCAGACAGGGAGCCGGGAGCCTGCTGGGAGGGTGAGCAGGGAGCTGGGAGCCTGCTGGGAGGGTGAGCAGGCAGGGAGCCGGGAGGGAGTATTGTTCATGTGAAGATTTCTGGGAGTCGGGAGCATATACTAGTATGTGTGTGTCACAAAACGTGGACCATGGGGTTCAAGAAATCATACTTTGCTCTGTATCATTTCATCCACCTGAAAATACTTACTGAGCAAATACTTCCTGAAGGCACAGATACCTGAGTTCAGGTCTCAGTGATTTTATTTCCCGGTTTAGGGAATTAGTGCAGACGTGTGTGCCCAGGCTCCTGGCACTATCGGTGACCTCTGCTCCGTGTTCAGAGTTCGTTCAGACCCAGGAAGAAAGGGCACTTGGGGAAGGAAGTGGCTGGGGCAGGTGTGAGTGCTCGCCGAGGCTGTGGGGAGGCCGTTGAAGTACAGTCTGGCTCGATGAGGACTTGGGAGGGAGGAGTTGGGTGCACAGTCACGGGGAAGGTCATGGCGTTGTTCCCTCTTGATATCTCTTTTGGGGAAAACTGGGAATCGAGGGGATGGAAATTATTAGTTACAGGTTTCTTTTTTTTTTTTTTTTCCG
>NW_005871373.1:181270-196386 GCF_000147115.1 Myotis lucifugus | reverse complement strand
GCACAAGCTGAAGCCAATGCTCGCAGGCCCCTTATGCTGACAATAAGGCTGACGGACACTGGATCTTCTCAAGCTCCCCTTTAAATGAGGAATGATAGTAGATCCTCTCTCCCATAAAACTTCAATTTGACTCAGCACCATGATTTCCCCTCTATTTCCAACATCCATACTGGTATTTTGATTTTTTTATACACAAAGAAAACGGTTTTTTGTTTTGTTTTTGTGAGGTGTTACTGCATATAACCACAGCATGGATGCCTCAAAGGAATATGGGAGGAGCCTCCTTCCTGTGTCTGAAAAAAAAAAACAAATCTGCCAGCCAGGTGGCTCCCTCTCCGTGCCCCCAGCCTGCCTGCCAAGCACAGTGTAACCCAGGCCTGTCTGTGTCCTTGAAACAGGAGTGAATTTGTTAGTGGGAACAGAAAGTGGCCTGATGCTGCTGGACAGAAGTGGCCAAGGGAAGGTATACCCTCTGATCAACCGGAGACGATTTCAGCAGATGGATGTCCTCGAAGGCTTGAATGTTTTGGTGACAATATCTGGTAAGTATTTGCTCAAGAAAGCAGGGTTGTAGCACTGTTTCAAACAGCACCTCCTAGCACTGACCTTCAGCTACCTCATCTTCTGAAGTAACGGCTGCATGAAATGAGATACAGCCAGATCAGGTGTGACTCGCCGCACACCCTAACCCCGGGTGCACCCTAACCCCGGTGCACTCTAACCCCGGGTGCATCCTATACCGGGTGCACCCTACCCCCGGGTGCACTCTAACCCCGGGTGCACCCTACCCCCGGGTGCACTCTAACCCCAGGTGCACCCTATACCCGGGTGCACCCTAACCCCGGTGCACTTTAACCCCAGGTGCATCCTACCCCCGTGTGCACCCTAACCCCGGTGCACTCTAACCCCAGGTGCATCCGAACCCCGGGTGCACCCTACCCCCAGGTGCATCTGAACCCCCGGTGCACCCTACCCCCAGGTGCACCCTAACCCCAGGTGCATCTGAACCCCGGGTGCACCCTACCCCCAGGTGCACCCTAACCCCAGGTGCATCCTACCCCCGGGTGCACCCTAACCCTGGTGTACTCTAACCCCAGGTGCACCCTAACCCCAGGTGCATCTGAACCCCGGGTGCACCCTACCCCCAGGTGCACCCTAACCCCAGGTGCATCCGAACCCCGGGTGCACCCTACCACCATTCCTCTGAGGAGCAGCCTTGGGAAGCACGGGAGCCCCGGGCATGGACACCCCCACGACCCACACTGCCCTGTGGCTCCTTGGCGTGTAGGTCTGTGCCGCTTCCACCCGTGCTACTCTTCATGCAAAGGCACTGCTCCTGCCACAATAGTAAAAGCAACGTGTTTTTTCTTCCATCAATTAACACCATAAGTTTCTTTTCAGAAAGAGCACCTTTTTTAGTATAAATTATGTAGTAAATGTTCATTATTGAAAGTGACAAACTACTGCAGAAAAGCAAGTAGAAGAAGTAAAAC
Organism: Myotis lucifugus; assembly: GCF_000147115.1. Classification (NCBI taxonomy): domain Eukaryota; kingdom Metazoa; phylum Chordata; class Mammalia; order Chiroptera; family Vespertilionidae; genus Myotis; species Myotis lucifugus. The sequence goes on along the minus strand of NW_005871373.1, from coordinate 194,893 downwards.
CTAAAATCATCCAAAGATAAGGTGTATTAACCTTTCGGTTTTTAATTTCCAGTCTTTTAAGCATAGACACACTCAAAATACACTTACGGGGGGAAAATCTATGTAAAAATGGTTATGCAATGTTTCAAAACATCCAGAGAATAAAAATGAGAAAATAGGATACCCATCTACTGACTAGCTGGTTTTAGTAGAAGTTAAAACACACTGTTGTCCATGCAGTTAGCATGCCCTCTGCCCGCCTCCCACAGGAACCACTGTCCTGTGTGCCCTCCATTCCTGTGTCCAAACCTTGCAGCCTGCTCTTCCCGTCATTGAACGTTCTCCATGATCCCGTGCTGTACAGACCCAGTGCCTCTCTAAGTAGCTGTGCTAACATTCACTCGCCTTCTGTTGTACGTCTTTCCGTCCACCCCCTTCCCCTCATGTATGCGTGTTTCACAAATGTCTTTGTAGCTTGCTTATCCGTGAGCATGCATACTCATGTTTCATAGATTGTAATTTCCTAATAACTTGTATTGGTGCTGGGATCAAAGAGGATGCAAAATTATGACTTTCTTTTTTTAAAATATATTTTTATTGATTTCAATATTAATGATGAGAGAGAACCATTGATCGGCTGCCTCCTGCACACCCCCAACTGGGGATCGAGCCTGCAAACCTGGCACGTGCCCTTGACCAGAATCGAAGCTGGGACCCTTCAGTCTGCAGGCCGATGCTCTATCCACTGAGCCAAACCAGCTAGGGCAAAATTATGACTTTCAATAGGTCTTAGTTTTGATTTAGTTATCTGCTAACTCAATCTTGTTGTGTTTGTTTATATGTAACAAATTTCTTGCAGTTATTTTAGTTTTCAAATAGGCTTTTGGTTGTAAGTAAAGGTGTTTGTTGAAATGCAGAAATGTCACCATCCCACTTAAGTGAGAAAACAGTCATTAAAAACTTGAGTGCTGGTGGGGAGTGGGTTCTGAAACGGGAGGTACGCAAATCTGCACATAGAAGAGGCTGAGACTTCTCTCTGCTGTGCCAGACGGTTCATAGAGGGCGATGGTCAGCTGGTGCCAATGATAATTTTTTGGTCTAATTTTCCATATTCTTTTTTAGCAGCTTTTAATGGTTTTCACAATCATAAAAGTAATACATGTCAACTGTAGAAGCTTCAAAAACAGGAACACTTAGAAAGCGTAAATGTTACTCCTGTCTTTGGCATAACTTGTTAACATTTTGTATTTTCTTCTCTTTTCTATAAATATATCTCACAATATGGGAATAAAACACTTTACATAAAACTATGTGGTCTTTGTTTCACCATATTCAATATTCTCCCAAATTCTTCAAAATTTAAAAAGTATAAGACGTAGTACAGAAAGTGCACAGATGCTGAGTCTACAGCTCAGTGATATCAGTTAGAACCCACACAGCCTGCACTGGCGAGAGAGCAGCCGCACCCAGACCCTCCCTCGTGCAGCCTGTCAGTCACAGACGGAAACATGCTCCTGACTTTAACACCTTCGATGGATTTTGCCTTCATTGAACTGAAGTCATATTAATGGTAAAGTCATAAGTAGTATTCTGTGGCTGGCCACTTTAAGTCCATAGTTTATATTGGGGTGCACTCTTGTGTTGTGCATTCTGGGTTCCGGCCGTGCATAATTACCCACCACGACAGTGTCATACAGACTATTCTCACTGCCCTGAAAAGCCCCTGGCTCCACCTGCTCGCCCCTCTGCCCACGCCCCTGCAGCAGCTGATCTTTCTTACTGTCTCGCCCTTGCCTTTTTCAGGTGACAGTTGGAATCACAGCATGTAGCCTTTCAGACTGTTTAGTTTCAAATTTCCAACTGCTTTGGCAATATATAGGAAAGAAGTTGACTTTAAAAAAAACACATTTTTTATTGATTTTGGAGAGAGGGAAGGAGAGAGTGAGGGGGAGAGAGAGAAACAGCAATCAGCTGCCTCCTGCACACCCCCACCAGGGATTGAGCCCGCAACCCAGGTATCTGCCCTGACAGGGAATCAAGCCAGTGACCTCTCGGTCCATGGGCCGACATTCCAACCAGCTGAGCCACCCGGCCAGGGCTTACCTGGATTTTTATCATGAGATGGTGCTGGGTTTTGTCAAATGCTTTTGTGTGTGTATGGTTTATAGCTGTATTTGTTCCTCTTTATTCCTGTGGGTGACCATGTCACACTCATTCTGCTGTTGATAGACACTCGTGTTGCTTCCTCTGTGGGGCTGTTACAAACAATGTTCATGTATGTGGGAGCTCATATACACACGTGTATATGAGGAGAGAAATGACTGGATCATAGCAATGTATACGTTTATTCTGCTTTCATAGATAACGCCGAGCTTATCAAAGTAGTTCTAACAAATTTCAACACTAGTTACTCAAGTTTTTAGTTATTCCACATGTCTCCTGCTTTCAGTATTATTGCTTTCAGTATTATCTTTTTAGTTCTAGACACGGATAGGTGTATGCCTTTGTGCCTCGTTATGTCTAATGTGCATTCACTATTGACTTTTGAGAGCAGTACCTCTGTATGTATCTATGAGATGACTTCTGCCCGCTCCAGTCACTTGCCCAGTCTTTCTATTGGGTCATGTCTTCCAGTTGATTTATAAGAGTTCTTACAAATTCTGGATGCTGTGGCACACATCTCCAATTTGTAGGTAGCCTTCTGTGGATGAAGTCCCCGTTGGTGATTTATTTAATCCTGTGCTGCCTAATGGGAAGTAATAGCTATGCTGGAGGGTTTTGAGAATCAGATAACATGATATACATGAAAGCATCTTACTAGCTCTGTTGATTATTTGTTGTGAAAGTGTTTGTACTACTTTGTGGTTTATTGACACTGTTCGTCTACATAAGTGTGAGTTCTTTTTAAAATCTTCCTTTTAACTCAGGCTATACCTGGTGATAATTCTTGGGTTTCAGAGTCCCCCTGAAGACCCTGAATTGAATTTCTAGTAAAACTACTGCAACATGACTCCCTTAGGGAGACAGTATTTATTGTTTATGGAAGTTTCTTTTGGTTACTGTTGTTATTGATGAGGATATCTACTTTTTTATTTGTTTTGCTAGGCAAAAAGGATAAGTTGCGTGTCTACTATTTGTCCTGGTTAAGGAATAAAATCCTTCACAATGACCCAGAAGTGGAGAAGAAGCAGGGGTGGACCACCGTGGGCGACTTGGAAGGCTGTGTGCACTATAAAGTGGGTGAGTCCCAGCGGGCCGGGGGCGTGCTTTCCAGGGTTTCGTGGGCGTTTCACTTAGAGCCCACGTGTTCATAAAGCCCTCATTGTAACTTGTTCCTGAGACGCAGCTCATTACTGTGACTGTAAGGCACCTTCCCTCCTGGAGACTCGGCGGACGCAGGGGCACCTCTGAGCAGGCACACTCCCCCCTGCGACGCAGCACGTCCGAGGGAGGGGCTCCGCCCTTCCTCTTTGACAGGCCACACTCTGCCCTGTAAGATGTGTTCACATGAACTCCAGGGAAGTCGGTCGACTTGGAGGACTGAGGGCCAAGGACTCCGGGTCCTGGGCATCTGGTGGGGCCTGCACGAGTTTGACAACGGCCGTGCTTGGCATTTTGAATCAAGTCCACTGTGCAAGCTCCTGCGCTCTTAACTAGGAAATGAATCTGGCCGGCCAGTCGGTGTCTCCTGGCAACTCCGTTTTTTCTTTTTGGTATGCATGCTGTGGTTCTATGCAGTAACACCTCACAAAAACAAAACAAAAAACCGTTTTCTTTGTGTATAAAAAAATCAAAATACCAGTATGGATGTTGGAAATAGAGGGGAAATCATGGTGCTGAGTCAAATTGAAGTTTTATGGGAGAGAGGATCTACTATCATTCCTCATTTAAAGGAGAGCTTGAGAAGATCCAGTGTCCGTCAGCCTTATTGTCAGCATAAGGGGCCTGCGAGCATTGGCTTCTGCTTGTGCGTTTCCTTTGGTTCCGTATTTATGAAGTGCATGCTACTGGCCGTTCTCTGCTGCCCGGATTGGCATTGTCTTCTTGCTTACATGAGCTGTCCGCAGTCCGCAGTCCCTGGCCAGTGATGGTCACAGCACTCGCCAGCATTAGAACGATTCTGAGTGATACCAGACAGTACTGGTGTCTCCTGGGCATAGACCTTGGGATTAGGATTTTCTGGGTTGTATTTATGTGAAACATTTTTGTTTGTTGAGGTGTAACTAAACTCAACCAAGTCTAAACTTAATGAAACAGCTCCCAAGAGCTGAACTGTTTATGATAGACTATCCTGCAGGGGGCACTAGAGGCGGCCGTGTTGAGGGAATGGGTTTTCATCAGAACAAGCAGAGCCCTCTTGTGACTCATTCCCACGGTATCGCAAGCATTTTCTGGAGATAAGGTTGCGTGAGGCGTCACTTATTTGAATGGTGGCAAGATGGCATTGAACAGAGAGAGGCATCAGGTTGGCAAGCCTGACTCTCATGTGCAAAGGAAGAGACCATTGACAAAGGGACTGGGGTCTGCCCAGACCAGTGCATGCCTGTGCTCAGGGCTCTCGGGGGTTTGTTTCAGCAGAGTCACCCCTGCAAGGTCAAAACAGCGGTTACGGGGGCATTCGATATGTGTGTGTGTACACGTACCTCTATTTCTGTGTGTAGATCATCGAAGAGACATTGTCTTTACTACCGCTCTTTTGTACGGAACTTTAGGTGGGATCCTAGCAATCACTGCCTCTCTAGGGCGAGTGTGGTTGGGAATGGTACTTGGTCTCACACACAAACAGAGAATCCAGCCTCTGCCAGGGGGTGTTTTGGTACAGACTCCTGTGCCTTGGCCTCGTGCTGTGATTGAGGGATTCTTGACGGATTAGTCTCATCACTGTCCTTTCCAAGCGCTACTGAGCCCTTGACTTCGGGGGGTATGCCTGGCATTGCCCCAGATAATTACATACTTGCAGTATAAGATTAGGAGCAAGGGAGGGTACTCAATGGTAGTAACCAGCGAATTGAACAGCCTGAATCACGCACAAAAGAACTTGAAAAGGAAACTGAGGCTTGATCTCACTCAGCATTTTCCTCCTGTTGGTTTGGATGAACCAAAAGAAGTCATCTTTATAAAGTTTGCAGAAGACAGCCCAAAGAATTTAGAGTTCCATGTTGATACTGACTTGTGTTCTCATTTGTTTTTTTCAGTAAAATATGAAAGAATCAAATTTCTCGTAATTGCTTTGAAGAGTTCGGTGGAAGTGTATGCATGGGCACCCAAGCCATACCACAAGTTTATGGCCTTTAAGGTAACAACATCTAGTGCACTTAAAAGTAACATTAGTCATGCACACTGCAACCAACAAGTTTAACAACCGGGAACAGTTAACACTGATGGTGTAAAAGCTGTCACTAATAGTGTAAAGCTGTCACTGATGGTGTAAAAGCTGTCACTAATGGTGTAAAAGCTGTTACTGATAGTATAAAAGCTGTCACTAATGGTGTAAAGCTGTCACTGATAGTATAAAAGCTGTCACTGATGGTGTAAAAGCTGTCACTAATGGTGTAAAGCTGTCACTGATAGTATAAAAGCTGTCACTGATGGTGTAAAAGCTGTCACTAATGGTGTAAAAGCTATCACTAATAGTGTAAAAGCTGTTACTGATAGTATAAAAGCTGTCACTAATGGTGTAAAAGCTGTCACTGATAGTGTGAAAGCTGTCACTGATAGTATAAAAGCTGTCACTAATGGTGTAAAGCTGTCACTGATAGTATAAAAGCTGTCACTAATGGTGTAAAGCTGTCACTGATAGTATAAAAGCTGTCACTAATGGTGTAAAAGCTGTCACTGATGGTGTAAAAGCTGTCACTGATAGTGTGAAAGCTGTCACTAATAGTGTCTAACTTCCCACAAGAGCGGCCGTCTCTAACGTCAAGCCTCGCTCTGCTCTCCAGGCCCCAGTGTGGGGTGGAGAGCGGGCGCCGTGCAGACCTGGTCGCCGTGCCAGTGTGGCAGCAGGAAGCGGCAGAGGCACACCGCCTCCACTGACCTTCCACTGTCCTCAGGGATGTGTCTAATGTAGATAACAAAACAGTACCCAACAATAGACAGCTGTAAGGTGTATTTATTCAACAGCGTACTGGTTAAAAATTGTTACAGCCCTAGCTGAGGCCTCAGTGGTTAGAGCGTCAGCCCAAGAACTGAAGGGTCCCAGGTTCATTTCTGGTCAAGGGCACATACCGCAGTTGTAGGCTTGATCCCCAGCCCCAATGGTGGTGTGTGTGGGAGGCAACCAATCCATGTATTTCTCTCTGTGTGTCTCTCTCCCCTCCCTTCCACTCTCTCTAAAAAAATCAATGGGAAAAATATGCTTGTGTGAGGATTAACAAGAATTTAAAAAATAAAAAAATAAAATTAAGTTACAGAAATTCTTAATGACACCAGGAATGAATAGTATAGTATTACACCCTAAATAGAAAAGTAGATTAAAATGTGTAATATACCATTTTTGTTTAATGAAAAAATTGAAAAGTATTTTTATTTTATATGGGTATTTTTGATATTTTAAAAATAACTTTAGAGTTTGCACTAGATACAAATTTATGAAATTTTTAATTAAAATGATAGTACTGTGACATTAGATATTGTAAATACCTAACTTAACACATTGCGGACGGATCACGAGAATTCTCGCTTCACATTATATAGTGTTTTATGAAGTATCATACTTTAAAAAGATATTAGCTTGTAAGGACATATAATAAATAACTTCAAAATGCAATGGGTATTTAATTTTAAAGCATGCCTTTAACATTTATGTAAAATGTTTTTTGTACTCCTTCAATAGAAACTTATCTGGCCACTGGGTGAAGCTAGCTAGCAATAAAACTACTGGTCCACAATGTATTAATAATATCATTTCTAATATTAGACACAAAACCTTAAGCATAGCCTCTGTGGCTGTTTAGTGTAGGGTGAGAAATTAAGAATTTTTCATCCAAAATGACTCTATTTATTTAAAAAAAATAGTTTTGATATATTTTATTCAGGGTAAATCACCTTTAATTACTAGGGAAATTGACATATTTAGATTGCTTATTGCTTGATTCCCAGGAGAGCTGGCTAAATGGGGTTATCATATTGCTTAAAAAATAAATCTACAGCCCTACCTGGTTTGGCTCAGTGGATAGAGCGTCGGCCTGCAGACTGAAGAGTCCCGGGTTTGATTGCTGTTAAGGGCACGTGCCCAGGTTGTGGGCTCACTCCCCAGTAGGGGGCATGCGGGAGGCAGCAGATCAATGATTCTCTCTCATCACTGATATTTCTCTCTCTTTCTCTCTCTTTCTCTCTCTTTCTCTCTCTCTATCTCTCTCTCTCCCTCTTTAATAAATAAATATACATATTATTGAATGAAAGTAATTGGTTATGAAATTACAATGATCTGAGATCGGTTCTTACTATATTCTCTGTGTTAAAGGCACTGTACTAGTTGCTTTGAGTATCTTATTTAAATCTGTCTTGGGAGCTGTAGGTACTGATATCATTGCAGAGCTAGGCCTCCAGGCCCATGTGTTGGTTAGAGGGGGAAGTCGCAGTCCTGGCAAAGCCTCGGTGCCCACAGGGCTCTCTGCCCCGACCCGCTAGAACAGGAGGTGCTGCAGAGCCTGGCTCTCCCTCGGGCTTCGCTGGGACGTGCAGCGGACGGACAGAGTGACAGCAGAACTCTGGGTCTAGGGAGGGAGAGTTTGGGGTGTGGCTTCCGGAAGATGTGTTTTCTAGGTTTCCGTCAACAGACGAAAGCATGTTGAATGACAGGCTTTGTGGAAGCGAGTGTGGCTGTGGCCGTGGCAGGTGGCCCCGTCACCGCAGGGCGTGATCGCGGCCCGCCTGCCTCACGGCTCCTCCGCCTGTTTGTGCTGCAGTCGTTCGCGGACCTGGCGCACCGGCCGCTGCTGGTGGACCTCACGGTGGAGGAGGGCCAGAGGCTGAAGGTGATCTACGGGTCGTGCGCCGGCTTCCATGCCGTGGACGTGGATTCGGGATCCGTCTATGACATTTACCTGCCGACACACGTAAGGAAGAGCCCCCTCTGCGGGGCTGGCTGCTTGGTTCCGCCCTGACTGTCTTTACTCTGCTTAGGGAGCTCGCAGCAGGGACTCCTTCCCTGGCGGGGGGTGAGTATTTAGGTGGCGTGCGGGTCACAGCCGTGCTCTCGGGGCACGCGGGCCCTGCCCGGCTCTGCAGCCCTGCTGGGACCCCCGGCCCTGCTGGGACCCTCGGCCCTGCTGGGACGAGCAGCGGGCGAGTGCGGGCAGTCGCTGGTGGTCAGAACACCCCTGGGGGGCGTGCTTTGAGGACCATCCTTTCTTAAATGGTGCCCACAGTCCTCATGTGTTCCTGGAACTCTAGAGCAGAGGTCCTCAAACTACGGCCCGCGGGCCACATGCAAATACAAATATTGTATTTCCTGTTTTGTTTTTTTACTTCAAAATAAGATATGTGCAGTGTGCATTGGAATTCGTTAATAGTTTTTTTTTAAACTATAGTCCGGCCCTCCAACGGTCTGAGGAACAGTGAACTGGCCCCCTGTTGTTTGAGGACCCCTGCTCTAGAGCATAGGGCCTGAGAAAGGTGGACTGGGATAGAGGTGGCAGGGTCCCAAGATGTGACCCAGTGGCGGGTTTGCAGCCAGGAGGGTGAGCCCGTGCTCCTCGGAGACAGCTTCCAGCCCTTCCGCAGGGACGGCCGGCCAGAACCTCTGCCTGTGTCCCCGCAGATCCAGTGCAGCATCAAGCCCCACGCCATCATCATCCTGCCCAACACGGACGGCATGGAGCTGCTGGTGTGCTACGAGGACGAGGGCGTCTACGTCAACACGTACGGCCGCATCACCAAGGACGTGGTGCTGCAGTGGGGCGAGATGCCCACCTCCGTCGGTGCGTGGCGCTGGGGGCGTGGCGCTGGGGGCGTGGTGCTCGGGGAGGCAGCGACCGGCCATGGGAGTAGAGCTTTTCTTGGAAATTGCATGTGTTTGTCAGCAGAGTGGTTGGTGTGCACAGTGGGGAGTTAGACTGTAGACCAGGGGACTATTATAGAACAAAATCTAAATAATTATTTAACACATTTTAAAACTCTTGTTGTTGACAGTCCTTCATTTAATCCTAGGCCATTCAGGGGAAGTGGGACTTGTCTCCCGTGGCCGAGTCACGCCAGGAGCACAGCCTCTGTTCTGGAACATTCACATCCAGGCAGGGGCAGGGGGCTGGCGTTCTCCTGGTTTTCGGTCTCAGGCTGCTGGGCTTTGCTGCAGTGGAGGCCTTCGTCCTGCCTCCCTCGGGAGGGTGCATGGAAATGCAGCCTCAGGCCAACACCTCAGTGGTCCTCGAGCCTCAAGACATGGGAACGAATAGATTGAACCATTGATTCAAGTGACAGGTTCTCAGGATAGGCCCGAAGCTGGCAAAGGCAGAGGTCCTGAAAGCAAAGCTCTTAAATGCTAGTCATTTAGGGCCTGTGTGTGTGTGTGTGTGTGTGTGCGCGCGCGCGCTCACATGCATGCGTGTGCGTTTATTACATAAGCAGCACCTTTTAAAGGCTATTTCTTATCTTTAACAATATGTGTCTTTGCCTCTCCAAAAGCTTATATCCGATCCAATCAGACGATGGGCTGGGGCGAGAAGGCCATAGAGATCCGGTCTGTGGAGACGGGCCACCTGGATGGCGTGTTCATGCACAAAAGGGCTCAGAGACTGAAATTCCTGTGTGAGCGCAACGACAAGGTACCCGCGTTCTCGCTGTGTCCTGCCGCAGTGGCTGCTGTCTCGTGGGGTTCGCAGCTTTCCCTAGGGTTTTGATAGATTCCCACTGAATGCATCATTTTTTCAGGAGTGGATTTGTAGCCATGTTTACAAGCCCCTCCCACACGAGCCCCAGGGCACCGAGCCCAGTGCAGAGCCTTCCTTTCCACGGCTGACCACATCCTGCCTTCTCCCCTGACCAGCTTTGGAACGGGGCAGACATGGCCAGGGCGTGGGCCCGCCGGCCTGCCTTGGGAAGGACAGCAAGGCGGGCGGGTCTCCCCAAGCCCAGCCTTCTCTGCTGTTCCTTCGGGAAAGCACCCGGCACCCGCGGCAGCCAGTCCTCAGCCTGAGGAGCGCGTCTTCACGCTGATGTGCGGCGGGCGTCCCAGCGACAGCCCGTGGCTGGCTCCTCAGGGAAGGGGAAGTTTGGATGGGACAGAAGCTATCGGCCCTCAGCGGCCCTCGCAGCCCCCTCCCCCCCTTTGCCTGCAACCTGAAAGGCCATCTCCCAAATGTTTACCTGGAGAACCCACACTGCCTCAGGCCCTACCCGGGATTTGCCCAGCTTTGTGGCTTGTATTTCCCGCGTGTGTTTAATGTGGCTGTAAGTTTAAGCTTCTTTGAACTTCCGTTAAATAATTTTATCACTCATGATGGCATATCCTCAAAGTTTATAAAAGATACAAAAGTAAGTAACTTTATAGAGTCATGAAATAACTAGTACATTTTAGCTTAATTTTTTAAAAGGGAAAAACAGGTTGCTGAGGAGTCCTCCCCCGTTGTCCATTGAGCTTTCTCTTTTTTTAATCATATGTGAGCGTTTATTCCAATAATGCCAGCACCAGGGCATCCAGAAAAATCTACTCTACTCCTCCCCATAGCAGCCACTTACATCGGGTGGAAGGACAGAGATCACATGGGAAAGCAGGTGTTCCAGGCACGGGCAGTGGGCAGGGTATAGTGGTTACAGGCCAGGCAGCTGGGGGTCGAGAAGGGCAGGTGCTTCCGGGACCAGGGTGTTTCAGCAACAAGGCCGTTATCTTCCGTGACGACAGGCAGGTCTCCGAAAGGAGATGGACTGCCTGCGTTCCTAGGTTTCCTTCTGTGTCCGGGCCCACGGCTCTCAGCCAGGTTAGCATGTGCTTCTCCTCCTCACTGAGGGACTCCAGCCACACAGGGAGCTCTCTCTGGGGCCTTGAGACAGCCCACGACCCATGAATCCCACCCGGCCTTGTGTTCTCCGTGGGGGCCGCACCCTGTGCTATTTCCTGGCAACTCGGAAATGGGTAACCTCATTGCGCTTTCTAAGCACAGGTGTCTTTTAAGACGTGTGCGCCGTGGAGGTGGAAGAAAGAGCCCAGTTTCAGGAACACCCTTTTTTTCTTTCAACGTTCTCACAGTATGACTGTACAAGGAGTTGTTTGCCTGATCCCCTTCCTAGTTGTAATACACATTGGCTGCAGATGGCCACTCCTGGTAAATGAAGCATTGGCGTCCTCCCAGCTTCCTGTAGAAGGAGCCCTTGGGGTTCACCCCTCACGTGGGCGGGTGGTGGGCAGTGCCCTGCGGCCTGGAGCCCCACGGGATCTGCTGCTGACCACCCCTCTCTCGCCCACAGGTGTTCTTTGCTTCTGTGCGGTCGGGCGGCAGCAGCCAGGTGTACTTCATGACGCTGGGCAGGACCTCCCTCCTGAGCTGGTAGAGCCGTGGCCCGACCGCTGCCGTCTTCAGACCCGAGGGCTCGGAAGCTCGGCCGGAGCGCCGCGTGCCCGGCAGCAGGACCGTGCGCAGACCCCACGGCTCTCCTCCTCCTTCCTGCTCTCCCTACCAGTTTGTCCCCAATCTTTTTTAAATTTTTTTTCTTTAAAAAATAAATCAGGCTGCAATGCAGCTGGTGCTGTTCAGACTCTACCATCAGGTGCTATAGTGTTTGGGGTCGAGCATCAGACCGGCAAGCAAACACCTTTCCTCCGGCCAGAATCCCTTGGAGTGACTGCGGGTCTGCGGGCGGCGGCGCTGGGCGGGCAGGGTGGCCAGTGGGGTCTCAATGAGCAGTTGCAGAAGCGAGAGCAGATTTGCTAGAGTAACATTAACAATGTATTTAATTGACCTTTCTTTTTGTAATGTGACAATATGTGGACGAAGAAGGCAACCCCCCCACCCCTGTGACAATGTCACTTCAATGAACACAAAACTCTGCAAAAATCATCTGGGTGGGTCTGGGAGGCGGGTAGGGGGTGAAGGGGTCCCATTTTGTTTCTTTGCATATTTTGTTTGTTTCACCGAGAGCTCAGTCATTTTTCTGTGTGCCAGGTTTTGCCTAAATCATGTGCAGATGGTTCTTAAAAAGAAAAAGGAAATGTGTGCGTCCGTGTCGTGGCCAGAACTTCGCTGTGTGACAGTATCAGCACTGCCTCCGCTCGAGGGCTAATTTCTGTTTAAACCTAGATGTGCGACAGGTTTTACCACAGCCTGCACTTGCAGAGGAAAAAAAATGTTTTCAACCACATGTTTATTTTTTTTCCCTACCTCATTGTTTTTAATGCATTAAGAGGTGGTTTAGTTTCTGTGTTTTTGGAGGAAAACATGAATGCTTAATTTAATCTTAATACCAAAACTATCAGGGTGAAGTCTGACTGTATGTGGGCACAGGTGTCAGCGGCGCCGCGGCTGTCCCGAGACCAGCGCCCCCACCCCGTGCAGGCGGGCGGGTAGCAGACAGGCGTCGTCTGAGACAGGCACACCGACTGTCCGGTGCTGCAGGAGCCTCCGGGTGGGGGTTAGCCTTTCTGAAACGCAATGTGCTGACACTGGTTCAAGAACGTAGTAATCCTGCTTGTGCATGAGACGTATTGTCCTGGGTTCCGGGCGTAATGGCAGAGTCCTGGCTTCTCCTGTTCTCTCATTCTGTTGTTCTCTGTCTTTTAAACCAACTTTACTTCATGAACATGTTCATGGCATTTGTGATAATGTCTTGGGTAATCTTTTGTTCCTGGCTCCCTGTCACTGTTCCTCTGAGGATGTCATCGGAGAAGAGCCACGCTCGGCCGTGGTCCTGCCCCCGTGGTGCCACCTGGGGCCGCCGGCACCGCAGGCATTTCACAGGCTGCGGAGCTAACCCACCGACACTCTCGGGTTTGAGTTGAACAGAATTGAATTCATTGCTGGGCTTCAGGTACCGAACTCAGCTGGCCACTTGTCCCTGCAGGTGGGTTGGTGTGTGCCCTCCGGGGCCGTGTGTCACCGCCTGGGCCTTGTCAGCCAGACTGTTGCTACAGCTTGAAGCAGGTGCCCAATTGGGTTTCTCCATAAAAGATTGTGAGCTGTTAAAATTGCATTCTTCTAGAGAAGGGATGATTTTGTTCCTTTAAAGGGTAATTCACAGAAGTGCCAAGGTGGCAAATGACAAAAGAAAGCAGTATTATGATGCTCCCGTGAAGTGCGGGACCGGAGGGTGGTGCGCAGCCTTCACCAGCGCCGCCGGCGGTCAGCCTGCGAGGTCAGCGTCCGTGTGCGGCAGTGTTCCCTTCGTTCTCGGGCACGTGTTGTGTTGGAGAGAATGTTTACAAAAAGGGGTTTGCTACACTAACGTGCATCACATATTTATGGATTATTTTTAATTGACTTTTTTAATGGGTTATTTAGGTTTCCGCCCTAGTTGTAGTTCACTTTTTGGTGATTCATAACCCCCTAATTTTGCCAGGTATCAGTGGTGCTAAACGGTAACGCGCCTGACCGACCACAGCGGAATCGCAGCCGCACAGCTGCCTCTGTGGGACTAGGCGCAGCCTTCTCTTTCCGTGCTAACTTCTGTGAATTATTGAAATTCATGTTGTTCCCCCCATTTTTTTCATAT
>NW_005871373.1:170570-180889 GCF_000147115.1 Myotis lucifugus | reverse complement strand
TGGGTCAGCAGGAATGACCCCAGACGGGTCTGGGCCCTGCCCTTGCCTTCCGCACTCTGCCCAAGCCTTGGGGCTAGAGAGGTGGCGTGTTGTGATCAATTAATGTTAATAAACCAGCTCCTTTGCACTTCATCCTAGAAATGTTATTTCTCTGAGCTGAAAATAAAACTGTAACCAGGCCACATGAGTACGGGTTTTCTTTTTCTGCTGTGTGTGTTGCAGCCAGTGGTGGTTGGGGATAACTCCGGTGCATGCTGGTTGAGGGGCGCCGTTCCTGCTGTGCCCGCGAGCCGCCTGCAGGAAGTGGCGGACAAAGGCGGCCCAGTCCCGACCCCAGCGCGGCTCGGCGCGGCAACATTGCTGTCTCTGCTGCCTCAGGCCACTGTCCCCACAGGCCCGGGCCCATCACTGCGCCCCTTCGTGAAGGCCCTTGATTCCACGTCTGCCTCCTGGTTGCTCAGTACAGGAAATTTGAATGTGCTGGTCCAGCTTATAAAATCCTCACTCCTGGTTTGGTCTAAGTCATAAAGTGCTGAGCGTGCCCGACAGAAGCTCTGGAGGGACCTGCGTCAAGTTTGGACAAGCACTTCCACTCCTTAAACTTGTCTGGAAGTCGGACAGAACTACAAACCCCAGAAACCAATATTCAACAACTGTTCTTGCGATAAATGATACTAAATTCTTTTAACAGCTCTATTGAGATCTAATTTGCAGACCATACAATTCGTCCGTTTAAAGTAGTTTAGTGACCTTGAGTCGTTTTTTATTATCCCAAGAAGTCATCCCACTGGCCTTTACCCCTCCTCCCCCATCACTCATCTTCTCTCAGAAGGGGCCTGCCTCTGGCGTCTCCTGTGAATGGAGTCACACTGCGTCCTTGGTGACTGGCGTGTGGTTGGTGACGGGTTCGCCGGTGCTGTGTGTGGCCATCCTTGGTCCTAGCCTCGGGACCAGCCACGCGCTGGCAGCCACGTCCCGGCCTCAAGTGAAAGCCACGGAGTTGACCTTTGGAGAATGAGCAGTCCCAGAGCCGGCTCCCTGCTGAGAGGTGTTCCAGTCTGAGCTTAGTAACTCAGTGGTTCCCGTTTTTCCAAGAGGTGGATGCTAAACACAGGCTCATTCCAGGTCAGGGGTGGGGGTCCAGTTTTGAACTGGGGACTGTTCCGGAAGCTCCCGTGCCCAGCGAGAGCAAGCCTTTGTTGCCCAGGAAGTTGGGGACTGAGCGTTCTCCCTGGTGTTGGAGGCCCGGGTCCCTCTCACTGAAGTGTGCTCACCCGATGAGAGCAGGGCCTGCTGAGCCAGGCCGTTTTACCCTGGACAAGTCGGTGCTTGCAGCGGCCACGTTTCGGAAGGCTGGTCCTGCGGACGCCTGTGGATGGTTCCTGCATCGAGGGCGTTTGCTCAGCGCTGCCTCCTGGAAGGCCACCTGGTGTCTCACCTCTGGGAGGGAGCCTGGTTGAGCAAGTGTGGGTGCTGGTGCACTTCTGGGAGCATGGTTTCTTTTCGGTCCATATACCAAGTTGAGCACCCACAGTGCTGAGGGGTCCTGAGGTGCTGGATCCTCTGAGGAGATGCCGGGAGCCACCTGGCGGGGGTGGGGGGGGCCTTGAAAGTGTGCTCCGGGCCTTCTAGGTGTCAGGGCAGAGCTCTGCACGTGCCGGGGACAGATCGCGCTTCTGAGCTGAAGCCACAGGTGGCTGCCAGGGAGCTCCCGGGAGCAGGCAGGCGAGGGAGCAGCGGGGCTGCCTGCAGGACGATGCTCGGCTGAGCCCCAGGGTCTAACCCACTGCAGCTCAGCACAGGTGGGGACCCACCTGGGAAGACCTCAAACGAATTCCCATAAAGACTGGTTCAAAGAAAAGGTAACAAAAAAATAGAGTTATGTAAACAAAGGGTTCAACGAATTGTCCTAGTCTGGGGTTTTCAACACGGTGAAGATAGCAGCTACCTTGTGTTCGCGGGCACAGCAGTGGTCGGGCTGTTACACACGCCTCCGTCTGGGAGGGAAGGTGCGGTCCGTACTTGTCCCCGTCAGTGTATCTGAGGGGAGATCAAGTGAAGGAGGGGCTGCTGGGCAAGGTGCCAGATGGTCGCGCCGAGGACAGCGGGCGCCTGCAGGGGCCGTGTCTCCGGAATGAAGGCTCGGTCACCACAGCAGGAGGTGGAGTGGGCAGCCCAGTGGGGCCGGTCCGGCCCTGAGGCACTGCGACTGGACACACAGGTGCCCACACTGCGCACACCATGAAAGATTATCAAGTCAATGCTTAATGACACAGTTCATTTTCAAATTTTAAAAGAATCTGCAGAAATGAATAATTTTTTTGTCGGAGCCTGTTTTCAAACTGATGACTGTTCTGGTTCAGGCACTGCTGCTAACGTGAAGCAATGGAAACAAACATCAAGAATTGTTTGTTTGGTTGGTATTTGTGTGCCCTCAATTCATCGACTGTTGCTGGTTTAGTACCGTAAACTTCATCTTTCATGAAACCCCATAAAAAAGTCTAGTGGCACCTTAGGACACATTTTCTTGGTTCAAAGTTTAGTCTGGCTTCACCCATTATTTCAGATCAGTTAAACGTGAAAAGGAGTGAAAATAAAGTGAGTCATCAGCTGTTAAAGTGTGTACACATTTGAGGGATGCCCTGTGTGCAAGGCTGGTGAACATTGTTGAGCCCACGTACAAAATGGCTTTGGAATCTGTAAACAGGACTGGTTTTTGAGCAAATAGGTCTTTAGGCAGCAATTGACTCCGTGGCAGCCGGGCGGGGAGTGGCAGAGATGGGGACTTGCTTCCCCTTTCCTGGGAGCGAGACTGGCTTCCCGGTGGACTCCCCAGCCCTAGTTCAGGACCTGCAGACCACCCCCCCCCCCCCCAGGAAGGGCAAGGCTTGCTGCTCAGACCAGGCGAGGTGGCTCCCTTGGTCGGAGGAAGGAGTGGAGTGTGCATTCCCAGCCCCTGCACCCAGTTTCCAGCTGTGGGCAGGGGTGCCGATATGGAAAGCAGGGAAAAGGTGTTGGTGTGGGTCTAGGGCGTCACACTGCATGTCTCCCGCCCGTTTCCTTCATCCCCAGGCCACGAGGGAGGGGTCACTGCCAAGGCCGGTTGGGCCCAGAGCCACAGGGAGGCTTGGCAGCAGCCGCTCCTGAGGGAGGTCAGGGTTAGATGGACGCCCGTCCACTGCTGAGGAACAGCGTCCAGTCAGGACACGCGGGTCCCATGCAGGAGCAGCAAGAGCCTGGTCTGCTGAGAAGTCAGATGTCTCGCGGTTGTCGAGAAAACCCATTCCACCTTCATGTCCAGATGTGGGTCCTGCCATATGTGAGCCATAAAAATGGGCCCAGCCCTGGCCAGCGGCACAGCTGGTTGGAGGGTTGTCCTGTGTACCCCCCACCCCACCTTCCCAAAAAGGTGGAAGGTTCAGTTCCCAGTCAGCACATGCCCAGTGTGTGGGTTCGAGCCCCAGTTGGAGCGTACCCAGGAGGCAAGCCTGTCAGTGTTTCTCTCTCAGACGTTTCTCCCTCTCATTCTAAAGTCAATCAACATACTCGGGTGAGGATAAAAAGAAGGGCCCGTGAGGAAGAAACCGAGAGACGACAGGGCAGTGCTGCCTGCTGCTCTCACGGCACTGTCAGCACTGTCCTCCATGTCAGGACGCCCTCCGCACGGCCACAGCGCAGAGGAGCGAGGTGTCTGAGCCAGGCCTCCGCCCCGCGTGGATCTGTGCCCCGTGTGCTCTGCGCCTCTGGAGAACGTGCGCTGTCTGCCATGCTGTTCACGTTGAAAACATCAGTTTTGTGAACTGGGTGTAACTAGAGAGGCCTCATCCTGGGCTTACCACTCAGGACCAAACTCCTACCAGTGGTTCTCAACCTTCTGGCCCTTTAAATACAGGTCCTCATGTTGTGACCCAACCATAAAATTATTTTCGTTGCTACTTCATAACTGTAATGTTGCTATTGTTAGGAATCGTCATGTAAATATCTGATATGCAGGATGGTCTTAGGCGACCCCTGTGAAAGGGTCGTTCAACTGCCAAAGGGGTCGCGACCCACAGGTTGAGAACCACTGTCCTAGACATTCCCCCAATGGCACGTAATCAAGTTCAGCTATTGGAGCAGAGTTTTTTAAATCTACATGAAAGTGAACATGAGGTGTCTGCTTCAAAATAAGTGTTCAATAGTTTTATGTGGAGATTAGAAATGGCAGCAGAGTAAGTGGATGCTGCACGGACATGCTCCCAAGACCAAACTGGAATTACAACCAAAATACAGGAAAACTACCTGAATAATCAATGGAAGACACGCTGGAGAGAACCCTGATACCCGAGAACCAAAAGGGGAGACTGAGTAGAGACTGGTAGGAGGAGCGGAGGTGAGAAAGGGCTGGCCAGGCTCTGACAGATAGCAGCTGAAGTTTGGGAGGGATATCTCAGCTCTGGGGGGTTGCCACTGAGAACTCTGGGATCTATCCACAAGCTGGGCTCCGGCAGAGGAGGGCAGAGTGGACAGAAGCTGTGGGAGCAGAAGCCAGGGTTGGGGGCTCTGGGGTTAAAGCTCAGAAGGAAGACACACAGGTTTCCTGTGCTGAGTCATTCCATCACTCTGCAGAGATCATGTTTCTCACACAGACATTTGCTATACAGGCGACCTTGCCTAGCGGGGAAGACAGATGACCCACCCTATTGGAAAGTACCTTGTCCCACTCTGAGAAGTTGCTCAGGCCCATTAAGAGTCTGAGAATAACAATTAGCCTCCAGGCAGAAGCAATTGCCCCACCCTGTTGAAATAACAATTAGCCTCCAGGCAGTGTTTGCCTGAGGGCAATTCAAGACAAAATTCTATCAGTCTATAGACCAGTGGTTCTCAACCTTGGCTGCTCATTAGAATCACCTGGGAATCTTTTTAAAATCCTGATTTCTGGGCCTCGTCAGGATTTTAGAAAGATTCCCAGGTGATTGTAATGTGCAGCCAAGGTTGAGAACCACTGCATAGACAAAGGAGGTCTCTGGAGGCTTTAAATCTTTGCCTGATCTAAATAGTCAAACACAGTGTTTGACACTGTCCTACACTAGAGATTGAGAGACATAGCAGATCTACCTAATACATAGTCACAAACCCAAACAGGCATTCAAAACGAGGAGACAAAGAAACAACCCCCAAATGAAAGAACAAGAGAATTCTCTAGAAGAGATCATTGAAATGGAGATAAGAAATTTATCTGATACAGAGTTCAGAATAATGATGGTAAAGATGCTCAACAGCATGAGAAAAGATATAGTAACTATGAAAACAAAGAATGACGTAGCACAAATAACACATTGGAAGGAATACACAGCAGATTAGGGGAAGCTGAGGATCAAATCAGTGAATTAGAAGACAGAGTTGAAAAAAATCAATCAGAGAATCAAGAAGAAAAAGACAAAAAACAGGAGGGCAGGTTAAGGGAGCTGTGGAACAATGTGAAATATAAAAATATTCAAATAGCAGGTGTGCCAGAAGAGGCAGAAAGGAATAGAGAACGTGTTTGAAGAAATAATGGCAGAAAACTTCCCTAACCTGGTAAAGGAAAAAGTCACACAAGTTCAGGAGGCACAGAGAACCCCAAGCAAGAAGAACCCAAACAGGCCATGCCCACACATCATAATTAAAATGCCAAAATTAAAGAGGATTTTAAAGGCAGCAAGAGAAAAGCAAACTGTTACCTACAAAAGAGTTCCCATAAGGCTGACACCTGATTTCTCATCAGAAACTCTACAGGCCAGAGGGAATGGCATGAAGTCTCAAGGTACTGGAAAGCAAGGATCTGAGACCAAGATTACTATAACCAGCAAGGCCATCATTCAAAATAGATGGTGAAATAAAGAGCTTCCCAGAAAAAAAAAAAAAAGGCTAAAGGAGTTTGTCACCACCAAGCCAGCATTACAAGAAATGCTAAAGAGACTGCTGTAATGAGAAGAAGAAATAGAGAATCCTAGCCATACAGAATTAAAATGCCAATAAATACCTATCAATAATAACCTTAAATATAAATGGATTAAATGCTACAATCAAAAGGCATACGGTAGCTGAATGGTACAGAAACATGACCCAACTATATGCTGTCTACAAGAGACCCACCTCAGAACAAAGGACACACACAGGATGAATGTAAAGGGATGGAAAAGAAGAAGAAGAAAAAAAAAGCTAGAGTAGCAATACTCATATTCGACAAAATAGACTTCAAAATGAAGGCCATCACAAGAGACAACAAAGGTCACTATATAATACTAAAGGGATCGATCCAACAAGAGGATATAACCCTGGTAAACATATATGCACCCAATATAGGTGCACCTAAATATATTTTAAAACTTCTAGAGGACTTTAAGGGAGAGGTCGACAATAATACAGTCATAGTAGGGGACTTTAACACCCTGCTGACTTCACTGGATAGATCTTCCAGACAAAAACTTAACAAGGAAACAGTGACTCTAAAGGACACACTGGATCAGGAGGATTTAATTGACATTTATAGAACATTTCACCCCAAAGCTGCAGAATATACATTCTTCTCAAGTGCACATGGGTCATTCATAAAGATAGACCACATGTTAAGATACAAAACAAGTCTCTACAAGTTCAAGAAGATTGAAATCATATCAAACATCTTCTCAGATCACAGTGGAATGATATTAGAAATCAATTTCAGTAAAAACACCCCAGAACATTGAAACACCTGGAGGCTAGATAGCATATTATTTAACTATGAATGGGTTATCAACGAGATCAAGAAAGAAATAAAAAACTTCCCGGAAACAAATGAAAATGAACAACGACAACCCAAAATCTCTGGGACACAGCAAAAGCAGTCCTAGAAGGAAGTTCATAGCACTGCAGGCCTACCTCAAAACGTAAGAAAAGTCAACTTAAAGAATTAGAAAGAGAACAAGAAAAACTCAGAGTAAGTAGAAGGAAGGAAATAATAGAGATTAGAGCAGAAATAAATTACATAGAGACTAAAAAAACTATACAAAAAAAAATCAATGAAACCAAGAGCTGGTTCTTTGAAAGGATAGTTTTATACACGAGTTTATCCATTCAATAAATATTTATAAACTGCTGTACATCGCATGAACCACTGTGTCTCGTGCTGAGATTATTATAAAGGGTAAGGAGGAGGATATAATTGTATCTCAGATTCCAGAATGAGGCTTATGACATGGATTCAGATGCCATGGCAGCCTCCCCAGAGAATGTAACTGAGGCCAGAACAGTGCAGCATGGGCCCAGGGAGAGCGAGGCGCCCCTCCAGGTGCGGACTCCTAAATCTGCACCCAGTTATCAAGAGGACCGTGACAGCAGGCCGCCGGCCTTCTCCCCAGAATGTCGGGCTCTGGTGGTCTGGTGGCCGGAGAACTTTACCTCCCAGGCATCCAGGCAGCCTGTCACACTCTGAGAGCCACTGTTCTACAAACATTGTTAGCAAAACTATGAAAATGAAGGTCACATGAGGACACAGCCATCTGCGCACCAAGGGGAGAAGCCTCAGGAGCGACCAACCCCTGACACCTTTCTGTTGTTTAAGTCACTCAGTCTGTGACCTTTTGTGATGGCAGCTCGAGCAAAATAATACAGGGCACAGCCACGGTGGAAGGTGAGTGTCCTGAAGCTGGGATGGCGAAGGACTTAGAAGGGGGTTCTGCAAGTGGAGACTCCCACAGGCGACTCCCGCCAGGCACCTCCCTCCGAAGAGCTGGGTGCCATGGAAACAGTGTGATGGGCTGAGGTGGCAGGAGGCTGAGCAGAGACCCTGGTGATGGAGTCACACAGGTGGACCTATACATGTCTCCGGGCTGAGGACTTGAGACCTATCTTGTTCGGAGGTTGCTTTTATTTTTGTTTTTGGTATTTTGTCCACTGCCATGATTTTTCATTTTGCTTTGCATTTCTAGGAATTGCTTTTAAATTTATGCTTTATAATTATGTAAAATATTACCTCATTCTAAAGTCAAAGCTACAAAAAAAAAAACAAAAAACAAAAAAACAACTCAGTGAATCCAAGCTCCCCTCCCTCCTCTATCTGGATTATTTTCCTTTATCAGGAACTATGTTTTAGTTTTTGATTTTTGGTTTATCCTTCCATGTAAAATATATGTGTATTTTATATGTATACATGCACACGTGTTTGTGTGTTTGTATTCCCCCCTTGCCCACTCCCTTTTCCCCACCTGGCTCTTTTCATTTACCCCACAGATCACTTCATAGCTGCCTGTAAAGATATTTTGCTTTCCTTTTTAAAAACAGCTTTATTGAGGTGTAGTTTACATACCATCAAATTCACCTCTGAACATTACAGTTCGGTGAGTCTTAGTATATTTATAGTCCTGCAAGCATCGCACAAGCCAGGTTTAGAATGCACCCTGGTCCCAGCAAGATGTCTTGTTCACAGTGCCCAGTAGCCGCGGGGTCCGGTGTGCATGCCCTCAGCTTACTCGCCAGCCCAGAGTCCCTTCATGGGCGCCATGTGCACATTGCATTTGAATTTCGCCAGGCATCTTCAGAACAGATTCCTAGGAGGGTTTCTGAGACAAGTGGTCAGTGCACACGTCATCTCTCCGTAGTGCCCAGGCCCCCTGCAGGGCTTGTGCTGTTTTGCACGCCCACCAATGGCACACGAACGCATTTTCCCCAGGGCCTTACCAGCAGAGGAGATTATTAAACTTGGAAATGGTGTCTCAATATAGTTGTAGTTTGCATTCCTTTTCCCATAAAGAATTGAACATTTTTTCAGGTTTAAGATTGCCCACTTCTCTATTTCATTCTTCACTATTTTTAGAATCTCTTTATAGATTAGGGATAGTTTTTTTGTGTTATAAGTTGTAAATATTTTTCTCAGTTATTTACCTACCTAATTTTCTAAAATTGTATTTTTACACTGGATAAAACATTTTGTTTTTATGCAGTCAACAATCTAAACCTCGAGTCAGAGAAACTTCCCAATCCTGTTTATAGAGTGATTTGCTCATATTTGCTTTTAGTATTGGTATGTTTCTTTCCTTTCTTTTATTTTCTGACTTGTCTGAATTTATTCTGATGTGCAGTATGAGGAACGAATCTGCTGTTTATCTTCTTTATGTTTGGTTATCACAATACCCCAGAACACATATTTAAAAACCCAGCTTCCCTACAGATTTGAGTTGACATCTTTATCATACGCTAAATTTGTACATGTACATTGAGACTATTTCTGGATTTTTCTGTTTTGTTCCATTAGTCTGTTTATTCGCTCACAAAACTCACTGTTTTAATGATGGAGACTTTATAATTTGTTAAAATTCTGTTTTTATTGATTGATCAATTTTAACGGTTTATTGACTGCTTATTAAGAAAAACAAGGCTTTGCTGAGTTTGCCCCTCCCTCCTCCCTTTTCTCCCCTGTGGTGCTGGATCCTCTAGACTCGCTCTCCCTGTTCTCTCCCTTCCCCTTTCTCCCCACTCCCCCCTCTCCCCGCTGCCCCCTCTCCCCACTCCCTCCTCTACTCACTCCTCTCTCTACTCACTCTCTTCCTTCTCCCTCTGCCTGCTGCCCCCTCTGCCCACTACCCCCTCT
Organism: Myotis lucifugus; assembly: GCF_000147115.1. Lineage (NCBI taxonomy): Eukaryota > Metazoa > Chordata > Mammalia > Chiroptera > Vespertilionidae > Myotis > Myotis lucifugus. The sequence continues at coordinate 171,300 of NW_005871373.1, read as the reverse complement.
CCCCACACCCCCTCCTCACTCCCCCCCCTCCTTGCTACTCCCCTCTACCCGCTACCCCCCTCCCTGCTCTCCCTGCACACCCCCACCCCCAGGTTGGGAGGGAGCAGGACCCAGCCTGTCAGCTGTGCAGCACAGTCCAGGCTGAGGAAAGATCACCTGACGTGTGTGTCGGAGACACTGGCTGTGGGGACAGGAGTCGGTGACTGAGCAGACGCACAGGCTCATGGTGCGGGGTCTGACCAGACAGCACACAGGACCGCCTGCTCGCCGGCGCTGGCGTTGGTTCCAGGGCTTTCACGCAGGAAACCCACTCCACACTCCACCGTGCTGTCCCCGGTCCCCAGGCTGTGCTGTTGGAAAGCATCCCTGTGCGGCTCACTGCCACCCACACGCCTGCCTTCCCCACTGTGGCTGCGGCTGTGGCGGGAGCTGAGCTGCTGTCCCAGGGGCTGACCAGGCAACTCGTTCCCCTCGTTGCTCAAGAAACTCTGAGTCAAATTTGATATTCAGTCTCTATAATGATATCAGTCTCTACGGTTAGTATATTTACTTCCTCCCTTTTCCTCAGCTCACTGTTGGATTTTATTTACTACATCTGTTGGTAAACCCTCTCAAAAATGTTTTAGACACAGTCAAGGCCAAATGTGCTTTGAAGGGAACTTGGCCAAGGAAGCCCCCCTGGCAGTCTTGCGGGCCACAGTCCTGCAGGTAACCCGCACTGGACCAGTTC
>NW_005871373.1:146908-169133 GCF_000147115.1 Myotis lucifugus | reverse complement strand
CTCTACTCCGTCACACACAGAGCAGGGCCCGTGGGGCAGGGTTGGTGCGCCGCATCATGTCACACACAGAGCGCAGGGTGATCAGGGGGTTGGGGAGCTCCCCCCTATCAGGCACAGAGCAGGGCTGATTAGGGGTTGGGGTGCCTTCCCCTGTCACGAACAGAGCAGGGCGGATAGGGAGGTTGTGGCCCCGCCCCCTGTCACACACAGAGCCGCAGGGAAATCAGGGAGTTTGGGCGCTGTCCCCTGTCACGCTGATCCCGGTGCTGGGAGGCATATTACCCTTTTACTATATAGGATAGAGGCCAGGTGCACGGGTGGGGGCCGGCTGGTTTGCCCTGAAGGGTGTCCTGGATCAGGGTGGGGGTCCCCACTGGGGTGCCTGGCCAGCCTGGATGAGGGGATGATGGCTGTTTGCAGCTGGTCACACCCCCTTCAGGGTGGGGGTCCCCACTGGGGTGCCTGGCCAGTCTGGGTGAGGGGCTGAGGGACGTTTTCAGGCTGGCGGGTGACTGAAGCTCCCAACCTGTCCTTTTTTTCTTTTCTTTTTTTTATTCTGGGCCAGCTTTAGCTCTGAGGCTTGGCTCCAGCTCTGAGGCCTTGGCTGCTGCAAGCAGGTATCTGGTTTGTTTGGGTTCTATAATCGAAACACTGTTTCAACTCCAGCTCTGAGATCCCAGCTAGCTGAAAGCAGGTTACTGGGGTTTTGTTTAGCTTCTATATTTGTAACAATGTTTCAAACTGCAAGCTCAGAGGCTGGCAGCGGCAGGCGGGGAACGTTGGAGTCCTCCATCACTGAAGCAAGCAAGCCTCATGTTCGCTTCAAGCTGCCTGGCTGCCAGCCGCCATCTTGGCTGGCAGTTAATTTGCATATCACCCTGATTAGCCAATGGGAAGGGTAGCGGTGTGACACCAATTTGCATGTTTCTCTTTTATTAGTGTAGATATTTAAACCACTTCTCCCAGGACATTAAATCGTGGGAAATGGAGGTTGGGGGGAACTAGACTCGGATATTAGTTAAGTGAGTTATGGTGAAATACTACAAAACCAATAAAGCTGAATTATACAAAAATATTTAACAATAGTCTTACTGCCGTTTTAAGCACTTATGAATTTAGAATACTAAATATTTTTTCTTTTTGTTTTAATCAACATTTGCCACCACTGGTCAGACACACTGAAAGATAGTTAAAATTTGTCACTCTGAATTATAAAGAACTAAATAAATCCAAAAGAAACTTAAATAACCGATGGTCTTTTGTAAGTGTGCAGATTTATATTTCTGTCTTTCTTGAAGCCTAAAGCAGCACTAACACTGAGACACCCGTGCTGTTTACTGACCAGGGGATCTCCGAGTGTACCCGGGTGGTGCTGATGTGAAAGCGTGACCTGCCCGTCTGTGTGCCCACAGGAAGAGTCTACGCTCTATAACCAGGCACATTCACGGAGCTGTTGTCTCTTCTGTGGGATGTGTTCTTTGTGCTTTTCTGTGTTTCACATTTGCTGTAATTGGCATACACAGAACTTTTAACGTGGAAGGAAGCACCTTTAAAATGGCCCGGTGGAAAGGGTCCGAGGCCCTTTGTCCTTCTGCGCAGAGCTGATAGGGCTCAGGTCCATACCCCATACCACCCACCACCTCTGCCCCGGCTTGACAGGGTGAGGGTGCCCGCCACCTGCAGGTGGGCAATCGGGATGGGTGTGTGGCTGACTCTGACAACAAGACTTCTGGGTGGGTTTGCTGGAACTTTCTGAGAAAAATGTCTTCACTTTTGAGCAAGAGCTACAAGAGGAGGCAACTGCTCTGTTCCCCCGAGGCCCGGGCAGCATGGAGAGGCCCAGGAGCAGGCAGAGGCCAGGCAGCAGGGGAGAGGCCCGGGAGCAGCAGGGGAGAGGCTGGGCAGCAGGGGAGAGACCCGGGAGCAGCATGGGGGTGGCAGGAAACGTGACAGACACCCAGCACCTGTCCTCAAGTTCCAGCCAATGCCAAGCAGGATTTCTGCCTCCTTCATGCTCCGACAGACACAGGCTCCTGTGAAATCTGTGCTGCTGCTGGCACTGCACAAGGCTCCCCTCCGGCTCGCCAGCCCCAGGAGCCCCAAGCTCACTTGATGTGAGGCGAGGAAGCAGACGGCCTGAGTCTCTTCTCCGTCTGAACCGTGTGTGGCTGGTCGTGCAGCCCGTCCCTGCCTCTGGGGAAGGACACGCCTGTCTGCAGCTGGCCAGCCCACATCCCAGGCCCCAGCTGCCTCCAGGCTGGCCTTCCCATCCTGCACACAAAGTGGAGAAAAAGACTTGTCCTTCAAATGCCTGGCGGCATGGCCCTATTTTTGGATTATCCACATGCAACTTATTTGCATGAATGCACTTTATTTCTTGTTTTCAATTTGCATTTGATAAATGTCATAGAGACTCTTGGGTTAATGCATTGACACTTTCTAACTCTCAACATGGGTACAAAAGTGAGTTTTTTGGGGTTTGCCTGTTAATCTTCAATACAGGACTTGGTAAATTCCATCTTGCTAGTTTATGCCCATTATCCTTATAAAAAAATTTCCCACTTCTGAACTGTCAGTCACAAAGTTAGCTATTGATTTGTGCCATCTGGTGTTTGAGAAATAAATGTGTTCTCTTGATTTAGAGGCCGCCCCCAAACTAGCTTAGGAAAGGGTCCCGGAAAGACAGCCCCCTCACTGTGGAGGCAATGAACCCAGCGAGGGCCTGTCGGCGAGCCCATGCCCCTCCAACGAGTCCAGGTGGAGGAGAGAAAAGACAACCCCTGCCACAGGCGCAGAATGCTGCTGACCCTGGAGCGCAGCCACAAGCAGGGGTCAGTGGGCGCCTGGCTGGATTGCAGGGTCTTAGTCTGTCATATTTCATTAGGCTCCAGCTGCCAACTTAGCTCGAAGGTGTTCTTGCTTAGCGAGGTCTCTTAAGGCCCGAGGATGTAAATAAAATTTCTTTGATAATCTTTTGCATTTGTGTTGTTTTATTTTTTATATTTAAGTTATAATTCTTTAGGAGTTTATTTTTGTATCTATTCGAGATAGGGAGTCAGCTTTCTTTTCCCCCAGGTAATAGGTAGTTGTGCTAGCACCTGCCATTACCAATAATTTGGAAATACTTAAATGTTAATATAAAAATATTTCCATTTATATTTATAACAATCATTGGTCTACCCTTTCCTTTTTATCATTGTTATTATTGTCATGAAATTTTATATAGAAGTGATACTAGCTTTGTAAAATAAATTTGAGAATATTGCCACATTTCTATGGTTTTGAATAGATTAAATGACATTAAAAATAACTGAGAACTGGGACTCATGTAAAACCATTTGGTCCCAGGGACCCTTTCAGTTGTATATTTTTAATTGCCTCTTCAATGGTCATTTACTTACTCAAGGTTTCCATTTCTTGGTTTAATCTTGGTAATTTTATATTTTGCAAGAAACAGATCTGTTTCCATGTATGTTGCTATGGGATTGTAAGTAGTATTTTTTTTCCACCAGTTTTACCTGTCCCTGTGTCTGTGATAATCTGACTTTCTCATTCTATTCACGCATACTTTTGCTGTGATTTTTTTTGCCTTTATTAGTCTCATAAGAAGTATAATTGTATTATTGGTCTATTCAACATTGTACTGGAAGCTCTAGCCAGAACAATTAAGCAAGAAATAGAAATAAAGGAAATGAAAATTGGAAAGACATAAAATTATCTCTGATATAATCTTATATGTAGAAAATCCTAAAGAATCCCTAAAAAAGTATTGCAGCTAATCAAATCCAGCAAAGTAGCAGAATATAAGAAAAAATGCAAAAATTAATTGTACTTCTATATATTAGGAAGAAACAATACAAATAAGACATTAGAAAACAATTCTAAATTTCTAGAGAGATTAAAAATGGCCGCAGTGTAAGTGGATGCTATATGGACATGCTCCTAGAAACAAACTGGTATCACAACAAAATACAGAAGAACATCCTGAATAATCAACAGAAAACTCGCAGGCGACAACCCTGACATCCGGGGACTGAAAGTGGAGACTGCATAGAGGCTGGTAGGAGGGATGGAGGTGGGAAAGGGCTGACCAGGCACCTACAGACAGCAACTGAGTCCCAGAGAGATATCTTAGCTGTGGGGGGTTGCCTCTGAGAACTCTGGGATCAAATCCCCAAGCTGGGCCCAAAACTAAGGAGGGTACCCACATAACATTTGTCTGTGAAAAGCAGTGGGGTGCTGTCTGCCAGAGAGTAACAGCTGAAAATTCATGCACCCTCTTAAAGGGCCAAGGTACAAAATTCCCTGTGGAGCCACCCACCTTATGCTTCAGCAGAGGGAGGGTGAAATAGACTGGAGCTGTGTGGGCAGAAGCCAGGAATGGGGACTCAGGGGATAGAGCTCAGAAGGCAGACACCCTGAGTCATTCCCTCATGCAGCAGAGGACATCTTTCCCACATAGACATCTGCCTTGCCTGGGGGGAAGACAGTTGACACACCCTATTGGAAAACACCTTGCCCTGAGGCCACTTAAGAGATTAAAAATAACAATTAGTTTCCAGGCAGTAGCAAATTCCCCACTCTGTTGAAAAAAATTCTCACCACACCTGAGGACAATTGCCTGGGGGCAATTCAAGTTGGAATCCTATCAGTCTGTAGGCAAAGGCAGTCTCTGGAGGCTTTGAGTCTTTGCCTGATCTAATTAGAAACAGCCTTTAACACTGTCCTGCACTAGAGATTGAGAGGTGTAGAGTATCTACCTAATACATAGTCACAAACCCAAACAACCAAAATGAGGAAACAAAGAAACAACCCCAAAATGAAAGAACTAGAGAATTCTCCAGAAGAAGAGATAAATGAAGCAGAGATAAGAAATTTATCTGAAACAGAGTTCAGAGTATTGATGGTAAAGATGCTCAACAGCATGAAAAAAGATATAGTAACTATGAAAAAAGAACAGTCTGAGATAAAGAATGACATAACTCAAATAAAGAACACATTGGATGGAATGCACAGCAGATTAGGGGAAGCTGAGGATCGAATCAGTGAATTAGAAGACAGGGTTGAAAATATCACTCAATCAGAAAATCAAAAAGAAAAACAAAAAAAACCAGGAGGACAGCTTAAGGGAGTAGTGGGACAATGTGAAACGTAACAATATTAGAATAGCAACAATATTAGAATAGCAGGTGTACCAGAAGAGGCAGAAAGGGAGAAAGGAATAGAGAAGGTGTTTGAAGAAATAATGACAGAAAACTTCCCTAACCTAGTAAAGGAAAAGGGAAAGGACAAGTTCAGGAGGTACAGAGAACTCCAAACAAGAAGAACCCAAACAGGCCCACGCCCAGACACATCATAATTAAAATGCCAGAAATTAAAGACAAAGAATCTTAAAGGCAGCAAGAGAAAAGCAAACTGTTACCTAAAAAGGAGTTCCCATAAGGCTGACACCTGATTTCTCATCAGAAATGCTACAGGCCAGAAGGCATTGGCATGAAGTTCTCAAGGTACTGGAAAGCAAGGATCTGAGACCAAGATTACAATATCCAGCAAGGCTATTATTCAAAATAGACGGTCAAATAAAGAACTTCCCAGACAAAAAGAAAAAAAAAAGGCTAAAGGAATACATCAAGCCAGCATTACAAGAAATGCTAAAGGGATTGCTGTAATGAGAAGAAGAAACAGAGAGAGAAACCTAGCCATACAGAAATGTAATGGCAATAAATAAGTACCTATCAGTAATAACCCTAAATGTAAATGGACTAAATGCACCAATCAAAAGGCGTAGGGTAGCCCTAACCAGTTTGGCTCAGTGGATAGAGTGTTGGTCTGCAGACTGAAGGGTCCCAGGTTCGATTCTGGTCAAGGGCATGTACCTTGGTTGCAGGCACATCCCCATTAGGGAGTGTGCAGGAGTCAGCTGAATTGATGTTTCTCTTTCATCGATGTTTCTAACTCTCTGTCCCTTTCCCTTCCTCTCTGTAAAAAATCAATAATATATATATATATATTTTAAAGGTGTAGGAGACCCACCTCAAAACAAAAGACACACACAGGATCAGAGTGAAAGGATGGAAAAAAATTTCCATGCAAATGGAAAAGAAAAAAAAGCTGGAGTAGCAATACTCATATCCAACAAAATAGACTTCAAAATGAAGGCCATCACAAGAGACAACAAAGGTCACTACATAATACTAAAGGGATTGATCCAACAAGAGGATATAACCCTGGTAAACATATATGCACCCAATATAGGAGCCCCTAAATATATTTTAAAACTTCTAGAGGACTTTAAGGGAGAGATTGACAACAATACAGTCATAGTAGGGGACTTTAACACCTTGCTGACTTCACTGGATAGATCTTCCAGAAAAAAAACTGGATCAGATGGATTTAATTAACATTTTAGAACATTTCACCCCAACGCAGCAGAATATATATTCTTCTCAAGTGCACATGGGTCATTCACAAAGATAGGCCACATGTTAAGACACAAAACAAGTCTCTACAAGTCCAAGAATGTTGAAATCATATCAAGTATCTTCACAGATCCCAGTGAAATTAAGTTAGAAATCAACTACAGTAAAAACACCCAGAACATTTAAACACATGGAAGCTAAATAGCATGTTATTAAACAATGAATGGGTTACCAATGAGATCAAGAAAGAAATAAACTTCCTGGAGACAAATGAAAATAAACATACAACAACCCAAAATCTCTGGGACACAGCAAAAGCAGCTCTGAGAGGTATACCTCAAAAAACAAGAAAAATCAGCAATAAATTATTTAACCCCACAACTTAAAGAACAAGAAAGGGAATAATAAGAAAAGCCCAGAGTAAGTAGAAGGAAGGAAATAAAGATGAGAGCAGAAATAAATAACATAGAGACTAAAAAACAAACAAACAAAAAACACAAACAAAAATCAATGAAACCAAGAGCTGGTTCTTTGAAAGGATAAACAAAATTTATAAACCATTAGCCAGACTCATCAAGAAACAAAGAGAGATGGCCCAAATAAATAAAATCAGAAACGAAAGTGGAGGAGTAACCACTGACACCACAGGAATACAAAGGATTGTAAGAAAATACTATGAACAACTGTATGTCAACAAGCTGGACAATGTGGATGAAATAGACAAATTCCTAGAAAAATACAGTGTCCCAAAACTGAATCAGGAAGAATAAAAAAAACCTGAATAGGCCAATAACGACTGAGGAAATAGAAGCAGTAATCAAAAAACTCCCACCAAACAAAAGCCCAGGTCCGGATGGCTTCACAGGGGAGTCATACCAAACATTCAAAGAAGAACTAACACCTATACTCCTCAAACCATTCCAAAAAACCCAAGAGGAAGGAACACTTCCAACCTCTTTTTATGAGGCCAGCATTATCCTAATTCTAAAACCAGATAAAGACATTACAAAGAAAGAGAATTACAGGTCAATATCCCTATGATGAACATAGATGCTAAAATCCTCAACAAAATATTAGCAAATCACATCCAGCAATATATTAAAAAGATAATACACCATGATCAAGTGGGATTTGTTCCAGGGATGCAAAGCTGATACAATATTCACAAATCAATAAACGTGATACATGACATAAACAAACTGAACGACAAAAATCACATGATCGTATTGATAGATGCAGAAAAAGCATTTGACAAAATCCAACACCCCTTTTTGATAAAAACTCTCAGCAAAGTGGGAATAGAGAGATCATGATAAAGGCCATATATGAAAAACCTACAGCCAACATCACACTCAATGGGCAAAAACTAAAACCATTTCCCTTAAGAACAGGAACAAGACAGGGATGCCCACTTTCACCACTCCTGTTTGACATAGTACTGGAAGTGGTAGCCATAGTGATCAGAAAAGAAGAAATAAAAGGCATCCAAATTGGTAAAGAAGAAGTAAAACTGTCCTTATTTGCAGATGACATGATATTGTACATAGAAAACCCCAAAGACTCCATCAAAAAATTACTAGACTTAATGAATGAATTTGGCAATGTAGCAGGATACAAAATTAACACTCAGAAATCCATGGCTTTTTTTATACACCAATAATGAACTCACAGAAAGAAATTTAAAAAACAATTCCATTTACCATTGCAACAAAAAAATTAAGATACCTAGGAATAAAGTTAACTAAGGAGGTAAAAGACCTGTACTCGGAAAACTACAGGCCGTTGAAAAAAGAGATAGAGGAAGACATAAACTCATGGAAGAATATACCATGTTCATGGATTGGTAGAATCAACATCATTAAAATGTCCATACTACCCAAAGAAATCTATAGATTCAGTGCAATCCCCATTAAGATACCAACGGCATATTCAAAGACCTAGAACAAACTCTCCAAAAATTCAGATGGAATAAAAATTACCCTGAATATCTACAGCAATCCTGAGAAAGAAGAACAAAGTTGGAGGGATCACAATACCAGATATCAAGCTATATTACAAAGCCACTGTTCTCAAAACTGCCTGGTACTGGCACAAGAGCAGACATATAGACCAATGGAACAGAACAGAGAACCCAGAAGTCAACCCAAGCCATTATGCTCAATTAACATTTGACAAAGGAGGCAAGAGCATACAATGGAGACAAGACAGTCTCTTCAATTAATGGTGTTGGGAAAATTGGACAGATACATGCAAAAAAATGAAATGAGAACACCAACTTACACCATACACAAAAACAAACTTGAAATGGATAAAGGACCTAAACCTAAGACGGGAAACCATAATAATCTTAGAAGAATCCATAGGCAGCAAAATATCATATGTCGTAGTAATATCTTTACCGACACAGCTCCTAAGGCAAAGGAAACTAAGAAGAAAATAAACAAATGGGACTACATCAAAATAAAAAGCTTCTGCACAGCAATAGAGACCATCAACAAGACAACAAGAAAGCCCACTGCATGGGAGAACATATTTGCCAATATTATCTTCAATAAGGTTTTAATCTCCAAAATTTATAGGGAACTCATACAACTTAACAAAAGGAAGATAAACAATCAAATAAAAAATGGGCAAAGGACCTAAATAGACACTTTTGGAAAGAGGACATACAGAAGGCCAAGAGACATGAAAACATGCTCAAAGTCACTAATCATCTGAGAGATGCAAATCAAAACAACAATGAGGTACCATCTCACACCTGTCAGAATGGCTGCCATCAACAAATCAACAAATGACAAGTGCTGGCGAGGATGCGGAGAAAAAGGAACCCTCTTGTACTGCTGGTGGGAATGCAGACTGGTGCAGCCACTGTGGGAAACAGTATGGGGTTTCTTCAAAAAATTAAAAATGGAACTCCCATTTGACCCAGTAATCCCACTTCTAGGAATATATTCCAAGAAATCAGAAACACCAATCAGGAAGGATATATGCACCCATATGTTCATAGCAGTACAATTAACAATAGCTAAGATTTGGAAACAGCCTAAGTGCCCATCAGCAGATGAGTGGATTAAAAACAATGGAATACTACGCTGCTGTAAAAAAGAAGGAACTCTTACCATTTGCAACAGCATGGATGGACCTGGAGAGCATGATGCTAAGCGAAATAAGCCAGTCAGAGAAAGATAAATATCACATGATCTCATTCATTTGTGGAATATAATGAACAATATAAACTGATGAACCAAAATAGAGCCAGAGGAAAAAATAATAATTTGGACTATAATAGAAGTAATCGTGTTATTTGCAGATTTTTAATATTTCCTATAACTTTTGTGATATTATACTATGTTAGTACAGTTTTTGTAATATTATATTTAAAGTCTTTTTTGAAATATTTACTTTATTGCATGTAACATATTTAAAATCGTTTTTCTTGAAATATGAGTGTTCGTTGCACGTAACATTATTACACTTAAAATCATTTTTCTTGAAAGAAAAAAAAGAAAACAATTCCACTTGTAACAGCATCAAAAAGAATAAAATAGGAACACATTTAACCAAGAAGATGCAAGACTTAGTGCACTGGAACTGATAAAACACAGCTGAAAGAAGTTAATGAACACTTAACTAAATGAAAGCTATCCTGTATTCATCATTGTTAAGATGGCAGTACTACCGCACTTGATCTTAGGAGTCAATGCAACCCCTACCAAAATCCTAGTGGCTTTGTTTCCCTTCAGAAATAGAAAAGCTAATTCTAAAATTCAGATGGAAAGCAACAATCACCAAAACAATCTTGAAAAGATGAACAAACTGGGAGGACTCACACTTCTTGATTTTTAAAGCTTACCACAAAGCTATATTAACCAAACAATGTGGTAACGGCATAAAGGTAGACATATAGGCCAATGGACCAGAGAGTCCAGAAATAAATGATAGATCTTGGCCAACTGCTTTTTAAAAATAAGGATGCCAAGACCATTCAATGGTGCTGAGACCAGCGGACTTGCACTTCTAGAAGAATGAAGTGAGACACTGTCCCCAGCATAGACCAAAACCTCAGAATGAATGGAAGATCTACATGTGAGAGCTAAAACTATCAAACTCCGGGAAAAAATATAAGGGTAAATCTTCATGACCTTGGATTTGGCAATAGATTCTTAGATATGACACTAAAGGAGCAACAACAAAAAATTAGATAATTTGAACTCCATCAAAATGAAACACTTGTGTGCATCAGGAATGTGAAAAGACAATCTGCAAAAAGGGGGAAATATTTGCAAGTTGTGTCACCAAAAAGGACATATTATCCAGATTGTATTATAAAGAGTGCACGGAGGCAGAATACATGGAAAGAACTTAACATCCAACAAAAGGTCCAAAAAAATTTTAAAATGGGTAAAGTTTTTGAATAAACATTTCTCCAAACAAGATATGTAAATGTCCAAAAAGCACACGAAAACATGCTCATCATCATGAGTCATTAGGGAAAACCACAGGAGGAAACCTCCCTTGAGCCATTCGTGGAAGGTGATTCTGCTACAACAAATTCTGTTTTCCTGGCCTGCGGGTGTGCGGGGCACGCCTCCCGGGCAGCCTTCCCGCGACTCCAGGACCCTCTTCAGCTCAGGTTCGCTGCCTCCCTCCTGCAGGAACGCCTGTCCTGGGTCTGTCCTCCAGGTTCCTTTGTTCTCCTTCAGGGTTTCCATCTCCCTGTACTTGGTCCCCGCCCCCCCTCCCCCTCCTCCCCCGCCCCTCCCCCTCCTCCCCCGTGTGGCCTGCTTCCTCCATTGGTTTCCTGCAGCACCATTCTTACCAGCTCGCCTGCACTAGGTCTCAACAGTGAGTGACTCTTAAATTGTCTACTGGAGTTTTGGCTTGAAAAAAATTGTAAAGGTAACTTTTTGGTTGAAACCCTTGAAGTGCTCTTATTTATTTACATATATATATATTCATCCAGGGGGGAGCATAGTGTGGTGGTTAAGAGTGTGGATTCTGGAGCCAAACTGCCTGGGCTGAAATCCTCTCCCAGCCTCTCCCCGACCTTTGACAAGCGAATCCCCCTCTTTGTGCCTCCGTTTCCCCATCTATAAAGTCAGTATAATAAAAATGGGGTTGGTGGCCCTGACTGGTTTTGGCTCAGTGGATAGAGCGTTGGCCTTCAGACTGAAGGGTCCCGGGTTCGATTCTGGTCAAGGGCATGTACCTTGGTTGCAGGCACATCCCCAGTGGGGGGTGTGCAGGAGGCAGCTGATCGATGTTTCTTTTCTGTCTATCCCTCTCCCTTCCTCTCTATAAAAAATCAATAAAATATATTTTTTAAAAATGGGGTTGGTGAGCCAAAAACCATACATTCTTCATAGTCTCAATTTTGTGCATCTTACTCTCTGGCTGCTGGTTCCATTTTGCAGCCGACCCTCCGCCCCACAGCCCTGGCTGTCGGTGGGCCTCGCTCCCTTCACTCCCCCTGAAGCTCCGTGAGCTCCCGGAGCAGCTAGAAGCGCCTCCTCACAGGCTCCCTCCCTTCCCTGGCCCTGGTTTCTAACTTGCTTTACAAAGTCACAGCTCTGGTCACCTCCCTTGCACCTGGAGTTTGACCATGACCAGGGGTCGTCCCCTGCAGGCTCTCCACAGGCCTCGGTGGGCGCTGGCTGCCACAGCCATGTACTCTCTGACCCCCTTCTCCCCCCTTCCTTCTGCTATAATCACCAGCAGGGCGCTTCCCCTTCAGGGGCCGCTGTGATCCCTAATAACGCCCAGTCCTGGAGCTCTTCAAGCGTCTTGTGCGGTTAGATTTTGCCACCAACCCTGAAAGGGCCTGAGATTAGCGAGTGCTCAACCCATCTGCGTGCTCACTTGTTTCATTCCAACAAGAAAAAACTTTTTGCAACAAGTGTCAGGCGCTGTGGTGGGAATGCAGACTGGTGCAGCCATGATGAAAAACATATGGAGTTTCCTCAAAATATTAAAAATGGAACTGCCTTATGACCCAGTGATCCCACTTCTGGGAATATATCCAAAGAAGCCTGAAACACTGATTCGAAAGAAAATATGCACCCCTATGCTCATTGCAGAGCATTTATAATAGCCAAGCTATGGAGCAACTAAGTGCCCAGCAATGGACAAGTGGATAAAAAGTGGTGCTACAGGAACACAATGAAATATTACTCGGCCGTAAAAAGAATGAATTCTTCCCATTTTGCGACAGCAGGGATGAACCTAGAAAGAATTGTGCTAAGTGAAATAAGCCAGGCAGAGAAAGACAAATATATGATTTCACTCATGTGTGGGATTTAAAGAGCAAAATAAATGAATAAACAAAATAGAAACAGAATCATGGATACAGAGAACAGACTGACAGCGGTCAGAGGGAAGGGGGTCTAGGGAGCTGGGTGAAAAAGGCAGAGGGATTAAGTACAGATTGGTCCTCACAGAATAGTCATGGAGACGTGAAGTTCAACGAAGGGAAGATGGTCAGTGCTGCAATATCTGTGTCTGCCCAGTGGACCTGGCATTGGCATGCGGGTCCATTTGTAAGTATATGATTGCTCAGCCACTAAGCTGCACACCTGAGGCTGATACAGGGAACACTGAATGAAGCTGCAATGGGAAATATATTTTAAACAAGGTTTTGAGAATTCCTGTGCTAGAGGCCCTCCCGCCCACAGAAACGCTCCAGTGTGTGGGATGTGCTCTGTGACTCTGGGAAACAGAGTTTGGGGTGAAATATTTCTCCCCTCTCTCTGCCGGAAAGGAAGGGTGAGTCTTAAAATACCCAGGCTTCTCAGAACTGTGAGGTCATGCTCCCCGAAAAGCGATTTGTATAATGAGCTGTTTCATGGGGTGTTCCTTGTCACTCCCCGAACCCCTCCAGCAGCCGGGCGGGGGAGTATTTTTAAGCCAAGACAATTAATCTGAAAGGTATATTTTAAAAGACAGATGTATTTGGTTATTTAAAATTTTCTGAATGACAGACTATACTATAAGTGAAGTCAACAGAGTAATGATAACTTGTAGAGGGATGGGTATTTCTTTTTTATATATAACTTTATTGTTGACAATATTACAAATGTCCCCATTCTCCCCCCACCTTTGCCCACCTCCACTCAGCCCCCCTTCCCCTCCCCCTGGCCATCCTTGCACTGTTGTCTGTGTCCATGGGTCATGCATATATGTTCTTTGGCTAATGTCTTCACCTTCTTTCATCCAGTCCCCTCTGACAGCTGTCAGTCTGGTCCATGTATCCATGGCTCAGGTTGACTAGATTTCACATATAAGGGACATGATATGGTGTTTTCTTTCTCTGACTGACTTATTTCACTTCGCGTAATACTCTCCAGGTCCCTCCATGCTGTCACACAAGGTAAGAGTTCATTTTACAGCTGTGTAGTATTCCATTGTGTAGATGTACCATACCTTTTTTTATCCCCTCGTCTGCTGATGGGCGCTTGGGCTGTTTCCACATCTTAGCTATTGTAAATTGCACTACGATGAAGATAGGGGTGCATACATACTTTCTGATTGGTGTTTCAGGGTTCTTAGGATGTATTTCCAGAAATGGGATTCCTGGGTCAAATGGCAGATCCATTTTTAATGTTTTGAGGAAACTCCATACTGTTTTCCATAATGGCTGCCCCAGTCTGCATTCCCACCAGCAGTGAACTAGGGTTCCCTTTTCTCTACATCTTTGCCAGCACTTGTTTGTTGATTTATTGATAGTAGACATTCTGACAGGTGTGAGGTGATACTTCATCAACGTTTTAATTTGCGTCTCTCTGATGATCAGTGACATTGAGCATTTTTTCATATGTCTATTGGCCATCTGTATGTCCTCTTTGGAGAAGTGTCTACTTAGGTCCTTTGCCCTTTTTAAAATTGGATTGTTTGTCTTCCTGGTATTGAGTTGTATAAGTTCTTTATATATATTGGAAATTATGAGATGTATAATTTGCAAATATGTTCTCCCATATAGTAGGTTCCCTTTTCATTTTGTTGGTGGGTTTTTTTTTTTCCTATGTAGAAGCTGTATATTTTGATATAGTCCCGTTTGTTTATCTTTTTCTTTGTTTCTCTTGCTCTAGGAGATATATTGGCAAAAATATTGCTATGAGAGTTGTCTGAGATATTACTGCCTGTTCCTTCTAAGATTTATATGGTTTTGTGACTTACGTTTGCGTCTTTTATCCATTTTGAGTTTATTCTGTATGGTGTAAGTTTCATTTTTTTGCATGTGCCTGTCCAATTTTCCCAGCACCATTTATTGAAGAGACTGTCTTTACTCTATTATATGATCTTACCACATTTGTCAAATATTAGTTTGGGTTGATTTCTGGGTCCTCTGTTCTGTTTCATTGATCTATATGCCTGTTATTATGCCAGTACCAAGCTGTTTTGATTACAGTGGCCTTGTAGTATAGTTTGATATCAGGTATTTTGATACCTCCAACTTGTTCTTCTTTCTCAAGATTTCTGAGGCTATTCGAGATCTTTTGGGTTCCATCTAAATTTTATAAATTTTTGGAATATTTGTTCTAGAGCTGTGAAATATACCATTGGTATTTTAATATGAATTGCATTGAATCTATAGATTGCTTTAGGTGGCATGGACATTTTAATGATGCCAATTCTTCCAGTCCATGAACAAAATTTATACTTCCACTTATTTGTATCTCTCTCTACTTATTTCTTTAACATCCTATAGTTTTCTGAATAAAGGTCTTTTACCTCCTTGGTTAAATTTATTCCTAGGTACATTATTATTATTATTATTAGTTGCAATGGTAAATGGAATATTTTTTAAATTTCTCTCTTTCTCAGAATTCATTATTGGTGTGTAAAAAAAGCCATTGATTTTTCAGTGTAGATTTTGTATCCTGCTACATTGCCAAATTCATTTATTAGATCTAGAAGCTTCCTGGTAGAGTCTTTAGGGTTTTTTTATACACAATATCATGTCATCTTTGAATAATGGCAGTTTTACTTCCTCCTTTCCAATTTGGATGCCTTTTAGTTCTTCTTTTTGTCTGATCACTGTGGCTAGGAGTTCCAGTACCATCCTATTTAATAAAAGGCTAATATGCAAATCAACCAAATGGCAGAACGACCGGTCCCCCTGGTGGTCAGTGTGCTCCCACAGGGGGTGCACCACTCAATCAGAAGCCAGGCTCAGGGCTGGCGAGTTCAGTGGCGGTGGTGGGAGCCTCTCCCACCTCCACAGCAGTGCTAAGGACCTCTCAAGGTAAGCCAGCAGGCGGACATCCCCCAAGGGGTCCCGGACTGCGAGAAGGCACAGGCCAGGCTGAGGGGACTCCCCCCCCCCCCCAGTGCACAAATGTCCTGCACCAGCCTCTAGTGTTGAATAAGAGTGGTGGAAGCAGACATTCCTACCTTGTTCCTGATCATAAGGGAAACACTGGGTTTTTGCCCATTGACTATGATGTTGGCTGTAGCTATTTTTGTATATTGCATTTATTATGTTGAGGTGTGATCCCTCTATTCTCACTTTGCTGGGAATTTTTATCATAAATGGGTGCTGGATTTTATTGAATGTTTTTCTGCATCTATTGATATAATCGTGTGATTTTTATCTTTCTTTTTGTTTATGTGATATAGCCCATTTATTGATTTGAGAATATTGTACCAAGCTTGCATCTTGAAATAATACCACTTGAAATAATACCATGGTGTATGATCTTTTTAGTATATTGCTGGATCTGATTTGCTAATATTTTTGTTGAGGATTTTAGCATCTATGTTCATCAGGGATATTGGGTTGTAATTTTCTTTCTTTGTAGTATCTGTATCTGTTTTTGGAGTTAGGATAATGCTGGCTTCATAAAAAGAGGTTGGAAGTGTTCCTTCCTCTTGAATTTTTTGTAGAGGGTAGGTGTTAGTTCTTCTTTGAATGTTTGGTAAAATTTACCTGTAACCTTCTGGTCTAGGACTTTTGTTTGCTGCAAGTTTTTAAATTACTGCTTCATTGTTATTAGTTGTAATTTGCCTATTCAGGTTTTCTGATTCTTCGTGATTGACTTTTGGAAGATTATATGTTTCTAGGAATTTGTCCATTTTGCCCAAGTTATCCAGTTTGTTGGTATATATTTTCTTACAATACTTTGTATTTCTTTGGTGTCAATTGTTACTTCTCCTCTTTCATTTCTGAAAATATTAATTTGGGTCCTGTTTTATTTTTTCCTGATGAGTCTGGTTAAAGGTCCATCAATTTTATTTATCTTTTCAAAGAACCAGTTCTTGGTTGCATTGATCTTTTGTATTGTTTTTTAGTCTTTATGTCATTTATTTCCACTCTGATCTATATTCCTTCCTTCTTCTTACTCCGGGCTTTTCTTATTGTTCTTTTTCTAGCCTTTTAGGGCATAGTTAGATTGTATATTTGAGATTTTTCTTGCTTTTTGAGGCAGATCTGTAATGCTATGAACTTCTCTCTCAGGACTGCTTTCATTGTGTCCAATAGATTTTGGATTGTTGTGTGTTCTCTTTCATTTGTTTCCAGGTAATTTTTTATTTCTTCCTTGATCTCATTGGTAACCCATTCATTGTTTAATAACATGCTATTTAACCTCCATGTGTTTGTATGTTTTTAAGTGTTTTTACTGTAGTTGATTTCTAGTTTCATGCCATGGTGATCCAAGAATATGCTTGATATGATTTTAATCTTCTTAAACTTGTAGACACGAGTTTGTGTCCTAACATGTGGTCTATCTTTGGAATGTCCTGTGTGCACTTGAAAAGAATGTATATTCAGCAGCTTTGGGATGAAATGTTCTGTAAATATCAATTAAATCCACCAGATCTAGTGTGTTAGTTAAGATTGCTGTTCCCTTGTTGATTTTTTTTTTTTTTCGTCTGGAAGATCTGTCCAGTGATGACAGTGGGGTGTTAAAATCCCCTACTATGACTGTATTGCTGTCAATCTCTCCTTTAAAGTCCACTAAGATTTTCTTTATATAAATGTTTACTAGGGTTATATCCTTAGAAACACTGATCAGCTCCTTCCTGCGTGCCTCCCACTGAAAATTGAGCCACAACTCTGGCATATGCCCTGTCTGGGAATTAAAATCAGTGACCTTTTGGTGCATGTGACGGCACTCAATGAACTGAACCACACCGACAGGGCTCACCTTCAATTTTAAATGATAGCCTTGCTGGATACAGTAGTCTTAGTTTTAAGTCCTTGCTTCTCATTACTTTGAATACTTTATGCAAATCCCTTCTGGCCTGTAGTGTTTCTGTTGAGAAATCAGCTGACAGCTTTATGGGAACTTCCGTATAGGTAACCAACTGTCTCTCTCTTGCTGCCATCTCACATTATTGAACATCAGTAGTCCACTGTAGGTTGAATCAACTTCCTGTAAAAGTGCAGAAAATTCTCGCTTGTGAAGGGGTCGAGAAGCTATAAAATTCACAATTTTTGTTACAATTGACATTAAATCATTCAATTCTGAGAATCCCGATTTGGCACACAGCACCTCCTGATGGATAATGCAATGAAAAGGTACAAGTGGATGTCTAATAGCTTCCATAAACAATTTCAGGAATCCCACATTTTTTCCCACCATATTTGGTGCCCCATCTGTTGTGACTGACACAATTTTAGAGATATCAATGTTTAGGTTACTGAATGTTTTTATAACAACCTTACATATTTCATTTCCTGATGTACTTATTGGCACTGATTCTAACTTTATCAACTCTTCTCTCATTGTGAGACCATCAGAATATCTAGCAATAATGGCCAACCGAGCATTTGATGTGACATCAGTAGTTTCATCAAGAGAAATTGAAAAATATGTACAACTATTTTTTTAAATATATTTTATTGATTTTTTACAGAGAGGAAGGGAGAGAGATAGAGAGTTAGAAACATTGATCAGCTGCCTCCTGCACATCTCCCACTGGGGATGTGCCCGCAACCCAGGTACATGCCCTTGACCGGAATCAAACCTGGGACCTTTCAGTCCGCAGGCCGACGCTCTATCCACTGAGCCAAACCGGTTTCGGCAATGTACAACTATTTAAGTCTTTTTTTAATTGATGTTGTACGTTTTTGTTAAGATCTATTATTCTGTCTTTGATAGTATTTCTACTGAGTGGTAACTCAGAAATTTTTTTAATAATATCATCTTTATTTTTCATATCGTGAAATAGAGCTGGTGCACATCTTAGAAATGTTTCCTTAATAAATTCTCCGTCACTGAGGGCTTTTCCATGCTGAGCTATGGAGTGAACAATACAGTAACTTACTGATGTTAAATTTGCAGAGTATCTTACAAATTTAATGATGGAATTTGATTGACTTTTATAGAGGTGTAGCTGCCTAGAAATGTATTCCTTCCTTTCATCGATACTTTTTTTCCAAGAGCTGACAATGATTAGTTTCAAAATGTCTCTTTACATTCCACGTTCTGCTTACTGCCGTTTCATTACACAGTATGCACAATCCTGTACATCTCGGTCCATATGTCTTGAAAGGGTCGGCTACGGCTACTTCTACTTCCTTTATCATTCAATCTTGCTTTTTTATTTTATTTTTATTCTCCATCACAAGGCTGCAAAAATAAATAAATATAAACCACGGCGTTTTTTATAAAAGGTTGATAGGTTTCTTACCTATTAACTTTTTGCAGTGTTGTTGCACTGACTCCTGGTGCAAAACAATTCAAAGATAGTATGTATAACCAACAAATATATGGTGCTGTAATCAATTATCTGACACGCAGAATGTCTCGTCGAGCACTGTTGCACTGTATATTTTTTTCTTCTAACCCTCCCACTCCTGTCTCCTAACGAACATGGCGATCAAGTGTGTCCGTTTGCTGAACGCACCCGAACGCACGGGAAGCTTACCCGAGGCACATGCTGACAATAATGAGGCCGTTTCCAGAATTGGGCATTTTGTCACTCGAGTAAAAATAAAATGTCATGAGTAAAGATTAATCTCTTTATAGTGCAATTCTTAACCTTTTTATATTAATGTCAATATTGGAACAATGTATGTTGGATGTTTTCACTATGTGTCTTTGCTACGCAACACCGATGTACATGTTTACATCTGGTTTTAGAATTGCATTATTGATCATGAGTAACGTGAGTAATAATATTACTCCAGTGATGCCCAACTCTGGCCATTGAGAGAGACAAATATTTGAATTATGCAATTTTTTGTCTCTGTCGATGCGTGTCAACCAAAATGAGTTCGCGTGTCACCTCTGACACACGTGTCATAGGTTCGCCATCACTGCCTTAAACTATCCTTGTTCTTTTTTATTGTTTTTTCTTTTTCCTGCTCTGATTGGGTCTTTTGGTCTACCTTGTCTTCCAAATCACTAATTTAATCCTCTGCTACATCCAACCTACTTTTTTGTTGTTGTTGTTAATCCTCACCTGAAGGTCTATTTTTTCCATAGATTTTTAGAGAGAGTGGAAGGGAGGGGGAGAGACAGAGAGCAAGAAACATCAATGTGAGTCACATTGATTGGTTGCCTCCCACATGTGCCCCAACTGGGGCTGGGAATCGAGCCTGCAATTGAACTACATGCCCTTGACTGGAATCAAACCTGCAATCGGATAGTGCTGACATTCTAATCACTGAGCCAAACTGGCTAGGGCCATCTAACCAACTCAATTTCCTTCCAGGGTATTCTTTATGTCAGATGTAGTATTTTTCATGACCTACTGTGTTTGTTTTTCTTCATGGTTTCTATGTTCCTTTTCATGCTGTTGTAGTCCTCACTAAGTTCCTTGAGCATCCTTATAATCATTACTTTGAACTCTGTATTTGATAAATTGCTTGCCTCCATTTTGCTTAAGTTTTTTTTTTCCTGGAGATTCCTCCCGTTCTTTCATTTGGGGCCTGTTTCTTTGTCTTCCCATTTTGGCTGTCACTTTGTTTTTGTTTGTATGTGTTAAATGGACCTGCTGTGACTCCCAGTTTTTGTGGGGTGTACTTATGTAGTAGGTGTGCTCTGGGACTCAGTGGTTCAGTCTCCTTGATCTCCTGAGCTGGGTGCTCTAGGAATGTCGCTTGTGTGGGTTATTTGGACCCTCCTGTTGTAATTGGGTCTTGATTGCTGTTGGCCTATTCATGGGTGGAATCAGCCCTCAGGCTGACTGACTGTGAGGCTCAACCCTGTCCACGGTGTGCCAGCTGGTGAGCAGGTGCAGCCTTGAGGTGTCTTATTGAGCTTAGTGGCACAATCTTCTCGATTACCTGAACTCTGTGCTCCAGGAATGTTTTTTGTAGGTTATGTACACCCCTTGTTGAAGTTGTGTCTTGAGTGCTGTTGGCCCTTTCATGGGAGTTACCCTTCAGGCTGGGTGTCTATAAGGGTAAGCTTGATCACCACGTATGAGATGTTGTGCAGGGGCTGCCCCTCAAAGTGGAGTCATTCCAAGCAGGTCTGGTGCCTGCCAGCATCCCTCACTGGGCGTGCCGCTTGTATGGTTAGTTGGGTCAAGCTCTGGTGTGGTCTGAAGCCCCTACTGGTTGTGTTGCTTCTAGGTCTGTTGGGCTGGGTTCTGGTGCAGGTCATTTTCAGGGGTTCTGTATAACCGGATGTGGGCCACCTGCCTGGAGCTACCACGGTATTCCCTGTCTGTGTTTACATCTGCGGGACCTGGCTGTGCACCGGAAGGGCCGGTCTGTGTAGAGGGGTTGGCTTCCTGGAGCTTTGAGCTAGGGGCAGGTCAATAAATGTCCAAGGCTCCCTGAAGTCGACATTCACCTGTAAGCTGCCCTGCCTCACCTTGAGGTTGCCTGGACGTTCTCCAGAGTTCTATGAAGAAAGGCTATAGAGTGGCCCAAGCAGGCTAGGCCCCACAGACCCTTCCACAATGCACAAGCTCGGTAGGTTGGGGGACCAGTTCAGGAGGAAGGGGTGAGTGGGTCCCCTCTTGGGGCAGTATGTCTGGCACTCGGGGAAAATGTGACCCCTACTCCAGAGCCATACCATTCTGTTTCTGCCAGAGTCTCTAACTCTAGCACCACCCGCCCCTCCTCCCGCAGGAGGAGAGCGCTACAGGTTCAGGTTGGGTATGGCCAGCTGTCCCCACTACAGGAGCAGGCTTGGCAGGATGAAGCCACTGGGACTTGGGCAAACAGATTGAGAAAGGCTTCAGTTGGGAGAAGCGCTGCTGGGCCCTGGGGGCAGCGAGCTGCACTCCTCCCTTAGTTCTGTGGCCACACCTGCTCAAGCCTGGACTGGAGCCTCTGAGGTAGATGCGCTCTGAATGTCCCAGCTCCGAGAGTGGCCTCCTCCCCCTCAAAACTGAGCCCAGCAGAATGGGGCTGGGGGCTTCCGAACCCAGATGGAGGCAGTCTCCCGTTGGTGGTGGCGCAGCCCGTGGGAGGGGAGAAGGCTCCATCTCTTCCCCCAGCCCCACAGCCACACCTTCAGAAAGGGAGGGTATTTTCATGTACATTGAAAGATTGCTAAAAGAAGCTTTTACACTTGAAGAAAAATTAGTAAAGTAGAAGATGGGCAAGATATGTGAATAAACAATTCATAGGAAAGTAAACGAGAAGACTGACAAATACATAACAAGATATAGAACTTCTTTAAAGTAAGGAAATGCAAATTAGAATAATATGATTATCAAAAATTAAGAAGAGTAACATTATTGACAAGAATTAGGGGAAAGAGCTCACATTGTTGGTGGAAAAAATTAAGTGTGTAGCCTTTTGCTGAGGCAGTCTAGCACACGGCACGCAGGCGGCTTTCTGCAAGCCAGGGGCTAACCCGACGGACCCTGGATCTCAGACTTCCCAGCCTCAGGAGCTCTTA
>NW_005871373.1:121234-146757 GCF_000147115.1 Myotis lucifugus | reverse complement strand
TGAATCTGTCCTGTCCTTTTATCACCGCATCAGAATGCCTTACCATGCCGTTTTCTCTCCTTCCAGGACCCCCCCCCCCCTCACTCCTGTCTTCTGTTTTCTTCAATGTGGTTGTCCTGTCTGTGAAGGGGCTGTCCACTCGGTTTGGTCTCCTCTGGGCACAACATGTAACTGAAACAATGGCTGTGCCAGACCATATGTAGTGGTTGTTTATTTCATGTATAATATTTGATTTTTCCTGTATTTGATCATTGCTTCGTGTTTTCATTTGCTTAGATTTCTGTGGGCTTATCATTAATATTTCTTTCTTTTGTTATAAGATCCACTTTAGGTCTATCAGTTTGTATTCCAGATGGTCAGACAAATGAAATAAAACTTACCAAATTCACTCTTTTCGGAGACTTTCCTCTGGGATTTTCCAATCTACTGCTCCAGTCTGGGAGGCTTGGTTTCTAGGACTGCTGCTCTGTCGTGAGTACCATCCTCAGACCAAGTCCTGTGCTTCTAAAAGCCCTCTTCCAGGCATTTCCCCCCACCAAGTGGGGGGTCTACAAGATAAAGGGGTCAGGCCAGCCAGAACATGTGTCCCTCCTTCCAGACCACACCTGGGTACCTTGGATCCTGAAATTCCCGGATTATGTTCCTCTGGGTCTGTTACCCTGAGTGTGGACCTTGCTGTGTGTGTGTGTGTGTGTGTGTGTGTGTGTGTGTGTGTGTGCTTATGGCCTGAGGAATGGCTAGGGGCATCTATGGGGTTGGGGTTGGGGACTGCTGAGCTAGAGAGTGGACAGAGCTTCTTGGCTGGTGGGCTAGTGGGCCCAGTCTTGCAGGTGAGGCTCCTTGTGGTGCTGGGCAGAGTCCGGGATGAGAGGAGAAGGAGATGGGCAAGGGGCTGCTCAAGTCCTCACAGTTGCTGCCTGGAGCTGCAGGGGGAAGCCAAGGTGTCTGTCCTTCCAGGCTGGCTCGCGGGGAAGACTGCGGGAGGTGTGCACATAGTGTATTGCACATTTGCCACTGAGTCCTGTCGTTCAGACAGCGAGGTGTGGCGATGCAGGCCTCCATCTGTAACCTTGCCCCAGGCCCTGCGATGTGAAGGGCAGGCCAAGGTGCCACCAAGGGAGTTCTTTTCTGTCACGCTTCCTGGAGAGAAGCTCTCTGTGTGCCAGCTCACATATGAATCCATTAGCTTCCACTGGGGAACAAGCCACCTCCAAACTAAGTGACTGGAATAACACAGATTTTGATTGTTTCGTGTGATTTCATGGGTCAGCTGGGTGGTTCCGGGTCCGGGTCAGCTCAGTGGGGGCTGCTGGGTCTGGACCCTCAGCTGCATGGCCCGGGAGCTGGGCCTTGCTCTCCCAGCCCTTCCTCCTCCAGCCGACCAGCCTTGCTCGTGTGGTGCTGAGGCAGTTCCCAGGGTGAGAGCAGAAGCTGACAGACCCCTGAGAACTATGCTTGGACATTTTGTTGTAATTTCTGCCATATTCTCTTGGGTAAAACAAGGCACCGGACCAGCCTGGTTTCAGGAATGGGGAAATAGAAGGAGCTGCAAAAGACTGTGGTCTTTAAAACATTTTCTGAAATCTGTCAGCCTATCTTCTTCCTTTTCCGTTTATTCCCTAGTTCTGCACAGCACATATTTCAGTGGTTTCTTCAGCGGGGTCCTCTCACATCCAAAACACCAGTGTGGGTTAGTGTGGGGGCTGGGCACACAGGACGGCCAACAGCGTGACTTTGGGCGGGGGCTTGGGTCGTGCCTGGAGGCACTGGAGGCCCGAGACCAGCCACGGAGCTGGTGCAGAGGCCCAATGAAGGCCCTGGGCAGAGAGGCCCCGGTGACCCTCCCTGGTTAGCGACACATCAGGCCTGTCATCACAGGTCGTCACGCACCCTGACTCCACAGGGAGGGGCGGCAGGAGCTCTGTCCTTCGTGCATTTCCTGGATGGTACCTGACACGCTTTTTCCCGGCGCTGATGTTAGTTTGTAGCCTTTCCCTGTAAGAAACCGGAACTGCAAAAGAAGAGCTTTGGTGAGTTCTGCGTCCGCTAATGAAATTGCAGAAGCGGAGGGTGTTGGGCAATCCCTCCAACGGCACTTGGCATGAGGAGTGAGGAAGGCCGTGTGCGGCTGGAGTTGCATCACCGGCGGCGGCCTGTCCACAGGGGGGCACCCCAATGCGGTGATGCTTTCTCTGCGGATTCAGACGGTGACTTTCTCACACACCCTGACTCCTGGGGTGGAGGCGATGCAGAGCTGTAAGGGAATTCTGGAAATAGAACTTTGGATCAGATTAAAATCCATTTCTTCAGTCTTCCCTCTAAATTTTTACTGCTTTCAGTATCTTGAAGTCTGACACCTTTGTGGTTCACTTCGCTCAGAGAATTTGCCTCTGTTGTGGGTTGGTTTGGGGCGAGAGTGTGGGGGAGGGGAGTCACCTGCGGCTGCGCTGCGGGGGAGGGCAGCTGCCGTGCTGGGCCGTGGCACTCAGCTCAGCCCTTGCCTACTGCCTTGGGCTGCTCTCTGGGGCTTTGTCTATGCCTGTCTCCTCAGTAAGTCTCACTCAGGCACAGCGTTGCTGGGATTACTCCAAATATTAGGCCAAGTGTCAGGAGAGACCAAAACGAAAGAAGTCCCTGCCTTCCAGGAAGTGAGCATCTTAGGAGAAAAACATAACAGAATGCAAATGGCGCAGTGCTCGCATTCTGTAGGCGCTGGCTGCTTTTGGAGAGAGAGGATCTGTAGGGTCTGAGAGGGGTGCCTCGGGCGGGCGGGCGGCCGGGCGCCAGGGAGGCTGCCTGCGGCAGTGACATCTGGCTGAGTGTTGCAGGGGGAGCTGGGTTTCAATAGGCAGAGATGGGCATGGGGCTGGGCGGGAGGTGTGGAGGGAGGAGGGGGCCTGCCAGTCTCTTTCCATGTGTTTCTCCACCTGGATCACCAGATTCTGCCTGTGTGCGTGGTGTGCAGGTTGGTCCTCGGCACGTTCGGCGTGCGCGCATTAGCAGGGCTGTGGGTGGGCTAGGGGAAGCCTCTGAGACAGAAACCGTAATAATTTTGCAAAACTGGTCCATCAAGGGAGCTGCTGCCTCTGCCATGGCCAAGCAGGTAAACAGGCAGGAGCCGCTGCTGGAACCATCGAGTCGATGGCCAGTCCATAGCTGGGCTGGGGCTTGGGAAGGGGCCTCTTCTTCTACGGTAAGTCGCTCTGAACACCCACGAAGCTCAGGAGTGGCCCCTGGATTGCTTTCCTGGAAAACCCAGTGTCTTCATGGCCTTGCTTGCTGGAAGCAAGCGGGCGCTCCTGGACAATGGCCGTGCTGCCCTTGGCCTCTGGACCCAGGAGGAACTGCATCGAACTCATGGGCCCTGTTGCATCTGGAACCCTAGCAGCAAGGGTTTCTCCATATGCAAACAGTTCTTGCACATATGTGGTTCGTCCTGGGCCTCTGAGATTCCACTAGGAGTGTTTCTTGCAAAAGCCCTTCAGCTTAGAAAGCATATTGTAATGATAAGCTTGATGGTGATGGGTATTTATTGGGCGGATCTCCAAGCAGATGCCAAGGCCCTCCACTAGCCCTCTGGGATTGCAGGGCTCTTGAACAGTAGACATTTCTGTTGTTCCTAGAGATTGAGCATCCTGTGTGCAAGTTTTCCTCAGGAGCAGGGAGATGGTGCCTCTGTGGTGGGCGGGGCCTGCTGGTAACGTAGTCCAGATACAGCCTTGGGGCACTTGCTCAGGAGAGTGAACCAGCGCTGCCCTGTTAGCGGTCCCTCCACCGCGCCCCGTATTCCTTCTGCCAGAGCAGCAGCAACCTCCTTTGCACCTAACTCCTCACTGTTTAAAGCTCTACTCCCAGAGAGGCCAAGCATCCCACTGAGAAGCAAGTCCTGGTGAACCAAACAGGAATAGGGTGTGCCTGGTCCAGGGACCCCTTTCCCCATGGTGGCATTTCTCCTTTTGCCACCTAGAAGGGCTGGAGACTGGTATTTTATCAGAGGCAGTGTGGGCTCCCATGGAGGGGCGTTCTTTCTAAGAGATCTCAAGTGGCTAAACCACTGGGGAAAGGACAGGGCAGGGGTCACCAGGGTGTCCTGGCTAATACTCCTGCCATCAGGCCAACCCAGGTCAGAAGTTGCTATAGGGCTGGCTCCCCGCCAGGCACACGGCCAGCAGGCTAACAGGTCTCCCAGGGCCTGTGAGGAATGGAGAGCCATCTCCAAGGCATCTCAGAGGTGATCTCACTGATGCCCCTCGTTTGACAGAAGGAGAAACTTAGGTACAGAGAGGCCATGACTTTTGTTCGAGCTGTTTCCTGAGTTCTGCAGAGTTAGGCTCTGATTCTTCATAGTTTCCCCAATGCAAGGATGAAAAGCATCTTCATTTTAGCTGATGAAGTTGTAAAGGGTATTTTTTTTAAAGCCAATTTGTTGTGATCTTGGGCTTTGTATGCCTTGAAGTAACATACAGATCCAACTTGGTGAAAGAAATAGACATATAAATAGAGGCAGCGCAGAGAGTCCCAAACAAGAGGACCCCAAAGAGGCCCACACCAAGATACATCATAATTAAAATGCCAAGGGACAAAGACAAAGAGAGAATCTTAAAAGCAGCAAGAGAAAAGCATTTAGTTACCTACAAGGGAATGCCCATATGACTGTCAGCTGATTTCTCAACAGAAACTTTGCAGGCCAGAAGGGAGTGGCAAGAAATATTCAAAGTAATGAATAGTAAGGACCTACAACCAAGATTACTCTACCCAGCAAAGCTATCATTTAGAATTGAGGGTGAGATAAAGAGCTTCACAGACAAGAAAAAGCTAAAGGAGTTCATCACCGCTAAATCAGTATTACATGAAATGTTGAGGGGTATTCTTTAAGAAGAGGGAGAAGAAGGAGAAGGAGAAGGAGAAAGAGAAAGAGAAGGAGAAGGAGAAGGAGAAGAAGAAGAAGGATTAAAAATATGAACAATAAAGTGGCAATAAATGCATATCTATCAATAATTGAATCTAAAAATCAAAATAAATGAACAAGGAATCTAATGAACAAAATAAACTGGTGAATAAAATAGAACCAGAGGCATGGAAACATGGAACCAACTGATGAATCTCAGGAGGGGGGAGGGGGGCAGGAAAAGACTAACCAAGGATTTTATATGCATACTAGAGGTCCCTCAGCCCAGCCTGCCCCCTCTCACAGTCCGGGAGCCCTCAGGGGATGTCCTACTGACAGCTTAGGCCTGTTGGGGAGCGGGCCTAAGCTGCAGTCTGGCCTCCCTCTGTGGGAGGCAACCAGGCTGATCAGGGGAAGGTGCCACCCCATCACCCCACTGCTGCTGCCACTGCCGGCCACCACAGCCGTTAAGGTGTTTTCATCAACACAGACTCCAGTCCCTTCACCACAAAAAAATGACAACTTTCTTTAGGCATTTTCAAGATGTCTCTTTCATAGGATATGACATTTCTTTCTTTCTTTTTTTTTTTTATCCTCACCTGAGGATATATTTCCATTGATTTTTAGAGAATGTGGAAGAGAAAGGGAAAGACAGAGAGAAACATCAATGTGAGAGGGACACTTCGATTGGTTGCCTCCTGCATGAGCCCTGACCTGGGCCCCAGCCAGCTAGGATCCTGCAATCTAGATACATGCCCTTGATCAGAATTGAACCCAGACCCTGCGGTCTGCAGGCCAAGGCTTTATCCATTGAGCCAAACCGGCTAGGTCAGGATATGACATTTTTTAGCCCCTCCAGCAGCGGACCTTCATTTTTTCCTCCAGAAGTGAGATGGAAAAACCCTAGATCACTTCTTGGATTCTTATTACCCAAGTTACCAAGAACACTGCGAGTGGCATACCAGGAGCTTAGCCAATGAGCGGTCAGAAAAGGTGTTTCCTCTGCAGCTCGTGCTCAGAGGAGGGACTGCTGGTGCACGGCAGCTGGCAGGCCCCCCTGTCTCCGCTCTGGGCCTGCTCAAGCCGTGGTTGCCTCACCGCAAACTCAGTTCCCTCCCAGCCACCTGCGCGCACAGCCTCCTCCTGAGCAGTCGTGACGTTACGGGCATATCAGACAATTTGCATATTACCTCTTTTTATATATATACTAGTGGCCCGGTGCACAAAAATTTGTGCACTCGGGGGGCATTCCTCAGCCCAGCCTGCCCCCTCTAACAGTCTGGGAGCCCTCACAGGATGTCCTACTGATGTCCCTGTGGGGAGCGGGCCTAAGCCGCAGTCTGGCCTCCCTCTGTGGAAGGCAACTGGCCAATCAGGTATATAGATACTTTCTGAAGGCAGCACAGACTCCTTCCTTATTTCTTTCCTCTGTGGTTGGAGAATAGGGGACTAAAAGGTGGAGACAGAACTGTGGCCGGGCCTGGGGCTCTTGTAGGCAGCAGAAAGAAGGAGAGGGCTGGGGAAAGTCTAGACACAGTTTTCTTCAATTGTCTTCCCTATCTCCGGGCCCCTCACTCTGTTCTTTCCTTGTCATGATGGACGCTTGGGCCTCGGACTGACAGGAGCCCAGCGATGGTGGAGTTCAGCCCTCTCACTTCTCAGCTGAACATACAACCGCCTCACATTCCAAGTGGAGCTGTTTTCAAGTGGCTAAAGTGCTGGCAATTCATGCCTCCCGGCCTTTCCCCTCTGGGGTTTCCTCCTTGGGTCAGTTGCAAACTTCACTGAGACACCGAAGCAGCTCTGCCCTGGTACTTCTTCACCGGCCCCTGCACTCTTCCTTGAGGTCTCTGGGTCCACAGTCTGAGCTCAGGGAGGTCACCCAGAGCCTGTTGCCCCGGACAGGTGGGGCAGGGGGGCTAGCTTGAAGAGCTGGAGGAAGATGGCAGAGTAAGAGTTGGTATGAACTGGCGCCTGCTTAGCCAGACTTCCTAAGCTCCCCACCGGGCCCAGGCTGGGCCCCTTCCCCACACCAGGAGGATCCCAGCTGAGGTTCCCTCCCTGCACCCAGCGCTCTCCTCCCTGTTCTACCACTGGTGGAAGGGAGCAGCTCACCTGCTCTGGACCCTGCCAACCTGGCAGGCTGAGGCACAGGCAGTGCAGCCTAGGGTGCTGGTGGCTGCGAGCCTTCTCCCCCTCCCTGAAGCATGGGGCAGGGTTGCAGCAGCTCACAGCCACCCCTGGGCACCATGCATGGAGAAACCGCTCTCCACTGAGCCACCATCCACCCAGATCTGTGGGGTTTGGGGTGGCCTCAACAGGCTCCCACTGGCCCCACTGAAGCCAGTCCCAGCTTGGCCGGCCACCCCCGCTACCCAAGGGTTGCACATGCCCCACGGGCCTCATCGCCCTCATGAATCGCTGTGGTCTGGCCGTCCCATCCCAGGAAGTGGCCATCCCAATCGCCATGGCTCACTCCCCGGTGCAGTTGGGCCTGCCCAGCAAGCATGTAGGCAGGAGCTGGGCCTCTGAGGGGAAGGAGGAGGCATGCCGGGCCAGGTCAGAAGTGGGGAACTTGGCGGTGTAAAAACAGCCCACCCCCACGTTGTGCCGGCCCCTCGTGCTGCATTCCCAAACCCCTAGGAGCCCCTGCCCAGCACTGTGCTCTCGGGCCTGGGGTGGGGGTGAGGGACCTGGAGCAGCGGCCTGAAGGCAGCCCTCGCTGGCTTGGAATCACAGTGGTCGATCAGGGAGGGATGCGGGATGCAAAATTCTGCCTCTCTCTCTAAATCTCTCTCTCTCTCTCTCTCTCTCTCTCTCTCTCTCTCAGAGTGGGCTCCGTGTCTCCGGTGGGCGGGTGAGGGCTCGGTGAGGCGATGGGCACCGCTTGCCTTCACCCCAGCCCCGCGCATTGGGATGTGTCTCAGGTGGGCGGGCAAGGGCTCCGTTGAGGCGATCCGCACTGCTTGCCTTCGCCCCAGCCCCCGCTCATTGGCACGTGTCTCTGGTGGGCAGGCGAGGACTCGGTGAGGCGATCTGCACCGCTTGACTTTGCCCCAGCCCCCGCCCGCCCCCGGGTCGCACTGGGGACGTGTATTGGGTGGGGGGTCGAGGGCTCCTGCAGGCGATCTGCACCACTTGCCTTGGCCCCAGCCCCCGCCCACCCCCAGATCGAACACGGGAGTGTGCCCCCTGTCTCCAGTGGGCAGGCGGGGGAGGGCTCCAGTGAGGGGATCAGCACCGTTTGCCTTAGCCCCCGGTAGCACAGGGAGGCCTGGATGGCAGCTTGCGCTGCCCTGCCCTGCCTGCAGTATGCAAATTAGCCGCCATCTTTGTTGGCTGTTAACCGCCATCTTAGTTGGCAGTTAATTTGCATATCGCCCTGATTAGCCAATGGGAAGGGTAGCGGAGGTACGGCTAATTACCATGTTTCTCTATTATTAGATAGGATAGATATGCATTACCTATGGACACAGACAAAAGGGTGGTGAAGGCCTGGGCTGGGATGGGATCTGGGTGGAGGGGAGCAATGGGTAAATAAAAGGCAGGGACATCTATAATACTGTCAACAATAAAGATATTTACCCCCCCCCCACCCACACACACACACACACAAAACAAACTCAAACCCCTAAACATATAGATCCATCTGATCCGAGGATCCTGGTAGCACTGTGTCTCAGATGGAAGGAGCAGTTGCCTGCGGGGAAGTGAGAGCCCAGGGGGCTAGTGCCTGAGGACACACAGTGGCTTGGGCCAGACAGTGCGCCGAGCTGCCGCCTCCTCTCCTGGACACGGGCCTGCTCACGTGTCCTCTGAGCTCAGCGCTTCCCAGAAGAGAGCCAGTCATTTTCTTCTCAGTGTTTGAGGAGCCTGTGAGCTAAACCTACAAAATGAGGGGCCTCCGGCCAGCAGCCGTGCAGTGGCTTGGCCTAAAGCACCATCTCCCAGGACACCCGCCCAGCCTCTTCCCTGAGCGGGCCCCACTGTGGCCCCGGCTCTGCCTGGCAGCGTTTCCTAACCTGTTCCGTCCTGCAGAGAAAGCTGCATGCTGTTTCTCAACCAGGCAGGCACATTCTGGCATCTTCTTTGCAAGCAAAATACTGTTAGGCAACCCTTGTTTTGAAACACAGTGCAACTTCCAAAACAAACCTGAGGGTTCTGCCTTCCTCCCCCTGAAGATGCAGCCCTTCCCAGGAGGTGGGTAAACAGAAGAGATGTCAGCCTGGAGAAAACAGGCCACACCCCTTATGAGGGGGCGCCTGGGGCAAATCACCTCACAACCTTTGAGTCTCAGTTTTCACATCTTTAAAATGGGATTCAAAGTACACAATGTGTTCAATGTCAGAAAATGAATTAAAATAACATCTTGGAAGCACCTAATTCTGTGTGCTCCCTTTCCAACTGCCCGACTCAGACCCAGTGAGCTCCCAGGCCCTGCCACGGACCCGGAGGCGTGGAGAGCCACTGCAAGTCAGAAGCAGCCAAGGCACCTGGCGCTGGGGTGGGGCGAGGAGGGGCCTGACCTCACTAACTAAAGTCACTATAAAACAGCAAAGAATAATCCACAGGAATGTGGACACGAGAACCATCCAGCCCTGGCTCGTGTGGCTCAGTGCATGCGCACTGAGGGTCAGGGATTCGATTCCCAGTTAAGGGCACATGCCTGGGTTGCAGGTTCAATCCCCGGCCCCTGTCAGAGCACATGTAGGAGGCAACCAATTGATGTATCTCTCACATCAATGTTCTCCCCGCCCCCCCCCCCCCCCACCGCCTTCCACTCTCTCTAAACAGCAATGGGAGAGCATCCCCAGTGAGGATTAACAAAAAATAAAAGAAACATCCAAACCTGTAGAGAATTTTTATGATTTGATTTGAGCCAAACTGACGACAATTGCCAAGAATACAATCCCAACAGGTTGAGAAAATGCGCCTGAGAATGGCAGTTCTCAGCTTATTTATACACTAGAATCAGGAGGAGATGTAGGGGTGCGGGAACTCCATTGGCGACAGGTTAGGGGACAGAGGAAAGCAAAGCGGGAAAACCTCTGGGATTGGATAAAAGAAAAGGACAGACATGCACTTCTGTTATGTTGGTGGGTACAGGATAGCGCACCATTAACTTCAGCACCTGGAGATGGTGTTGGAGGGACCAGATCACAGTGAGGGCTCTGTGATCTGCTCTGGTGGGACATTGTGCCCCCGGGGTCTGGACGAAGGGGTAACTGACATTCCAGACGTACGCATTCATGGACGCCAAAAGCAGACAGGCTCAGTCAAGGCATAGACTGACCTTTGCCAGGGAAGACAGTGGCCGAGGACGGGACTCCCGCCATGACTCGTGTTCAGGTAGGTGGTGTCCTGTGTGGTTACTTGGTCTCAGTCTGTGAGGCCGCCCCGCAGGCCTCCCCTGAGCCGCCAGGTTAGCATGCGGCCCCTCTTGTCCACGGGAAGAAGAGGCGAATGGTTCACACTGGCTTCCCCGCTGCTAGCCGCGAACAGTGGAGAGCAAAGACCCTCACCTGGGCACGAAGGGCCCTGGGGGCGAGCAGGCCGGGTCTGGAAGGCAGCGAGAGGGTGGTTTCCAGTTGTGGGGCCGGACGCCCTGTATGTGCCGGGCCAGGCAGGAAGCCTTGCACCTGTGTTGCCAGGGAGGGCTGCATCCCAGGGGTGGGCAGGGTGGGCCATGGGGGTGCTGGGGCGGCCACTGGGCACTGACCCGTCCCCGAGAGGCAATGAGGAAGGGGAGTTTCCTGAGCAGGAGTGGGGTGCCCTTCCTGTCTCCTCGTACCTTCTGGTCTCCTTTCGGCCTCCTGCGAGCTGAGGAGCAAGCCTGCCTGGCACCTGTCAGGGCTTGACCTCAGCCCAGAGCAGGGCAGCATGGGAGCACCAGGAGTGAGCATGTGCCCGAGGGCGCGCATGATGGAAAATGCCAGGCTCATCCCTAACCCTCTCTGAGCCTCACCCATAAACATGGGAGGACAATCCCTGTCCTGTCTGCTTTGAAGTCTGGGCCTGTCAGCAAACTGCCAACTAGGGCACCTCTGGCAGGGGCGGGCGGGCAGGGCGAGGGAGGTGTCCCTAAGATGCCAAGATGACGGTGAGATGTATCTGCCTTCTCCCATGTTAGCGAGTGTGAAACTTTGAATCCAACTGTGTATTTGTTTTCATTACAAATAATATTTCAAATTACTTATGTAATTTACTTCTATTTCTCAAAATAATTTTAATCACCAGATGTTGAGTGCGTTGGCGCTGTGGGAACATACAGCATGCTTGGCTTGTGGGTTCGTGTCTCCCCTCCCCGACCCACCGGTGCCGCATGCTGAAGGCCTCCGTTAGCTCCTGGGAGAGGCTGCCGTCCATGCTGGGTCCCACGGCCAGCAGGCAGCAAGGCCTCCCTCCACGCTGAGCAGGCGGAAGGCAGCCGCAGCTCTCGCCAGCCTCAGTCCCACACAGCTTCTGTGGGAGCCCAGCCACCTGCTCTCAGGGGCCAAGGTGTGGGGTCCCACTCCACTTGGAGAAGATGTGATAGGGGCAGATAGAGAATGTTGGGGAACCAGCTGGAATTGTAAGAAATATGAACCATGCTGTTAACCATGATTGTTTTATTCTGATTAAAGAAGGCACATTCCACCCCGGCTGGAGCTGACCTGGAGACGCAGCCCTTCCTCCCCATTGGGAGCTGCCTATCACCATGGAAAGATGGACAAAGATTTGTAACAGACACCAGAATCGCCAGCCCTTTGACATCCCAGCCCTTTTGCACACCCGCAGGCCTTACAAATCTCCAGCCTGCTCACCTGTTGATTCTGGCGCTCCCTTTGGCTATTTCCCATGTAACCCCAGCCCGTGCATATCACCAAGCCCTGTGAAGACCCCTAACCTTTAGCATATCTGTAAACTGCCCTTTTGCTATATAAGCAGCTGGCTTATGGTGGGGGGCAGAGCAGATGTCTGTGGCTGACCTGCTGCTCTCCCACACTGCCGGCAGGATTGGAATAAACGCTCACATTTGATTCAGCCCTGCCTCTGCTTAATTGGCTCGAGTAGTGGCAGGCAGCCCGGACCCTGTGTTTGTCAGACGGAGGTGAGGTTAGTTTGCCCCACTGAGAAAATAGAATTGAAAACAACATCTTCCTCCCCAGGAAATCTCTCCACAAAGACAGGAGAGAGAAAATACAGTTTTATTATCACAGAAGCATTAGAGCAGAGTGTGATGCTATCCCAGACTGCCCCTGTCTGGGAGACGGCCAAGGCAGACACAGCTCCCTGCCTCACACCCGGCCAGGAACCAGCCCTGGGCTCCAGCGAAGCAGCAGCCAGTCCCCACCCCAGAGGACTGTCAGCAGCACTGCCACACACACTTCACCACACAGTTACCTGGCTTTATAGGTAAGGAGAGAAACTGTTCTTATCCCCATGGCAGGAAGTAGGAAGAGAGACAGGAGGAAGGCGGTCTCCCAGGACACCGCTCCGAGAAGGGCTCCCAGGTCCCTGAGAAAGACATGCTGGGCCATAAAGCTGCAAGAGGCTTATTTAGATTCTGAGCAAGATTTACATACACTTCAAAGAGACAGACATTTGAAAGAACGCAGACATTTAGAAGTAAATGCTCCAAGAAAAGGCATTTTCAATGTGGAGAAGTTACCTCTCATTTTAAATTTGTATTTATCCCTCTAGCCCGCAAATTCCAAGGTGAGGGTCACCGTGGCCCAGGCAGTGTTGTTCTTCCTCGCATGCTGGAAGCCTCGGGTAGGACGTAGCCTGGAGGGAGGTGGGCAGCCAGGGCAGGGCCAGCTGTGCAGGGGGCGGCAGGGTGGACTCAAGTCTTCCATGGGCTCCTTGTGGCGAATGAAGTGGTTGAGGACCCCTGCTTTTCCTCTTAAACTCACGTGTCAAGGATGAAACCCCTCAGCCAGAGGGCTTTGGTCAGTCTGATGCTGACCTCGGTGCCTAGTGGGCAGTATTCTTAGGTTCATATGGGAGACGGTTGCCACAAGAGGCAGGGACCAGTCCTCACCCAAGAGGAGGCGGAGGCTGGAGAACTCGGATGCCACAGCAGCATGTGCTGGCCTGGCTCTACCGAGACTCGCAGACTCAGGGCCTCCTCTCGGACGGCGTCCCTCCTGCTTCTGACGGTTGCAGGAGCCGTGGGCCTGGCCGGATCTGGGAGCTGCCTAGGAGGGAGGGTGGCTTTAGTTCCCAATCCTCTCTTTTTCTGTTCTCTAGCTCTGCCCTCAGGCAACATCTCTGCTTCCTTCTAGACAAGAGGTACTCAGCATTTGCCCTGTTTCCAGTTCCTGCTTCTTTCACAAGGTTTCTCTTTTCTTTTTCCTCAGAGATAAGAAAGAGCAGGAGAGAGATAGAGATAGGTAGGTAGGTAGAGACTGAAGGCAAGACTCATTCCATGGTTTTCCCGGGGATCCGATAACAAACATTCAACCAAGTAAAATATAGATCAAATTGGCTTTATTAGGTGATTCATGAACTGGGCAGCACCCCATCTAGCAAGTAGAAAGGAACTTCAGTGAGCTGTAGAAAAAGAAAGTTTATAAAGTCGGAAAGGAGATGGAAAACTATTAGCAAAAAATGCATTGCTTCAGGCAAGGTTGCCCTGCTAAGGGGATGACCTGATAGTGCTGACCAGATACTCCACATTAAAGTCGAATTCCTGGGGAAGATTGAAACTGTAATTATGGGAGGTATTACGTCTTGGTTTGCTGATGCAGGGCTGAGCACTAGTGACTCCGTTTTCACCTGTTGTCTCCTTTTTAACAAGTCACATTTTTTCTTACGCAGGGTCTACGATCTACATCAGACAGAGCTGAGGAGGTTACAGAATGAGGATTCATGGGCCGTGCACTAGTACTTCCAGAACTGGGAACTCGGGCTGGGACTGGGCCCAGGATTCTGCATTTCCAACCTCTTCTATGGTGGTCACGCTGGCAGGAGCTTGAGAAAGGGGCTCTTCCAGAGACAGCCTGCCTGGGAAAGGTGCCCTGGACAAACCACCCAACTTTCCCGTCAAAGAGAGAGAACACTGTTTCGCAGTTGGGGAACGATTATGTGAGAAAACCGTTAGGGTCACTGAAGGAGGAACACACGAGGCCACGAGTGGTAAGGAAATGCAGATTTATTAGGTCATCCAGGAACCTGATGGGCTGAGCCCACAAATGGCACCAGAACGCAGGGACAGGGAGTCAGAGATTTTGAAGGACTCTAGGCGGGCTTTTTCCATGAGGAATTCTTTGGACGGGTCTGGATCCCGGGCAAGTCCAGAGGAGAAAGTTGCTGTCTGTGGAATGTGGTCTAAGGGAAAGGGAATGCCAATTGTGAATTGATCTAAAGGTCAGTTTTCCAGGGGAGGGGTATCGATTCAATTATTTGATCCGACCTAACATTCTAGCCTTTTTGTTTTATGGAATAGGGACGGAGGTCATTTCTTCCAGCTGAGAGGGGACGTTGAGATATAAGGGGATGGACTTTGATTGTGGTCTCTGGAACACTGTATAAATTCCTCCTGGCGGAGCGAGAGGTCGCAGCAGCATGATCTCCCCGCGAGACTGGTTGGTGAAGGCTTGAAAGCCGTCCTGAAGGAAAGATGAAAAATGGCGCAGAATACAAGGGTCAAAAACGAGGATGAGGAAGAGGAGTGTTAGTGGTCCCATGAAGGGAAGTAGATGCCAATCTATTTCCTTTAGCCAGCAGGCCCATGGATTTGATTGCCGTTCCCTGATCTTTGCGGCATCCCTGACGAGGCCGGACTGATTGTCACAGAAACAACATTCTTCCTCCAGAAAGAGGCACAGGCCCCCTTTCTCCGCTGTTAGGAGGCCCAGTCCTCTTCTGCTCTGGGGGTGACAGCGGCCAGTGAGGCTCTCTGATCCTGACTGTGAACCAAGCTTTTGGCAATGTCATCTAGGCTTTCTTGTAGGTTCTGAGACAGGATTTCAAAATATGTTGAGTAGTGGTTAGGCCCCTAGGACAGTTCCAACCCCTGCTGTGATGCCAAGGGTTATGAGGAGAGGGATTATCTGGACTGCCCTTTTGTGTCGGATATGGTGGGTTACGGGGAACGGGAAAGACTGGTTATCAGGGGGCTACGTCTACGTTGGCTGAGAGAGCCTAGATAGAGTACAGATTCCCATCCACATGCCAAATCATTAATTACAGTCAGTGTTGCTTAGGATGCTGGGTGGAGTGTGTATGTGCTCCCCACGGCCGAGGAAAACTGTTGAGTGACTTGGAAGGTAAAGGCTGGTCCTGAGGCAGCCACGGAGTCACTTGTCGGTTGTGCTGCTTTTCTGGGCCTGGAGCTGAAACACTACCGAGGCCTGGATGTTATCTTTAGGGAGGAAAGGTCAGGGGTCTAAGCTGCCTGACTAGTGATAGGAAAGGGAGGAGCGGTGACCCTGGAGGCGAGGTTCTTGTTTTCCCAGTTTTGGCCCTTGCTCGGCATCCGGAGCTTTAGTTTCTGGATCTGGCCCATTGTCCTTGCTCTGGGTCTAACATTCTGGGGGTCTGTCTAGCATTTCCCTCTTCAAGGATTTTGGCACTGAATCCTTTCAGAGAACAAGGGTGCAGGACCTCTTCCATAGCTGCTTCCTGATGAAAGGAGGCCGCACTTTCCTTCAGAGCCCAAATCCCTGCTCTGTCAGAGGGACGATGAGGCCTGGACACAAATGGAGGCTTCACTGGGACCTAGATATGTATATCTAGGGGGTGGTGTTTCCCGAGTACAAGGGGGGCTTGTAACCTGGTGGAGACACGCTTTATTGTAAATTTTAGTATTATTGGGCAAAGCTAGAATGGTCTGGTGGAGGGAAGCGACATTAGCTTGGAGCAGCGGTTGCCAACCTTTTGGTCCTCATGGACCACTAAATTCATAATTTTAAATCCCGTGGACCACTCATGATTTTTTTTTAAAGATAAATACTTTTGTAAAATAATGATCAGAGAACTTCCATTTTATTAATATGAAATGTACCTATTTAATATAACAACATTATAAATACTTATTTAATCATAACAAAATCTTCAAAGGTTGTTTAATTGTAACAAATTTATTAAAGTACGTTTAATTTTTATAAAATAATTGAAGCTTATTTAAGTGTTATACATTTTTAGAGTGTGATATCTGCTCCTGTTTGCTTGAAATAAGTTTATGGATTTTTTGGCTCCAATGATGTACTGCAAGATGGAAAGCCGAGACTGGTACTGAGTTTTAATTGCTGTAACAGATGAAAATGTTTTTTTCGCACAAATATGTTGTTGAAAATTGAATCAAAATTTGCATTGCTTTTTCACTCTGCAATGGGTATTCACTTTTAATGGAGATCCAAAAATGAGGTCTTGATAAGGATGACTGGAATTTAGCTTTGAGACTGTTGTCGGATGATAGATCGATGAGGCTTTCTTTTCCTTATGCTTAAACTAGAGGCCCAGTGCATGAAATGTGTGCACTTGGGGAGGGGTCCCTCAGCCTGGCCTATGCCCTCTCACAGTCCAGGAGCCCTCGGGGGATGTCCGATGATGGCATAGGCTCGCTCCCAGTCGAACAGCCATAGCAATGCCATGGAGGCAGGAGAGGCTCCTGCCACCGCCGCTGTGCTCACCAGCCATGAGCCTGGCTTCTGGTTGAGTGACGCTCCCCCTGTGGGAGCACACTGACAACCAGGGGGCAGCTCCTGTGTTGAGCGTCTGCCCCCTGGTGGTCAGTGCATGTCATAGCGACCACTTGTTCCGCTGTTC
Organism: Myotis lucifugus; assembly: GCF_000147115.1. NCBI lineage: Eukaryota > Metazoa > Chordata > Mammalia > Chiroptera > Vespertilionidae > Myotis > Myotis lucifugus. The sequence continues at coordinate 130,115 of NW_005871373.1, read as the reverse complement.
AGTCGATTTGCCCATTAGCCTTTTATTATGTAGGATTGCTGTCTTCAATGTTTGCACAAATGGGCCTATTATCCACGTATTGCCATGTCTTTCTTTGGGTAATAACAACCAAAGATTCTGTGAGTGATTGTAGGTGCTGTTTAACAATGGTTACCACCTGCTGGTTGACATCCTTCTCTCTCATATAGTCATCAAAGTTTGTAATATTTTCTTTTGAAACGTATCCATTTTACCTCGTAGTGTGAACACGTCCTTAAGTTGTCCTTGAAAGGATATGTTTAATTCATTTAATAGCGAAAAAATATCTGCAGGTATGCAAGCTTGGCTACCCACTTATCGTCGGAGAAGAGTTCTTGTAATTTCGGATCGTTTTGCCACTGGAAAAATATTTTTATGTCTTCGTGCAGGACGGACAGTCGGGTTAGTATCTTGCCCCTCGACAGCCGTCTCGCCTCAGTGTGCAGAAGAAGGTGAGTATACTGGGAACCCATTTCTTCGCAAAGTGCCTCAAATATTCGAGAATTGGGCGCTTTGTGTTGAATTGCATTTATAATTTTAATAACATCTGATAATACTTCGTGTAGTTCTGGGGACATTTTTTTCGCCACAAGTTGCTCAGGATGTATAATGCAGTGTGTAGACAAAATGTCTGGGTGATCAACATTTTTCACCTTTGCAACAATTCCTGAAAGATGTCAGTCATGTTTGCGGCGCCGTCTGTACATATCCCAATACATATTTCCCACTCAATCCCGTGTTCCAGGAAATAACTATGAAGTGCTTCAAAAATCCCAGAGCTAGTTGTTCCACCGGCAAGCTGAGCCAACAAAGTAGTTCTTCCTGCAGCTCTCCGCACAAAACAAAGGAGAAGGGCCTTGTTACCTATGTCGGTTGATTCATCAAGTTGAATTGAATAAAATGGTGAATTTTCCCAATTTTTATAACTTGATTTTCAATATCTTCATCCATGTCTTCAATTCTGCATTGGACAGTGTTAGCGGGCATAGGAATTGCTTGCAGTTTCTGGACAGCCTGCTTTCCCAAAACCTCTTCCCAGGCTTGTAACATGCAAGGCTGAATTAATTCTTCTCCAATCGTATAGGGCTTTTTATTTTTCTCGATCTGAAGTGCTATCAGATGAGAAGCCTTTAATAAGGATTTAGCTCCAACAGTCATTTTTGTTAGAGCAATTACTTGCTTTTGCATATTTTCACACATTCTTTGAAAATATTCAAATGGTTTTTAAGCTAAATCCGGGTGTTTTGATTGCAAGTGTCTTTCGAGTTTCAAAGGCTTCATGGCATCATTGGATAAACTCTCAGAACACACACACACAGCGGCCGTGGATCCAGCGCACGACCAGGCTCTTGAATAAATCTAAATGTCAAGTAGTTCGAATCATATTTTCTTGATACTTTGGGTTTTTTCTTCTCTCCGCCTCCAGTTCGAATGTTCTTCCTAATGGTGCCTGACGAGGACTGTGGAGGCGCTGATTCATTGATCAGCTCACGGTTAAGTGAAGTACACTTATTACTATTGTTACTATTATTGTTAGTTACATTACCTTCTGTATTACTAAAGAAATGCAAAATATTCCTTTGCTTTTTTTCACTCATTATGGGTTTATTTCATTTGAATTTAAAACCAAACAAGAAATGATAGTTATTAAAGTCAAATTATTTGATGCCATTAAATATAACAGTTAAAGAAAATACACAGTTACATACAATACACAAATAAAATAAAACAATCAAATGAGAATCGGTAGCCGCAGAGCGGGTGACTCCTGTAAAGGTTGAAACAATGCTGAAGCTGCTTGCACCTCTCTTGTTTCCCCCTCTCTAGTTACGAGAAAGGGGAATTGTAAAGGTGAAAATTGTCATTCAGTCAGAATATAAGAGTTTCTTAGAATAGTTATTTTGTTTTATTATTATTTATTAGGATTAATAAAACATAAAAAATGCAAATAATGTCCAGATTTTTCTACAGACCACCAAAATGTTCTCACGGACCACTAGTGGTCTGCGGACCACCGGTTGGTGACCGCTGGTTTGGAGAGTTGTAGTGAAATATTATAAAGTTTATATTTTTAGGTTCAATATATCAAAAAATATGCAAGATTTTAAAACATTGCATATAGTTCATTGAGCACTGGAAGCAGTTCACAAACCCCCAGTGTGTGGATCACAAGCCTGGAGTGCTACCGCCAGATGCCTCCATAGGGAACCATTACTCTAGGCTTGTCCAGTGTCACTGACAAGTTGCCTATTGACAAGATACTCCTGGGAATTTCCTGCTTGAACTTGGCTCTGAATCTTTGCAAGCCCCTTCCTAGAGCAGACTGAAATTTTTGAGAATATTATTTTAAAACATTATACCTTAGTGGTGCCATTTGGAGGCCGAAAACATGTATAACATACAGACAAATACATGAAGACTATACACACAATTTAAATTATAAAAATTTCCTTTGCTTTTGATGACTTTAAGAAGGTTGGAAAGGGGAGAGAAGTTCCTAAATACCAAACAGGAAGACCTGTTGAGACTCTCAGTGATGGAGTCCAGGGCTGGGAATGAGCGGTGGAAACGGAATCTAGGCTCTGACCTAAGGACGGAAGCCTCCGGCAGGGCTGCCTTAGCTCACTTACCAGGAGAGAAGGGGCCCCTCGGACGTTGGGGTCATCAGCTCCTGTCTAACTGGACAAACTTTTCTACAACTTTCACAACCCTTTCTACCCACACAGAAATAACCATGAGAATAACTCGGTTTCAGTAACTCCTAGCCAGTGATAACCAACAGCAAACACCCAGCATTTCTTAGATTGACATTTATGAACACTCTCACTTTCAAGAAACACACCTTCAACACAGCACAAGGCATTACATCAGCAGTTCTAAAGTTACTTTATAGATTTTCTGTGACAAAAGCTAGTCAGGTGGACTTAAAACTTGTTGAAATATTTAGGTGTTTCTCACTTAGCCCAGCAACGCTCCAAAGCTTTGAAGTTACCAAAGACTTTGGAAAATGATGTACAGGCCTGTGGGGCTGGAGAAGAGGGGGTGGGGCGGGGCGGCCCCGCAGCCTGTTCTAGGACTGCCGTTCCCAGGCTCCAGTGCTTGGATTGAGAACCGCCTCATGTCCCTCAGAGGTGGCAGGCTGAGGTTTGGTGGCAATGAGTCCAGTCCTGATAGCAGCAGGGCTGTATTGAGCGTTGGCAGTGCTGCAGTAAAGAGAGCTGTTCTTTGGGAAGGGGTGGCGCTGAGGTGAGAGCAGCTCTGGAGCATTAACGGGTGAGAATGCGGCCCTGGGATCTAAAGGCTCAGTGAGGGGTCCCTGGGCAGAGTCACAGAGGAGCTTTGCGAGGAGACTGAAGTTGGGAACCAGCGGCAAGAGTATTCAGCGAGCCCGAGAAAGGAGACTATTCTTGTTTAGAGGAGGGGACAGTCATGGAGGAGATAAGGTGTTTACGTTCTAAAGTAATGGCTCGGCTCTGTGGGGTGTGAGTGAACCCGCGGCAGGTGACTGTGGTTCCGGACGACTGGGCTTTATGAGGGGCTGAATGGTGGCCCCGGTCGGGCAGAGTGAGAAGAGAGTGGATAGAGGGGTGCAGTGTAGAGGTGAGGTGGCTCATGGCTGTGAGACTAATCTTCCAACCCCATAATAGAGACTGAGGCGGGGACAAGGGTCCCAGGGAATTCGGAGAGGGCAGAATGAGTGGCCCCAGTGTCAGTTGAAAAGGAGATCGGCTTACCTGCCACCACGGTCATTACCTGAGGCTCTGCCCTGGTGATGTAAGTCTGTGGGGCCCTGTCAGGGCCTGGGCGCTTCAGTCTTCAGTGGCCAGTCCCAGGAGGTCTGGGAGCTCCAAAGCCAATCCAGAGGGTGGCCTTGCTGAGGTCCGACCCAGAGGGGCCAGACTGCAGTCTGATTTCCAGTGGCCTTCCCTGCTGCACCTTGGGCGGGGCCCAGGTGGGGGTCTCAGGTTTGGGCAGGACTTGGCTCAGTGTCTTCCTTGTTGCATCTGAAGGAGAACCCAGAGGAGGCTTAGCGCCTGACTCACTCTGGTTGGAGGACCGGCACTTCATTTGGGTTCATGAGGCGGTGGCTAGGAGCTGGAAGGCTCCTTCTGGGCCTCAGCCTTGGCCTGATTTCACTTTTGTTTTTGGATTTGGGTCTCCTGCTCTCTATTATTAAAGACCGTAAAGACCAAGTTAACGAGGGGGGTTTGTGGACATGTGTCTAGTTTTTGAAGTTTATAGCGTATGTTGGGGGCTGATTGGGATATAAAAAGGTGTTTACAAGAAGGGGAGGTGGGGTCTAAGGTGGAACATTTCTGCAATGCCTCCGTAAGGCAGGAGCGGAAAAGAGCTGGGTTTTCATCATTTCATTAAGTTTGTCATAGTTGTCTGCCTTGTGGGCAGCCTTTCTGAGTCTGGCAATGAGACAGATGATCATATGGCTACGAAGCCGGCACCCTGGAGAGTAACATGATAGTCCCATTTCGGGTCAGTTCAGGGGACTGCATCAGCACCAACCAGATTGGCCACTGCATCCCGTCTATGGAGGGCCTCAGCATGGTCCTGAGCTGCTAGCCAGACATGCTCCTTCTCCTCTGGGTGAGAGAGGAGGACAGGATGGCATAGATGCCATGCCAGGTCAGGTCATAGGACTGGGTCAAGCACTCAGTACTCGAATTCCTTGGTAAGGGTGGTCAGGTCGGTGGAAAAAGACCCTCATCGTTTTTCAATCTGGAAAGGGTCGGACATAGAGAATGGGATGTGGACTCAGACTCTGCCCTCAGTTCCTGCTCCCTCCCTCAGGGGTGGAACACTGCGGGTGGAACTTCCTCTTGAGGAAGGCAGTGTTTGGGTGGCCTGAGAGTGAGTGTTAGGTGGGAAAGGGCTGTTTTGGAGCTCCTGTTCTTGGGAGTTGGGCTCTCAGGGGCCAGGGAGAAGGTGGTTGCTGGTTAGGAGGGCCTGGGGAATCTTCTGCAGGTGAGGGAGGGGGCACAAAAGGGGGTGGAGGTCGGTGGTCTGCTGGGTCAAAAGTAGATTCAGAATCAGAAGTGTTAGGGGGTGATGTTTTGCATAAAGAGAAGGATCTGATGGGTAGAGCAGGACTGACAGAGTGAGGGTCAAGACTGGAGGGTGAAAAAGGCCTGAACGTAGGGGATATCTGACCATTTTCCATTGTAGTGATGTAATTATCTAAATCGTGCAATGAGTTAAAATTGAAAGTGCCGTTTTCAGGCCATTGAGACTCATTATCTAGTTTATCTTGTGGCCAAGCAGTGTTACAGAATAAAGTGAGGTGCTTGGGCATGATCTCCCCATGAATCTAAGGTGGTCAAGATTTTTAAGGAGATGGCTAAGAGAGGGTTGCTTTAGGGGGTACAGAGGGAGTGTTCCCCATGATAAGGAGAATAAGCGTGGCCCACGAGAGAGGAAGGGTGAATGACAGACCACAAGTCCAAAGGTGACTGTTTAGGGCAGGCGACCCCATTGCTAAACAAATCACCACAAGAAATAAGGGGTGACCCTCTGGACGAGGCACCTCCAGTCCAGAAGGACCCGAGGCCGAATGGCCGAGGCGTCTCCTGGCCTAGCACTAGGACTTTCGAGAAGAGAGGACTTTTGAGAAGTCAGTGAGAGTGAGTGGGCAGAAGACTCGAGACGAGGGAAATTGTGGAACATCACTCATCTAGAGAATAGTGGCTGGTGTGGGATGGAGGGTCAGCAATGGAGAAGGAGAGGTTCCCGATCTGGCATCCTCCTTGGCTGGTTCGGAAGGGCCTGTATGGTAGCCTAATGGAGGCTGGCAATTGAGTCACCTGCGTAGGATTTGGAGGTAAGCCCAGGATGAGTTGCTGTTGCCTACCGCTCTCCAAGCAGCAAACTTGGGGTGACCAAAGCTGGGGTGATGGCTCCCCTTCTCCGTAGAACCCTCTGGGTTTTGGCACCAAATGTTAGGGTTGCCAAAATGGTAAAGAATTATAAATTTATTAGGTCATCTGGAAACCAGATGGGCTGAGCCCCAAAATGGCACCGGTGCCCAGGGACAGATTTTAAAGGACTCCAAGCAGGTTTTCTCAGCGGGCACCCTCTGGGCGAATCTGGAAGGGAAAGTTACTGTTCTTAGCAAATGGAATGTGGTCTAAGCAAAAGGAAATGTTGGTTGTGAAATGATCTAAGGCCAGTTTCCCAGGGGTATCTATTTGATTATTTGGTCAGACCTAACAAAAACGTGAACATAAAGGGTTTTGACATTGCAAAGGGCTGACAACAGAAGCAGTAGGTACTGTTCCCATGTGGGAATTTTCTGGGCCTTTAAGTATCCTCATGTTTGGAACTACTGAGTCCTCTAAAGCATCAGGCTCTTTTGTCCGGCTGGCTGAGTCCACCGCCAGGTCTCACTTTTAAGGATGCCCAGAGGAGACTCCACAGGGAATTGTAGGCCCAACCAGCTCTGCTGGAGAAGCACATGAGCCCGCCTCCCACCCCAGCCCAGTCTTCTCCTGCTTGGACCCTGTGCACCCGGGGACTGTGACTTCATCTGCACTCTGTCCAGGTGGGAGGGAGTTGTGTCTGCTTCCTGTTCTGGGAAGGTCTTAGTGCTGGAGCTCCTCGGGCATAACTGCTCATTTAATGTCCAAACAAGCAACACAAAAAGGAGTGAAGAAGTAAAATGGAGTAACTATGGTCAAGCCATTAAAATGATTAAACTATTAAAATCAAGTAGGCTCAGGCATGAAGAAATGATTCTATTCTTGCTTTAGCTAACTGGGGAACTTAAACTTTTGAGTTTTTTGTTGTGCGTCAGTGCCTGGATGTACCTAATTTCCATTCCCAAACCTCTGAAGGAGTGAAGAAAGAATTTTCGTGTGCTGGAGGTGTATATATCTCTTACAGATAACCACTTGTCATGCTTAAGGAAGAATGCTTTATTATCCAGTCCACGGGACATCAGGCAGGTTACAATCAGTGGGCGAAGAATTCAGGGCTGATTTTTCTCAAATGTGTGCTTTCTACTATAAAACCTTTTTCTTTTTCTTTTGAAACACTCTGGTGTTACCTGGTAGTGTTTTAGATTTGCAAACCCTGAGACCCTAGAATAAATCTTTGTCATTTATTTCCTGCCAAAGTCTCCTGGTTCATTTTTTCTCAGTCAACAGTAACTTACACTACAGGAGGAACTAGGAAGTAAAGTACACAACCAGATACGCATGGGTTCTGTCTTCAAGGATGTGCTGATCTCCCCAGTGGAGCTCTAGACTTGTCAAGGCAGTAGGCTCGGCTGAATACTCTCATTTCTGTGTAATGCCTGGTACAATGCAAAATTGATGCTCAGTGAATTCTTGTTGAATTGAAGAATTTTGGGTGCCCTGATTTTCTCAGATCTGGCCCTGTGTGGGTCTAATAAAATGAATTTTTAAATAATAGCAGTTACTTAAACATTATTATAAATTATTACACTAGTCAGACACAAAACCTAAGTGGCTAATCCATGAATTATCTCCTTTAATCCTCTTAACAATTTATAAATAGGCACTATCACCTCTTAATCTACTGATGAGGAGATGGAAACTCACAGCTGCTAGGGCAAGAGGAGAGGAAAGGGCAAGAGGGGAGTTTATCTCACCCACTGAACAGTCAGCAGTCTTGGAACTTGCCAAGATAAAATTGCCAGATGTTCTCGTAAATTCTCAGAAAAGCCACAACCTTGTAAAAGGGGGACCTTGAAATCTAGTCTGTTGCCCAAGATATCTGCCAGGGTAACCTTGAAACTTATATGGGAAAAGTATAAAACCCTTGATCTTCCACCAGGTGGTGTGCTCAGACTAGCTGAGTTGCCTGCTTGTGCTTTCTGACAGGTGTATTCTTAATTAATTCACTTGCTTTGCTTTTTACATAAATTCACTTGCTTTGCTTCAACACTGCTTTCTGTCACTAAATTCTTTATCATGAGCATGACAAGAGCCAAGGAGAGGAGAGCCCCCTCTGACTCAGGTGGCTCTCGTAACAAAAGAAGCTAAATCAAATGCCCAAAGTCACACAACTATTGGTAATGGGGCTGGGATCAAACCCAAGTTAGTCTTTTCCCCTAATTCTTTTTCCCATGAACTAATAAATAACTCTTTATAAAATGCAAATACTGTAGTAATAGCTGCTACCCTCACTCCCAAACCTGTCCAGAAAATTATAGTAAAGACAGAAGGAGGCATTTTGTAGGTAATAGTGCCTTCTATGTGCATGGCTTTTGTTGGTTTGTTTATTTATTTACTAGAGGCCTGGTGCATGAAATTCGTGCATGGGGGGAGGGGGTCCCCTCAGCCCAGCCTGCACTCTCTTCAATCTGGGACTCCTTGGGGGATGTCTGACTGCCAGTTTAGGCCTGATCCCTGGGATCAGGCCTGAACTGACAGTCGGACATCCCTCTCACAATCCTGGACTGCTGGCTCCTAATCGCTCACCTGCCTGCCTGTCTGGTCACCACTAACTGCCCCCCTTGCCAGCCTGATCGCCCCTCACTGCCCCCCCCGCCCGGCGGGGCAAAGTCAGGATAACGATCCGGGATGTGGGGTTGTTTCTTAAGTTAAAAATAAAAAATTTGGAGTATATAAGAGGACCCACCTCGCGACTGGGAGGGGTAGTCACCTAGAGCTCCGAAGCAGATCCCTAAGATTTAGATTGCATCGGATATATAATCTCCCACAGTGCCCGCCATTAGCATCATGTCGGCATCTTTGGACTCACATTCTTTCACGGACATTTTATTCTACACTCCACTGCACGACCACTAAGAACATTTCAGCCTGTCACACATACTGGTATTAAGAACTGGGAGCACCTTCATCCATCCTCCGTATGGGCGACTATAGAT
>NW_005871373.1:108483-121134 GCF_000147115.1 Myotis lucifugus | reverse complement strand
GCTGGCCTGGTTGCCCCCAACTGCCCCCCTGCCTGTCTGGTCACCCATCATGGCCCCCCCCCCCCACCCCGCCTGCCTGGTTGCTCCACTCAGCCTGCTTGTTCAGTTGTTTGGTTGTCCCTCACTAACGCCCCTGCTGGCCTGGTCGTAGGCAGCCATCTTTTGAGGGCGTGAGGGTTAATTTGCATATTACCTCTTGATTTGGGGTTTATTTTGTAAATCATTTTCAAGGAACATTTGCAAAGCCCATGTGACCAGATTCCAACATCAGCCTACTGAGTTGGTCAGAAGAGGTATTGCTGTGTTTTTCTTGAGTAAACTGTGACTTGCTCAAGTACTATAGGCTGGGAAGTGACAGGGTTGAGCCCGGACAGAAGACTGCTCATTCCTGTCTCAGTAAAGATGCCAGAGGGGCACTTGCAGGGGTTAGGGGACAGGCTCTGTTGGACCTGCCATCTTCAGGTCTTGGGTTAAGGGCTCAGAAACTAGTAGCAATGACAAGTCAGTTGAAAAGCTCTAGTCTCCTACTTGATGACAGTGATGGTGTTTAGCACATTTATTAATTGGTAAAATACACAAATATAAAGAACTACAATGAATTCACCAATGCTTTTGATAAAATTTTGTTTTATGGATCAACAACATAATCTCTATGTCATTAGTAAATGGGAACTTATACACATCTTATATAATAAAAGGGTAATATGCAAATTGACCCTAACGGCGAAATGACCAGGAATGATGCTCAATGCACGAGCTGCCCCCTGGTGGTCAGTGCGCTCCTGTGGGAGGAGTTCCACTCAGTCACAAGCTGGGCTGACGGCTGTGAGCACAGTGGTGGTGGCAGGAGCCTCTCCCACCTCCTCAGCAGCACTAAGGATGTCCGACTGTGGCTGTCAGTTGGATATCCCCTAAGGGCTCCTGGCTGCTAGAGGGATGTCTGACTGACAGCTTAGGCCCAATCCCCTGGGGAGCGTGCCTAAGCTGGCAGGTGGACATCCCCCGAGGGATGTGATAGGGCACGGGCCAGGCTGAGAGACCCCCCCCCGCCGAGTGCACAAATTTTTGTGCACTGGGCCTCTAGTGAGAATATAAATAATTTACTTTCCTGATTACTCTGGGGGGTGGTAAGGATTTCACTTCCTGCCTTCCTGTTTTCTCTAGTCTCCATCCCTGCCTGCCTCTGCTCCTTCCCCTTCCCCAAGTTTATAAGGAAAGCTTCAGAGGAAGACTTTTTTCAGAGCCACCTGCCAAAGTGTTGGAGATGAGGCCTCCTGGCGGCTCAGATGAGAAGGGTGGTCTTGGGAATAATCGGTGTCTTTGGGGCTCATTTGTGGAGAGGGTTTTTCATGTGGCTTCTGGGCAGAGAGTGAAGAAAAGGGTGGTGAGGTCCTTCCTCTGGATTCTTGTTGGACTCTGACTTGACTGAGATGGAATTTGTCATCAGCTCTAGGAAGGTACAGATTTAACTTGGTGTGGAAACATTAAGAAATGTGAAGTTTCTCGCATGTAGGATTGATGGAACAAATGTCACGGCTGCTCAACCTTGGGGTTGGTCTGGGTTGCAGTGTGCACTCCCTACCCCTGCCTCCGGAGCGCGGGCGGGCTTGGGAGAAGTGGGGCGCAGTTTACTGCTGGGAAAGGGAGGGCATGGAAGGTGATTCTGAGGATCCTATTTCAAACTCTGAATGACTAAAAGCAGCAGCCACAACAACCACAGCACAGAAACTTCCCCAAACTCTGCTCTCCAGAAAACCTTCCTCGTGTTGCAAGAATGCAGAAACGGCCTGCAAGCTGTACTAGAAATAATGATAAAGATTATTCATTCAAGGCTCTTAGAGTTTGCAAACTGGGAATACAGCTAGGTCCAAACCCAGAAAAGTTAGTTACACGTTCTTATAGGAAAAAGCCTATTCTTGAGAGTGGTCAGGCCTGTATCCTGAGTCCTAGGTTGTCCAGGATGGTTATCAGTTAGATGTCTGGCAGTCTGGACGATGGGTCCAGGAGCTCTGGTCACCTCCCAGGGTCTGGATAGCGGATGTCAGATGGTCTGAGGCCTCTGGGGCAACCAGAGGGTTATCGGGAAGCCTGGCGTGTGGCCAGGCATTGACGCGCTATTAGAGTGTTCAAAAGCTTAAGTTCCAGGCCAGTTTGCACAAGAACAGAATCATTTGCTCACGCCTCAGTCTTCATAATGTTAATAATTTAAGAGCTTGGTTAAAGTGACTCCACTTCTATACTCCGTATCTCCACTCCCCTCGCTGCAGCCGGCGGCTGTGCCTTCCCAGCCAAGCCGGGGCCTGCCCCCTGAGGACGGGCCAGTGTGTTGGCAGGGAGCAGGGCTGCAGCGCTGGCTGGTGAAAACAGTGAGCCACCAGTACCGGGGCGTGTTTTAGAGAGCATATGCCATTGGGAGGCCTGGGCAGAGGGCTGCAGCCTGGGCTGGGCTGAGCTGCTGGGGCAGTGGCAGCTCCGGAGGCTGAGAAATGCTGCTGCTGAGGAAATGCCCAGGGCCCCTTGCACACACACCCGTGACTATGGCCTGAGAACTGAAGGCTCAAAAACACGTCAGAACACACCTGTGGGCACCCGCCGAGAACTGGTCCTCCTCGCTCCGTACAGGCCTTTCAGGATGGGGTGAAATTTGGGACTTGAGATCAGTGGGTACTGGCAGGTCTTTGGTCTTAGAAGCAGAGACTGAATACAAACGGACAATGGCCAGAGCATCCCTGAGAGCAGGACGCTGCCAACCTCCCCAGTGACCCACCTGCCATCGGCACGCCAGCCCTGCAGGGGCCAGCCAGGCCAGACAGCCAAGCAGCAACCCCTGAGGGTAACTGTCAGCCGCAGAGGCCCAGGGTTTGACTAGTAACTGGCATCTCCCTTAATTTTTGCTCCAGCTTCCAACTGAGGACCAGCTAGAGAAAGCCAACCAAGCACATGGAATGTCCCCATCCAAAGGAGCCCCTGCAGCCTCCTGCCAAGGCACACCAGAGCCTTCCTTCTTTCTACCATGAGACCTTCCCCCGCATCTCCTGCCCCTGAGTTTTTGCCAAGACTGAGTGACGGTGGCTGACTCTTGCTGCAGCCAGCTCTGAGCATGGAGTCTGTGCAGGCTCTCATCCGAGTGCTCGTGACTTATCTCCACAAAAGCATGGCTCGGGCCCACGAAGAAGCCCGACACGAAGGGGGCAGGCAGCTCCCAGGGCTCCTGACTCAGTTCTCCTCCCTGTCCCTCAAGCCTTGGGGGTAGACGAGGTGGGCAAGGCTAGGGGTGAGTTTAGTGGCTCCTTCCCAGGTGCTGCTGGCAGGGAGTCAAGAGGAAGGGTCCTGCCTGCTGCTTTAAGCGCCCGGGAATTTCAGAGAGTGAGTCCCCCTGAAAGCAGCTGCCGAGTCCAGGGGTCCCCGGACCTGGCAGCAGGCCTGTGTGGTTGCCCTCCGTGGGTGCCCAGGGGTGTGAAAGGCCTGGGGCTGGGGGAGGGACCCAGGCCTGTGAGCTGATGAGGAAGCCAGCCAGCTGTGGGTGGCATTAGGGGCTGCGTTTTTAACTTAAACATTATTTTGACATAATTTTACATTTAGAGGAAACTTATAAGAATGGCAAAAATAATTTTCACATCATTCACCTAGATTCCCCAGGTGTGTGCGCGATTTTTTTTTCTGAACCACTTAAGAGTAAGTTGTAGGCATGCCCTTTATTCCTAAGTAGGTTACGACATCCCCAAAGACAAGGACTTCTGTGGAACCCAGCGTGGTGGCTGCAGTCAGGGCGTCCGCACGGCGTCGTCTCTTATGCACAGACCTGCACAGGTGTGCCCACTGCCCCAGTGATGCCGTCAGAGCGGAAAGAACCCAGGTGACCCGCTGCGTTGGTTGTCACGCTTCTGTGATCTCTCCTGCCCTCTGAACGGGCTGTGGTCTTCCTTTGTCGCATGTCTTCCTTTATCGTATGATAGCTGCAGCAGGAGGCTCTTCGCTCCTGTCTGTGCCTCTGCAGCCCCTGGGGGAGGGCAGTGAGCCTTCCCTGCGCCTCAGTGTCCTGGAAGTCTGCCACAGGGGAGATGGAGACTGCCCAGCTGCTGCGGACGTCAGCCCCGCCGGGAGGAGGTGCCCTGTCACCTCGTCTGTCTCAAATCGACAGCCACCTGAAGGTCAGAGTGGTTTCTTTTTTGGTGAAAACAGTGACTATAATCGTGCGCGATGGTTCAGGTATGGGCTCTTACTGCTGAGACTAAAGCAGCCGTGGGCAAACTACGGCCCGCGGGCCGGATCCGGCCCGTTTGAAATGAATAAAACTAAAAAAAAGAAAGACCGTACCCTTTTATGTAATGATGTTTACTTTGAATTTATATTAGTTCACACAAACACTCCATCCATGCTTTTGTTCCGGCCCTCCGGTCCAGTTTAAGAACCCATTGTGGCCCTCGAGTCAAAAAGTTTGCCCACCCCTGGACTAAAGGCATCCTAAAGGCGTGGCCCCAGTACCTCAGAGCACCCCTGTTCTTGCACAGACACGGCCTGAGAACCGCCCCGGGGCCACCCTGTGTCCAGCCCAGGTCCCGGGGATTCTAGTGGCCGAACGCTGGCCTGGCTGTTGTCTGCACTGAATAGTTCCCGCCAGGTGGTTGTCAGAGTTCCTCCGAGAACGGAGAGCGAGGCATGTCTGGAGCCCACCCATAGGACAGGACATTCGTGTCCTTGCTTGACAATAGGTGAGTTTAGTTTAAATGTCTGTATGTGCACGAGGCAGAGGCGGGTCTCAGGCGTGCTCTCCCTGTGGCCTGGCGGAAGGCTGTGGGTCGCCCGCCTCCCTCGGCGACTTCTTTTCCAGCAGGTGCTGTCCACCTGGGGTGTGCAGCCGAGGGCACCTCCCTCCCACGTCACTGCGCAGCGGGGAAGCCCGCAGCCCTCTGTGACTCCGGGACGCGACGGGAAAGTTAGATGTGTCCTGCAAACACATCACGTAGCTGTGCAAGGGCAGGTCCCGCTCAGAGCACACGGCGGCGGCGCCTCCACGCAGCAAGCGCTGGCGGTCTCCTGGCCCCTGAGAACCCTGCCCGCGCCACACGCAGACCCGCCACGGCAGCGTCTGCAGACGGGGCCCAGGCGCTCCAGGGCAGCACCAGGAGGGGCCTGGGCTGAGATCCACAGGAGACCGGACAGTTGGGACACCTTCTGCCGCCGTGGAGAGCAGGCCCACAGGGCACCGCGGAGAGACGGAATGTCTCCGTCTGGGTGGCTGCCGGGCAGGCTAGGAAGCCGGTGGTGCCATGGATGCCACCCCACCGCCCATCACTTTGGGTGCCTCCTTCCCTCCTCTCAACCTCATGGAGAGAGCCAGGTGTGAGCAATGGAGGACAGATAGCTGGACAAAGGCCTGGCTGGAGATGTGGGATGGGCCCCAGTGCTGGTCACATGTAGTCCTCGCTCCCTGCCTGCAGGGCAGACGGCTTGCTGCCTGTCCGGGAGGGAGGCGCTCCCGTGGGGGGCCGTGTCGAAGGGTCTCCGCACTCTCTGGGAGGTCAAGGCCTTGTCCATGCTCTGCCCCTCCCTGGGGGCAGCTCTGCTCCAAGGAAGGGCTGCTGAGACCTTCCTTTCCCTGGCGGTCGGAGGACCTGCGGGAACGGAGTGCAGTGGCTCTGCTGTTGGGAGGAAGCCGCAGGCCTGGGCGAGCCCTGGCTCCTGTGCCCGCTGTGTGTGGCCTTGGTGTCGCAGGGACAAAACTCAGCTGTGACTCGCAGAGGCTGGGGCTGCTGAGCGTGGTAACCCGGGGACAGTCCTGCCTGTGCTTCAGGGCCTGTGCTGGCTGGGAAGGTGGTGTCTGGGACGGGCCTCTGGGCCTGGGGCCCATGGACAGGATGGCTGAAGCTGCAGCTGAGGGTGGAGCGTGACAGGCCTGGGCCAGGCCTGGGTCCCGTAGCTGCAATGTCCACTAGAGGGACCGCCATGGACCATGGTGTGACTGGTCACTGCGCTGGCTGGTAACAGAGCATTTAAGTGGCTTTGTGTGGCCAAGACCTTCTCTGAAGATGAAAAGCATCGTCCGCTCAGGAGGCGGCCACTCAGTCCCTGACCACGTCCGGAGCGGAGACTCCGCCTGCTGGGGGGCCAGCGCCTCTGGCGGGCTGCGTGCCCCACCCGCTGCACTTTGAACCGGGACTTCCCAGGGCCCTCACTCAGACCTCCCAGCTCTGCAGCCCAATCTGAGCATCCACTTCTTTTTTCTTAAAAACCCCCACAAATTTAATATATATATATATATATTGATCTCAGAGAGGAAGGGAGATAGAGAGAGCTAGAAACATCAATGATAAGAGAGAATCATTGATCCCCTGCCTCCTACATGCCCCCCACTAGGGACCAAGCCCACAACCTGGGCATGTGCCCTGACTGGGAATTGAACCGTGACCTCTTGGTTCATAGGTCGAGGCTCAACCACTGAGCCACACCGGCTGGGCTGAGCACGTTGTGAGGACCAGGGCTCCGTGGGATGAAGACTGACCGGGGGGAGAGGTGTCACTCAGAGACAGGCCTCAAGTCCCTGGACAAGTGGGGGAGGTTCTAGAAGCAGACGACAGAGGCCAGGCCACTTGCGTCCATTCCATCCAGGCCAGGGCGGGGTGGAGAGCGCGGGGCGTGGGCGTGGGGCTAGGGTGAGCCTGGCAGGAGGTTTCGGGAGCAGGAGCAGGGCTCGGGCTGAGGCTCTCCGGGTGGAGTCCGGCTCTTGCTCTCTCGCCACGGGATGCAGCTCGCTGCCCCTCAGTGCAGAGTGACACGCTTGGTGGCTTGGGACTTTACATGGAAAGGCCGTGTGTGTATTAAACCCAGTGCCGAGAGCATAGAAAGGACTTCATCAGTTCCTCTGTCTCCTTTTATGGAACTGGGGTGCCCGGTGGAGCTGGGCATAGGAAGAAGGCGAGGGCTTGGTCACCAGAACCAGGGTCTGTGGGGACAGCCTGCTGCCTCAGGGCTCTGCCCACAGGCCGGGCCAGGCAGGTGCCCTGGATGTCTGTGGAACAGGCCATGTCACCACCTCAGATTCCCTCCCGTTCCCACCCACCTGCTCTGCACCCGACCCCTGGCCTCTGTGGATGCCACCACCTCCAGCACCTGGCCTCTGACCTCCCCCTCCCCCTTCTGCCTGGGAACCTGCCGGAGCTGCTCCTGCAGGCCCCAGCCCGACGGGGCGATGGGGCGGGCAGGCCGAGCGTGGCTGAGCCAACAGCCTGGGGCCCCTAAGCTCCCTCTGACTGAGGTAGGCTGGTCCCAGCACGCAGGGCGGGCTGTGCACAGGGGTGCGGGCCAAGGGCCTGCAGCGAGGCTGGCGCAGGGCAGCCAGCGCCTGGCTTTGGGAGGAACGGAGAGCTTTGTCCGGGCGTTGCTCACCCACAGCCTTCATGCTGGCTGTTCGCACGCCCAGTGTCAGGAGCTGCACAGCGGCTGATGGCCGTGTGGGGCTGACCTGACTGGTGTTCTACGTGTGCACAGCACTGTGCTTGGCGCTGCTTTCATCGGAGACCTAGAGCCCGCAGGGCACAGAGGAGCAGACCAGAGTGCCAGGGGGTCACGGTGTGTGCCCAGGCCACCGGCTAGTAAGGAATCATGTATTCGCCTTTGCACTCCACAGGTGCTTAATGCATGTTTGTTAGGCTCCACGAGTAGCAGCTGACATTGCTGTGTACCCGCATCCCCAGTTCACCGTGCCTGTTTTTCGGGGGACTGTTTAAGATCAGTGGGGCAGGGCCTACTCCTGGGGCAGGGCTTCGGGGTCACACTGTGCCTGGTCTGGGACCCAGAGCCAACCCTGGGTGTGGCCAGGTGGGGGGCAGGTTTGAGGAGGGCCTCTCGCCTGCCACCTGGGAGGATATTTCGCCCCTAGCCTTCCTCTGCTTGGCAAGAAGAGCGAAGTGATTCACTTCTCGATGGAATGTGATAGGCTCAGCGCCCCCGAGTGAAAGATTGTTAGAAAAAGAAAACAGCAGCACCGTCCCCTCGCTGAGGGCGCGCACGTGGCATCCTGCTCTGTCGCTACTCGCTGGGGCCGCAGGCATGGCTTCGCTCTGTGGGAGATGTTTGCCATTTTTCTTTGTATGTTGTATTTTATTTATTTATTTTATGTAGGAAAACAATAGTCTTTTTAAAATTAAATTTATTGGGTGGTTAATAAAATTATATAGGTTTTATTAAAATTATATGGGTTTCATCTGTATATTGCATTGTGTTTTAACCTTCTCAGAATATTTTTTTAAAGATTTTTTATTGATTTTTTAGAGAGAGAGGAAGGAAGAGGGAGAGAGGGATAGAAACATCAATGATGAGAGAGAATCATTGATTGGCTGCCTCCTGCACGCTCCCTACCAGTGATCCAGCCTGTGACGCGGGCATGTGCCCTGACAAGGAATCGAACGGGCAACCTCCTGGTGCACGGGATGATGCTCTACCCACTGAGCACACCGGCCAGGATTCTCGGAATATTTAATAGGAGCTGGTAAATGGAGCCTATTCCATCTTTGTGGAGTGCTCAGCTAACCACCTCCACCCCCAGGACCGTGAGCTGCCCAGGTGCTGGCTCTCAGCTGCACTGTCCCCCCTGCCACCCTGTGCAGTGGGGTGAGGAGGCCGGGCTCCTCACCAGAGACTTAGCTCTGACCCCAACTCTCTGTGCGGCTTATTGTGTCTCAGTGCTGGAGGCTGATGTCCCGATGGCGGTGTCAGCCCCGCCGGGACCGCTCCAGCACAGGACCCCGCAGCCTTCCTGCCTCTGGGTGTCCAGCACCCTCGGAGCCGGGGCTGCAACAGCCTCTCCTCTCACAGCCGCCTCCCCTCCTGCTGTCTTGGTCCAAATCTCTCCTTTGGACATCGCACCAGGGCCCACCCTAGTGGCCTCACTATAGCTTGATTTTCTCTGCAAAGGCCTGAGTCCCAGCTCAGGACACATTGTGAGGCAGCAGCTGGGCCCAGCTTGTCTGCTTTTTGGTTGCGGGGAAGGAGACACGCGGAGAGCCCTGTGCTCCTTCGACAGGTTCCTCGATGTCTGCTCACCTCGGCTTCCCTCGCTGAGAAGGGGCTGCCAGTACAGACAGCACTGAAGGCGCAGGGCGGCCGGGATGAGGGATTAGTCCCGGGGGACCGATGCATGATGGAGCCGGGCACTGACTAGCGGTGAGTGGCTGCGAGGAGAGCAGCCAGCACCGCGGCCTCTTCTCTCAGTGGCAGAACCCACGCGGCGGCTCTGAAGCTGCTAGGAGCCCACGTGGGCCTGGGCCCAGGACAGCTCCACCGAGAGGCGAGCCCGCCGCACACCGGCCTGCGCAGCTGCGGGGACCTGGCAA
Source organism: Myotis lucifugus (assembly GCF_000147115.1). Taxonomy (NCBI): domain Eukaryota; kingdom Metazoa; phylum Chordata; class Mammalia; order Chiroptera; family Vespertilionidae; genus Myotis; species Myotis lucifugus. The sequence goes on along the minus strand of NW_005871373.1, from coordinate 111,802 downwards.
CCTCAGGGGCACCTGCTGAGTTTGGAAGTGCTTTTCTCCATCTGCTTCTTCAGAACTGTTGTCACACAGCAGACGCGGATGCTGTGGGAGGAGGGGCTGCACCCCCAGGCAGCTCCTCACGTGGGACCAGTGCCAGTCGCGGCCTCGTCCTGCCCACGGTCTGTGGAGCTGTGACCCTCCACGAGAACAAAGCACACGATGGTCTGATAAGCGCCAGTGATGCGTTCTCTTAGCTCCACTCACCTTTGGCCAAAGATGCCCCCAAAGCTTGATCAGCAGCTTGTCTTGTTGGCGGGGGAGGGGGGGAGGGGGTGTGTGTGGGGGAGGCGGGGCTTGGCGGGCTCCTCTGCTTCCCTGCCCAGCGGAGCCCAGCTCGGGGCTCAGACCAGAGAAACCAGCACATCCCCCAGTGCAGCAGGGCTACGGGAAAGGCTGGGACTGGGATTCCTCAGTGCCCTTCCCAGGTCTGACCCCTCGGGGACAGGCCCAGGAGGCGGCGGCTGTGGGAGCCCAGCAGTGACCTTTTGGTCACTTTGTCACTGACGAGTGTCCAGGATGGCGTCGGGGTCCTCATCTCCGAGGCAGAGCTAGGGTGGGTGAGCGGGAGAGGCGTGGACCGGGGTCAGGTAGAGCCCATCCGCCACCTGTCGGACTCGCAGGCTCCCAGAAGCAGATGCCCTGAGTTGCTGGGATGTAGACACTGAAAAGGAGGGGGCGGTGTGCAGCCCGCCCTGGAAATGGGCCCCGGCCGCCAGAGGCTCTGAACTGAGACGCCGGAACCCGTCATTGCGATTCGTTGTCAGTGCCCCCTCACTGTGCGTGTGCGCCTGACTTTCGTAGTGCGTCACGGTACCTGCAGGAAATGGTTTCTCACTTAGCAGCCTGTTCAATACGGGGTCAGGGCACGTCTCCCCTAGTCCTGTTCCCAGGCATCAGCATGATCCACGCCGGCTTTTCCCGGAGTGGGGCACTCAGGTGGCGGCTGGGACGCCCCAGGGCAGTGGGCTGATGCCCTGCAGACTCTCTGGGCAGGATGGGGAGTGCTGGCTGCTGAGACCACACCCGAGAACTGGCATTTGAACGGCTCTGCGGGGTGAGAGGCTGTCCTGGGTGGGGAGCCCGAGTGCTGGGTAGGGTTAGCCAGCGTCTGGCTGTTACGAATCCACACTCTCGTTCACATCTTTGTTGCTGTCCTGTCCCTCTAGGGAAGGTGAGCTCTCAGGTGCCCGGCAGTGACGATGCTCCCGCGGCCGTGCTGAGCGCGCAGGGAACCGAGTCTGAGCCCTGCGTGGCCTGGGCCGCCGGAGCCGCCGCTGTCTCTCGTCTGACGCCTTCAATGTGTCAGCCTGGGAGTCCGTCCAGCACTTGCTTTTCTCCCGGCAGGAGCCAGACTCAGCCCCAGGGAGGGGGCGGCGACTGCCAGCCCCCAGGGCAGCGCTGGCGGCCTAGGCATCAGCGCCAGGCGCTCCTCCCGCGCAGCCTGGGGCTTGCTGGGGGTTAGGGACCACTTTTTAATAAGCCACCTTTCTTAGGAGTCCAAAGGCAATTTAACAACTCAGCTACTTGTGGCTTTGTTTCTAGCAGGAGCGCTGGGACAGCTCATGGGGTGGTGGGCACCGGCTGCAGGGGAGTCTCTGTGAGGCCTCCGCGAGGGGAGGTGCTGAGGGCTGGCTCTGGGCGAGGACCGGCTGGGGGTCTCTGCCACCTCCTGTCGCAGAGATGGAGCGGCTCGGCGAAGGGGGGGGGCGGGGGAGGCTCGCGGTGGGGCGGCACCCCAGCTCTGGGCCATGATGAAGACCGGCACTAAGACAGCGGGAGTGCGTGGAGGTCGTCATGATTTGGGTTCTTCTCTCTCAGCTGGGCCCAGGCTGGAAAGCGAGCCACGTCCCCCTGCTCCCCTGGGGCACTGAGCGGGAGCTGGGCGCAGAGCACTGGGGTGGACAGTGCCCCCCGGGAGCACCGGGACTCCCCTCTGAGCCTGAAGACTGAGGTTCTCCACCCTCCCGCCCGCACACTGCACGCTGCGGCCATGCCCCAGCACCGGCTGTCCCAAGTGAAGGGCAAGGGTGAGGCTGAGGGAGGAGGGCACCCATCCCCTCAGGGGAGACAGTGAGCCCAAGGAAGGAAGGCTTGCGGCGGGAGGAGTGGGTGGGCTGGGCTGGGCACCCCAGGGCAGAGTGGCACAAATGGGACCCGCTTCCCTCTGCCCTCCCACCCGCTCCGGGTTCTGTGGGAGGTTGGTGGGAGCGGGCGGCCCTCGGTGTTCTGGGGCCCTGGCACCCCTATCCCTGCCCAGGGTCCCGCTGACAGCCAGGGGGAGGAGGAGGGAGCGGAAGGAAGGCTGGAAGAAAAGCCTTCACCACAGCTGGGATTTCCTCTGCACTGGACACAAAACGCACCCTCTCCCGCGGACCTCGGAAGCACCACGTGCCCTCGGCCTGCCCCGTGGAGGAGCCCTGAGCCCTGGGTGCTGTGCCCCCAGCCCGGCCATGCCGACCCCACCTGCTGCGCACGGCCATGAGGCACACAGCGCGGCCGCAGGAATGGGGAGCCGTGGAAGCTGAGGACCGGCCCTGAACACGCCCCTCAGTCCCTGGCACCCACGGCGATTACCCCTGTGGCAGACGGGGCTCAGATGTGGTGAAATGAGGGATTTTCAGGGTTCATCTCGGAGGCCCTGGGAGAGGGGCCAGGCGAGGAAGGCCCCGCCACGATGGGAGCGCGGAGGAAAGCCGTGCAGGCGGGCGGTCGGGGCGGTCGCGGGAGGACACGCTATGAAGCTGGGAAAGGTAGGAAGCGTTCTGCCCGGAGCCTCCGGGAGGACCAGCACTGCCCACACCCGGTCAGCGCCGAGCCGCCAGCCTCTGACCGCGGACGGACCGGGCGGGGAGAGCGGGCTGGTGCTGTGTGAGCCGGCGCTGGTGGGGTTTGTGGCAGCAGCACGAGGGACCCCATGCAGAATGGCTCACCGCCTTCTCTTCACACGGACGAGCCCTTGCCGCCCATGTTTCCCTCTTGCGTTGGTACTTGACTCACTAATGGGGAGGGAACACCGTTCTCCTGCTCTGGGACGCAGACCTGCCTCCGTGGCGGTCGGCTGACCATGGCAGGGCGCAGACCTTCTCATTCTACAGGTCTGATTGCCAAGCTGACCGTACGGACTCAACGAGCATATGCTGCCTCGCAGGCCCAGGGGAAGACCGGGCTGAGAACCGGCCCCAGGGAGGCCCGGAAGGCGGGGGAAGAGGCGGCCACTCCGATGCCAATGGGAGAGTTGCGTAAGGGAAACTTGGTAAATGAGGTGCGTGTGGGGCGGCTG
>NW_005871373.1:104460-107398 GCF_000147115.1 Myotis lucifugus | reverse complement strand
AATAAAAAAATAAAAAAAGAAAATGTAAAGGAATAAGGAGGTGAGTTTGACTATAGGGGTTGTGGGAGGGGGCGGGGGGCCATACAATAAAATATAAAAAGCCAAAAGGTTATTGAAGGAAAAAAATGCAGGGAAGATGGCCATTGCTCCCCCGGGGTGTGGGTGTGGGGGTGAGTGGCCTGTTCACACAGTCCCTGGTGGCGAGGGGAAAGTTGGTAAATGAGGTGCGTCTGAGGTGAAGTTATGTAAATTCCTCTTTCGGGATCACAAGACCAGCAGTTACGCCTCCGTGCGGCCGGAGGCAGATTGCGTGATTTCACTTCCTCTGCTGGCCGTGCCGAGCTGCTGCTGAGCTGTGGGCGGCCTGTGCTGTTCAGTGAGCAGGGTCCCAGCCGAGGCGGGCCAGGCGGACGGAGCGTCCCACGCCTCTGAGGGTAGCGAGGCCTCGGCCATTCGCATGCCCTGTATCCTGGGGTGATGATGGTATTTTGAGACTTTCCTGCTGGGGTGAATTCACACCTTTGAAACTTACTTGGCTTGACCCCAGGTTATAGCTTATTCTTCAATCTTACCATAACGCAATTATGGAACAAATACAAATGTTCCCCCCGTCCTTGGAAAAAGAATAAACGTGGATACAATGTGACGTTTACCCCTTGCTCAACGCTCCATTTCGGGGGCATTCACAGCTCCGCCAGCATGTACCCCACTGTGACATGACAGACTCCACACACACCGCTCCCTCACCCGTGGCCCCTCAGTGTGCTCTTTCCGAAACTCGGTGCTGGCTTTGGCCGCCTCCAAGTTTCCATCTAGATTCAGCCTGCTTCTCTCAGGCTGCGTTTTCCTCATTCACCAAAGATGAAGCGAGGCTCTGGGTCCTTGGGCTTCAGCCCGCAGTTCGGGTCTGACGTTCCCGTGTCCTCGGAAAGAGCTCCTGCATCAGCTTTTCACCGGCAGAGCCTCAGCACCGAATACGTCAGAGTGGGCGCAGGGCCTCCCTCAGCGCGTGAGGGGCAGGGCGCGTTGGCCCTGTGCATCCCGTCCGTCCTGTCCCCGGGACAAGCCCCTCCGCCCTTCGAATTCCACGGAGGGGGGCGGGGGGGGGAGGGGAGCAGGAGCTGTCAGAGCCACTCTGAGGGAAGCCTGGAGACACATGAGTTGTACAGACATGACCTAGAACCAAACTCTCATTTTCAGAGTACAAGCTCTCAGTTAGGCAAATCCAGATGGAAATAAAGATTTAAAAATCACCCCCTTCCTTCAGTTAACAATGAAAATCCTGTAAACAGGGCGCCGGGATCGATCACCTTCCTTCAACCCCAGGAGGGCCCCAGGGGACCCTGACCATCCCACTGCGAGGCCGGAACATCCTCTCCCTCTAACAGGGCCTGTCGGGACGCACAGCCACGGAACACGCCTCGCCTCGCGGCTGGAGGGGCGCAGTCGTAGGGAGTCACAAAAAATAGGGAAGCTCACGCACTCGCCTTGGCCACTTCCCCGTCTGAGGGAGGGCGCATCGGCACGCGCGGCTCCCTGCCAGGAGGGAAAAGGTGTGTCCACGCCACCGCCACGGGCAGAGAGTGACACAGGCGATTAGAAAACCCGGGAGGACGAGGATATATATCCTGACCTGACGCTGAGCTTCACCCAGGCGAAAGCCAGGCCTGGCAGCCTTCCCGGACGGACGAGAAGCCACAGGTGAAAAACGCAGCTGCAGGTAAGTCGGAGAGAGTGAGAGAGCTAGAGCGCTGGGCGGCAGGACACGGAGTGCCACCTGCGGAGGGACCTCGGGCGGCTTCCTGCTGTCGCTGGACCCCAGGTGCTCCTCGGTGACCTGCCTCGCTGTGTGCAGGTGACCATGGCTCTGGGCCGGCAGCTCTCTCTGCCCCAGCAGGGCCTGAGCAGGAGCGTCTGACACCTCCTGTGAGAGAAGCTGCCCGGCAAGCGCTTGGGGTTCGGTCAGAGGGAAGGAGCTGTGGGGACAGGTCCCACCGCGGAGGCCCTGCCGTGGGGCTTACACGGGACCCAGACTTCCCTCTTTGGGGGGTTGTGGGGTTTTCTGCGGGGCCTGTCTTCTTTTTAAAGTAAGTATAGCTTTTCTGACCCGCACGCCCGCTGGCTGAAACCAGCTCAACGGTTGTCTTGGGAGAATGTGAGCCCTGAGGCCAGAGGTTTTGCCTCTGGTGAGCAGTATGATGTCCTGTCTGTGTTCATAAAGGACTGTCTGTGAAACAGGCTGCACATCAGTGAAGGAGCGTCACTGCAGTAGGAGTCACCCACCCATGCCAGCGGCTTGCCAGTAATGAGCAGCCAGGAGGGGTTAAGCTTACCTTGCTTCATGCTCATGAGATGATAATAAAACTGGGCACGATTCTTTAAAAATACTTTTACCCCCCAATTATCATGAAATTAATGACACAATTTACTTTTACCCTCCCTGTGCCCTAGTTTCCCCATCTGTTCAGAGTGATCTGGAGGAGGAGGAGGGCCTCAGGGCATGGGAAGCAGGAGGGTGGCCCTGGCCCGAGGCAGGTGCTGCAGACACGCATTTGCGCTCACCATGACCACCCCCCCCCCCCCCCCCACTACAGAATAACAGTCTGGTAGGGACGGTGGTGAAAGGGCAGAGCTGGGCCTCAGACGCGTTTTCTATTGCTGTGTAAACAACTGCCGCGCACTCAGTGGGGTTCACGCCCCACCCACCGATGAGCTTCACATTGATGGGGGGTGTGCGTCCTGCTCCAGCTGGGATGAGGGTTGGACTCAGACTGACAGCACCGCTCGAGGGTCCTTTTGCTAATGCGCACTCTGCTGAAAGAGATCTGCGCTGTCATCTACCTGGGAGAAACACATTCATAGCCTCAGGGCTTCCTCTCCCGGGCGCTGGCGCCTCCCACCTCAACAGGGAAACCAAATGCTGTTTTAAATCTCCAGG
>NW_005871373.1:82292-104360 GCF_000147115.1 Myotis lucifugus | reverse complement strand
ATCCTGCCCACTACGCTTGCCCTCTCCCTGGCCTGCTTCTCTGGGCTCTGCCTTCCCAAGAGAACAGAGGGTTCCTTGCCACCAGGTCGGTGAGGAATAAAAGGGAGCCCTTGCCTTGAACTTCACCGCGCGAGGTCTTGTCCACTTCAGGTGTCTTTTAGCCCATGTGATTGTCCTACAAGGCGAGAAGGAGGTCTCTGTCCGCTTGCTCCTGGTTGGCCTGGGAGCGTCTTCCAGGCCCTGAAGCAGGCCTTCCCCTCAGCAGCCCCACTCCCACCGACCTCCAAAGGCCAACTGGTGGACCACAAACAATGAGGGGAACAGAGGATTCACAGGCCCGTCCCCCCTCCGGACCCCCCCCCCCCCAGGATTGCAGTCGGCCTCTGGTGATGAAGGACTGAGTGGTGCAAGGCGTATAGATGTGGGTTGTCTTTCTATGTGGTCACTGCCCGCTCTCTCTATAGGGACCCTTGATCATGACCTGCTCTCTTGATGGGACATTTGGGGACACTTAGGCCAGTGATTCTGAAACCTGACCCGTAGCATCACCTGAAGGGCTTGCTACAGCACAGTCTGGGCCCTGTCAGACGTACTGACTGTGTGTGCATGCGTGTGTACACGTGTATGCGTGTGCATGTGTGCATGCCTGTGTGTATGCACACACGCACGCGCACATGTGCGGCCGGGACTTGCATCTCTAACTTCCAAGGCGATGCAGATGCTGGTCTGGGAGCCACGTCGAGAACCATGTCTTGGGAGTAAGATGAGGTCTCACGTCCAGTGGCAAACCTACGAGTTATCCAAGCACCAAAGCCTTGGAGGCCATTTTGGAAACAGAACTCACAGAGCGCGTCCGCGGCGTGACGTGAGTGCCGGAGAGGGGGCTGTGAAGCAGGGTTATTCTGTGTAACAGGTGGAGAAGCAGGCTCAGCAGGCACAGCTGAGCCCATCCGCGTCTGAAACTTGACCTCAGCATCACCGGTTCTGTTCTCTGCCCACAGAGTGCTGCTTAAAGGAGGAGGACGGCAAAGGGGTGGGAAGGATGGGAGTCTGTGGCCAGCTGATGGGCCGGTCCCAGCGGGGCCGTGAGGAAAATAGTGACGGGTAGATGTGGGTTCTCTCGCACCTCAGAGACCCTGCGCCAGTGGCTCTGCCCTGTGAGCACTAGAACTGCCTGGGAGCTTTCATAAACCTGTGCAGGGCCCTGGACATCGGGGGCTTGGGGTCGGAGTCCAGGCATCAGTGCATCGAAGCTGAGCCACTGCCTGCTCCACCTCTCACCCTCCTCCCTGAGACTTATTCTCCTTTCAAACCCGTGCTCTGTCCTGTCGTTTGTGTGATGGTTCTCATGGAATAAATGGGCATTAGACTCACCAGTAGCACAATCGAGAGAGAAGTCTGAGAAGCTGTACTCAGCTCCCTGCAAGCGTTTCTGACGCATGCTCTAGTGAAGAGCCTCTGTTTCACAATGAGCATGAATACTTTCCTAAACGCAGGAGGCAAATGGTTGTGGCACTTGACTTTGGGGCAAAGAGCCAGTTTAAGACGTGGCTATTACCTTACTATTTGACTTAGGAACATAACTTTATGTTTCTGGACGCTAGTTTCACTCATCAGAAGAAAAGGGTGGGTTAGAGAGCAGGGTTCTTTGTTACCTTTAAGAATCTCTGGAAGGCAGTCACACCACCCAAACGTGTCTGCCATGCCAAGAGGAAATTTAAGAATACGTGGACTTCACTGGGGACTGCAGACGCGAGTCCACCGGGAGGCCTGCGTGGCCGGGCCTGTGGCCAGCCGATGCGCCCGCCCCTCGGACGGGATGATCTGTGGAAAGGAGCACCGATGCTGCGGCTGAATGATCCGTATTTACAGGTGGGATTGGCCCGAATCCCAGTTTGTTAGCTTAACACCTGGTCTTACAACCCTCAGCTGAAGGATGAGGCCCGAACCCCGGGCCCACCACTGCTCTTTGTGTTTCCTAGGTCTCAGACTCCGCCCCCAGAGCCAATGACATGGTCCCACTGTGCTTGGAGTTCTTTAACATTTGTGAGCCTCAATGTCTTCATCTCTTAAAACAAAAATAATAGCATGTAGTTCATAAAATGCTGGGAAAATGAAAAGAAATAATACATTTTCAAACTTCGCCTGCTCTCTGGTGGAAGGTCAGTGTTAGCTGTCATCCCCATCTTCAACACCCTCACAGCATCAGCATCATGGTCGTCATCACCGTCAGACCCGAGGCTCTTTCAGAAGCCGCTCGGAGCTCACTCCATGTGCCCACTTTATTTAAGAATAAGCCAATCCTGCCCTAGCGGTTTGGCTCAGTGATAGAGCATAGAGCGTCGGCCTGCGGACTGAAGGGCCCCAGGTTTGATTCCAATCAAGGGTACGTACCTTGGTTGCAGGCACATCCCCGGCTGTGGTCAGGGCACGTGCGGGAGGCAACCAGTCGATGTGCCTCTCTCACATCAATGTTTCCCTCTCTCTGTTGCTCCTCCTCCCTAAAAATCAATGGAAAAGTATCCTTGCATGAGGATTGACAAAAATAAATAAATAAGCCAATCCTAGCGGCAGTGCTCCTCGACCCCAGGTCTTGTGGACGTGCAGATGGCTCTGACTCGCCAGGTCGGTGGAGCCTGAGACTTGGCACTTCTCCCGGTGATGTCCGTGCTGCAAGGCTGCAGGCGAGGTGTTCTTGTTTAGGAGCAAAGAAGAGGTCAATGCAAAGCTGTGGATGACCCTGCACTTCCTAGCGCTTCTATTCCCCCGAGCATTTCCCTCAATGTCTGGAAGAGGCAGAATTTGAAGCTGATCCCATGGCTTGTCTAAGCCCCTCCGCTTGAGCGAGGGTAGGTGTATGACTAGGATGGGCTGTCACGTGCTTGACCAGGTCACCTGCTGGGGCAGGGGGAAGGAATTCTGCAGGTGTAATTTAGGTCCCCAGGCGGTTGACTTGACATTAATAAAAGGAAGACCATCTGGGTGTGTGTGAGCAGCCAGTGGGCTCCGTAGACGAAGGCCTAGAGGTCAGAGTCGAGAGACCCGAGATGTGAAGCAGCATCTGGTGTCCTGTTGAGCTGGAGGCGACAGCTGCCCGCGTGGGGAGGCCCTGGGGCAGGAAGTGGCGACCTCCAGGTAGATGACAGCACAGAGCTCTGTCAGCAGCGTGAGCACTTGGAAAAGGACCCTGAGCGCTGATGTCAGTCTGAGTCCAACCCCCATCCAAGCTGAGGCCAGACGCCCACCCCCAGCAATGTGAGCTCATCGGTGGGTGTGGCGTGAAGCCACTGAGTGCGCGGCAGTTGACTACACAGCAATAGAAAACGCGTCTGAGGCCCAGCTCTGCCCTTTGACCTCTGTGCATGCCAGTCCGTTATTCTGCAGTGATAACCTCAGTAGCTCAATAGAGCACAAGTGGCTGGCTCATGCTCCATGTTGCCAGCGGTCAGCGTGTCAGGCTGATGGCGCTGGGGCCTTACGAGGCTGGTGCCAGAAGAGAGGCTGCAGGGCTCTGCCGGCCTCGGTGGCTGTGACCTGTGTGCTGTCCCGGACAGCAGGAAGCAGTGCGTGGGCCGTGGATAGAGAGGACCTCAGCCTCCTGGCAGCACGGCCTGCCACCCTGTGTGACAAACAAGGCTCAGGGCTCACGGTGGCCGCAGAACGGGCTGGGGGAGGGCGCCAGGAGAGAAGTGGCTCGGCCTGATCACCGTCATGCGGCCATGCCGCGTGTGCAGAGAAATGGACTCCTGTGTGTGCCCCCAAACAGGAGAGCTCCAGATATTGGTGAGCATGATTCTCTACCACATCGCGTGGCTCGGGAGGTCGGCTGAGGGGCAGGGGAGCAGCCTGGCTCTCAGATGGCCAGTGCCAGGGAGCTGTTCTTACCACCAGGGAGCAGGCTGGCTGGCGTGGGAGAGCTGAGAGAAGCCCGAGGGCAAGCGAGGGAATGCGGCCTTGCCCAGGCCCGGGTAGAGCGCACGTTTTCTTGGCGGGGCTTTCTGGGGCGGTGGAAACCCAGGAAGCCTAGGCTGTCTTCAGGCCAAAGACGGCCTCCCTGCAGCACGGGGTCCCCCACCCAGTGCAGATCCATCTCAGGAGGCTTCTACCTTTTATTTTTGTGCGTGAGCTTGACTTCTCTCTCATGGCCACGCCGGACACAGGACAGGGGATGCTGCTGCCTCTATGGCCCTCGGAGGCCAGGCCGTTCCGGTGGGCACGTCACCCGGAGGGTAAAGACGACCTGCTGGTGTAAAAAGAAATGCCATCTGCTTAGCGCTGTAACACTTTTGGAAGGAAATATTAGTGAGATGTATGTAGTATGGTCAAAATTTATACTCACTGCGGATCAATGCCACAAAAGAGTTACCTTGACTAACTCTTCTAATAAGAGTCTCCTGAGGCCCCTTTTCATCAGGAAAAAGGAGTCAAACCTACCAGTACACGCTGCCCCCTGTTAATGGGCTCAGTGGGCCTCTCTCGGAACTGCTGTCTCTTCTGGGGAGAAGCTCGGTCTTTCAGTTTCTCACCTCGCACCCTCTTCCAGCCAGGAAGGCACCTGAGCACAGGGGAGGCTGTGTCCCCAGGCGTGAGGGGCGGTGGCTAGTCCCCTGCTGGCCTGTGGGTCTTCCCTGGCTCCCACGGAGAGGCGCCTGGACCTGGCCATCGTGGGTGTTGGAATCTGCTGCTGGGAAAACCCATCGTCTGCCTTTCAGCCCAGTCAGAGCCAATGATGTAGCCCACGCCACATGGTCCCACGGTGCCTCCTGGCTCCACGGGCCCTCACATCTTGGCTGTGCCATCAGTTCTCCCGCATGGGCTGGCCACCAGTGCCAGTGATACTCAAATGTTTACCAGCCCGCAGGCGAAGTGCCGCCCGTCAGCACAGGGGCCACGCGGACCACTGGGGAGCACGGGCGCCGGGGTGGCAGAGGGTGGAGAGTCAGGGCCTATGTGGCTATTCACCAGCCAGTAAGCACGGTTCCACAGTGGGCCGCACGGCTCCTTGCCGACTGCGTGCCCTCAGCCTCAGCTCCAGGGCGTCTCGCTCCTCATTGCCAGGCCGGTCTCCTGCACGGGAGGCCCAGGGGAACAGCTGGACCCTCTCCTTGTTGGCGAAGACCCGAGGCTAGCAGGGAGCTGACTCAGACCCTCTCCCTCCCTCGCCATGCCGCCACGCCCTCCTCCCTCATGGCCGTAGGCTCTCGGCTCCTGTTCGCTGCAGCGGGATCCCGAGAGCAGACCAAGAGCAGGAGAAAGCGCCTCTGCCGCCAGCGCCTCCTCTTCTACTTTTGCAGTTTCTGAGCCCAGAAGAGGGAGCTGCATCTGCCCGCGTCCTCTCGCGTCTTCCCTCCTTCACCCTGGAGCCCAGAGCCTCCTCCTCGACTTCCCTTTCTGCCGGGAATGGGCCCCACGTCCATCTACTTCCTCCCTCCTCCTGGCTGCGCTCCCCCTTCCTGGGGCCGCGGTGGCAGAAGCAGCGGAGGTAGTGAAGGGAGACCCACAGGAAGGTGACGTCACAGTATTCCCTCAGGGCCAGTGCCGACTCTGTCCCATCCTAGACGCAGGCTTCTGGACAGAAGTTCCTCTGCTCTTCACGGCTCGGGGCTCCTTACACACCAGCTGTCTGTGCCGACACCCTGACCCCCCCAAGCCCCGGAGGGCACCGTGAGGAGAGGGCCCTCTGTGTCTGCTCTGGAGGCCCGAACTCCCGTGGCCTTCGGCTCTTGCATCTGTCCTTGCAGTTTTCCTGTCTCCCTGTTACCGTCCATCGGCGGCCTCTTCTCTGTGTTTCTTCGCCAGCCCTGTCCCGGCTCCCATTTGCTGCCTCGGATCTGCTCTTGACTGAGCATTTCTGGTCGCCCAGCGCGCGTAACAATGGCTGCTCAAGTGAGTCGCTTAAACACACCTTTATTCTAACTCACATTTTCTGTATGTCATGAATTTGCGGGGGCTCAGCTGGGCGACCCTTCTGTGCCATGGGGTCCCACTGAGTTCAAACAGTGGTTCTCGGCCGGGCAGTCTGCTGGCGGCACTGCTGGTGCCTCTGGGGGGCATCCTGGGGGCTGTGTGCGAGCGGGGAGTCCTTCACAGCGCGGCCTCGGGCCCCAGTTCCCTTCACAAGTGGCTGGTTCCCTGGGGCAAGGGTCCCAGGGAAGGCAGGCGAAGCTGCGGGGCTGCTCCAATGTCGCTCTGGCTTCACCGGCCTCCCTCTGCGGGACTCGGGTCCCAGGCTGGCTCGCGTTCAGGGAGTGAGCTCAGGGAGTGAGCGGGACCCGTGGGTGATGGGCGCAGGCACAGGCGGGCGGCCACGTGGGCCGGGACTGCTGCTGCTGCGGCGGCAGCTGTAGAAACCGGTGAGCCACGCCCACGCGGACACTGGAAGAGGCTCTGAGAGGCCTCGCAGCCGCCCGGTGAGGGAAGCACACACGCCTGGACCTGCTGGCTAGATCTTGCCGGCGGTTTAGAGCTTGGTCCTTGTCTCTTCTGACTGTGGCAGTTCAATGGGCAAGTTCTGTGGCTCATGGATAATTCGAATGTCTGAGGTGTTTGCCACTCCGATTGCAGGGGCTGAGGCATCTCGGCTGCGGGTGTCACCTGTTCCCGCCCCCTGTCCCTGCCAGCGCCCAGCCCAGTGACTAATCAGCGTCACCCAGTGAGCAGCCCAAGCAGCTGGAGGCGGGCGCTCCGGAGAATCGGGGCCTGGAGTCCTGCTCTGCCTTTGCTGTCTGGGGATGTGAGTGAGTGGGGGGACCCATTGGAGGTTCCTGATGAAGCCCCCAACTCGGGGCTTTGGAAATGACAGCGGTGCTCAGGGCTCAGACGAAGCTCACGTCCAGGCTGGAGCAGAGGGCTGTGCACCTGGAGGTGTAGTGACTCTCAGCAGCCCAACCCCTGCCTTTTAGAGATGAAGAAACTGTGACCCAGATTGGTAAATGCCTCTGTGGCAGAGCCAGCTCACAGCGAGGAGGGCATCGGCCGCAGTCTCCTGTTCTGTGTCGTCTGAATGAAAGCATCCGCATTCCGTGGTAGGCTGTGTGTGTGTGTGTGTGTGTGTGTGTGTGTGTGTGTGTTTACATGTTGAACATCTATAATAATAAAAGCATAATATGCTAATTAGACTGGACATCCTTCCGGACATCCTTCCGTCCTTCCTTCTGGACAAAGCTGTGGTGGCGGGGGCCAAGGCCTTGCATGAATTTCGTGCCTCGGGCCTCTAGTCCTTCTATAACATGGATGTTCACATCGTCTGTTGTTCCATTAGGTAAAGTTGCCCGCTTTCTAGTGTAGTGCCTGGTGTTTGCTGAGTTGTTGACTGTAGCAGGGAGCTCTGGGTGTGTGATGGCTCCTCGCAGGAGTTAGTCCGACGCAGGCTGGGTGCTCTGACGCCTCCTTGGGGTCTGCTAGCTGTGCTTCTGTAAGTCACTCCGCCTGCGTTCCGGGGCCTCTTCTGGAACATGCTGCTGAGGGCAAACACTTGTCAAGTGCTTTCTCCTGCCGACTCGGTGTGCACCCCTTTATCCACCACATGCCACCTTCCCTCCTGATGCACGTCAGGCCACAGCCACTTCAGGGATCAGCAGCCGGAGCCTCGCAGAGGCCGCACAGTCTGCCTGCTGGCACTGACCCATCTGGCTGCCACGGGGACAGCGGGCCCTCCTGACCACTCAGCCAGACTCTCCGGTCCACCTGCTTCCCAGAACGCTCCCTGTGCAGGTTCCCTAGGTCTCAGGGCTCCGGAACATGTAGACTTCTGAGCCGGCCTGGGGTGGAAGCTGACCAAGAAGTAGAGCTCACATGAAGGAAATTTTGTATTTGAAAAGGACAGAGAAGTTTCTGACCACAAGTACTCCTGGAGACTTGGAAGAGTCCATCTTAAGAGGGTGGCTTGGCCGCTATGGAGGATGCTGGGCTCGGGAAGACTGGGTGAGCTGCTGAGCTTCATGGCCGAACAGAGGATGAGTATCAAGGCAGGACCGTGTAGGCTCAGGCTTGCATCTGGCTGTCACTCCATCAGCCCCGTGGCTCGGCTAAGTTACTGGAGGTATCTGAGTCTATTTCCATGCCTTCCTGTTTGTATCGAGGGCGCGTGCTCACTGGACACTGAGCTCAGCGGCGAATCCCTCTTACGCATGCAGGCCGGGGACCTGAAGCTTGCTGGCTGTGCGTGGTGGGTGCCAAGAGTGCCCACCTCAGCACTCGGGGGGCCCGGGGGGAGGGGGTGAGGAGGGGGTCTTGTCGGGCTTAGCCTGTGGGCAGGCTGATGGAGAAGAAAGTTTGTAAAAAAAGTGTCTTTGTTTGATGGTCCAGCTCAGAGGCTCTGAATAACTCGGCTTCCATGGGAACCCAGTGTGTGAGCAGAGGATGTGAAGGAGTGGGAAGATGAGCTGTTTTCTTGAAACTCTTAGTCAGTGGTTTTAGGGAAGAAGTTGGTCGAGTTCAGAAGGTTTGACAGGGATGGCTTTAGGGAGTAAGGTACTTGTTGGCAGAAAGTAAAATATAAGAGAGTGTAGCCCTTGGGGGAGCCCAGTCTCAACCTGTCCAGGTTTTCCCTTTGAGTCACTGTGTCCTCAGCTCCACCAGAGTCAGGGCCCTCGAGACACTGCCATTCGGACCCGGCCATGCAAACCAGAGAGAGCCCCACCGTGCTGCTCCGCACTCCCTTCGTCCTGGGGTGGGCGGGGAACTGGCTCCTATCGTTTTTAAAGAACAAAAATAGTTTATAGATGACTCATTAAGAGTTCTGCTTTGAGCCAGGACAATTGTCAACAAAAGCTGCCTCAAAGTGGTCATATCTTTAGAGCAGAGGTGGGGAATGTCCGGCCCGCGGGCCGTATAAGGCCCAGCAATCATTTGGTCTGGCCCTGCCAAGGCAACCACAGATGGGACTCTAATAAATGTAGGAGCTTTTTTCAAAGCAGCAGGAATGTATATTAAGTGAATTGTATTAAGCGAGTGACGTTATAAATCCCAAATGGCCCTGGGCAGCAAAGGTCCCCCTCCTGCTCCGGGGGCTCTTCCCTACCCCCAAACTTCCACCCTCTGTGCTGTCCAGAGACTTAGCTCGAAACGCTTTATATTTTGCTTTACCTTAGCATTTAAACATGTTTCCAAGCTTCTTTTGGATGTAAGTATTTATTCCCCCCTGGGTTCAGGTTGGCACCACATGCCTGAAACATGTTTGGGTTTTTAGGAATTGACTTCACAAGCTGGCGCTGGCGGTGCTGTGCCTGAGGCCTGAGGCTGTTGGACTTCATGAATGTTTAGGGCCTGCCCCCTGGTTCGGGCGGCGGTGCCACCTGACTGAGTTTTCTGCCCAGCATCTCAACCTCTTTCAGAAAAAGGTGGAGACAGACAGAAAGCAAAGTGCAATGTTCTGGGGTGTTCCCCGCCCCGTGCGGGCTGTGCCAGCGCTCTCCGCTTATTTCATTTTTCTCTCCTTCTTTCAGCTCGTCACACATTTTGGGTCATTTTTAAAAAATTCCCGGCCCTGCTTTCGTCATCCTATTCCTCTGTGGTTTTACACTGAGTGTGGAGAAACATAGTTATTTGACAAAAACAAAACAACAATAAACAAGGATAAAATTGTAACTCAAATACTTGGAACAAGCTGCCCTAACATTTCTTTCTTGCAGTAAGAAGGTCCACTCGGATTCAAGCAGGAATGTAGAATGCCTGTAACTCAAAGACATTTAAGGAAAGTGGGCCAGGCACACAGTGTTTGGTGCAAACCTCTGCAAACAAATCCTTTTTCCTCGGGCTCTGCGAAGGCTGACGGCTTCCCACTCGGGGTTGGGCTGCAGCCTTTCGGGGGCTTTGATTATTGAAAACAATCGCTGCCACCTGTTTGTGGTTATTGTCTGAGGCCACTTCCTGGAAAGGTCACAGGAAAGCTGCTATTTTGCCAAAGTCCACAGAGAGAAACCAAGGCAATTCTCTGGGCGGGGGGCCTGGGCGGAGGGGGCCTGGGCGGAGGGGGTCTGGGCGGAGAGAGGGGGAGTGGCTGCCGCACGCGGGCATTGGAGAGTGTTGTTTGATTGGGACAGGGTCCTTGTTGAAACACCTCTACTTCTAACCCTGGCCAGATGTGTGATCGTGAGAAGAGGGTTAACGGCCAACTCACTTCCCGCACCTGAGAAAGGGCTAGGACTAGACCTCCCAGGTTCCCAGCTCTGTCGCTCTGTGGAGCCTGAGCTAGCAGCTGCCCTGAATGGATGCAGCCTGACTTTCTGGTGGAAAAATGCGTTTAAACATGGTTACAAATCCTCACATAGTCCCAGCCAAGCCTGAACCTGCACTTGGGGGAGGGGTGCTTTCCTCGAAGAGGCGGCTGCACAGCTCCTCCTGCCTGTCAATCATCAGACACCACTGAGCACCCGTGCCCGGCAGGGCTTCTTACCCCGTCCTTTTCCTGAACTCTGAGAGGCTAACACACAGGGGCTAGGTTTGCTGTGCAGGACAGAAACCTGAGCATGTAAAGGCAGGCAGGCTGGGCGGGGCAGCTCCACGAAGCCACCCTCCTCTGTTGCACCCCATCACTCTCAACAAGGGGTCCGCAGCTGTGGCCCAAGGTGGTGCTGCAAGCCAGCTCTCCCCTGGCCGAGGCCACGGGAGGGAAGAGTGGTGGAGACTTTCAAGTAGACTTCCAGGTGGACCATCCATGTCCACTTGCATTTTATTGACCCTGATTTTGTCATGTTGCCACTCCCAGTTGCAAGGGAGGATGGGAAATGCAGTCTTTGTGTGGGATGGTGATTTGTTTGGTTGAGTCTGGCAGTTGTTATTGGGGAAGCAGGGAGGACAGATGGAGGAGGAAACTATGGCACCTGCCACAGAAGCTTCTTTTTGAAGTGTGAGGGCTGTGGGTTTAAACTCCATCCCCTATTTACTAGCTGTCAGGTGTTGGCCAAGACACGGAACCTCTTTAACCTCTTCTACTATATGATCTGTGAAACTGGCATACTGTTCCCAGCACGGGTAAACAGGAGAAGAAACGCTGTGTTTAGCACAACAGCTGTCACTGTTACACCAGTCCCTGTATCAACATTCGGACTTCACTCACTTACTAGTGTCAGGGTGCGTAGTGCTGGTTACACCTGGTGCGTGGAGGTCCTGCCCCTTTCATATCCTTCCCAGGGACCCAGTGAGCCGGGCTGAGGCCTGCGCAGCTGGGGACACGGCACGCTAACGAGTGTCCGGAGGCACAGGCAGCTTGGTCAGTGCTGATAGGACCTTTTTGGTAACCAGGTGGCCTGATGAGCCAGAGGGTGCGATAGAGGTAAAGTTAAGGAATATTAACTTCCAGAAACATGCAGAGGATGGGCCTATGCAGCATAGGAAGAGCTTAGGGGAGACAGCCCGGGCAGACACCCAGCTAAGGGGAGACTCTCTGCCACCTTAATCACTGCTCCTCATCATGGAGTGGGGTTCAAGCCGCAGCTCTGAGGCCGTGCCTCTGCTGGGCCTCCCTGCCGAGGGAGGCTCCTGGAGCGCAGGGCCACTCCGCAGGGTCAGCCCTGCCCGGGACATCAGGAGCCATCTGGGTGTGCTGTGAGCCACTGAGAATCCCATCTGCTCCAGGGGAATCCCAAACTCCTTCCAGGAAATGGGGGATGAGTGGTGGTAGGGGTTGGTTCTGGATTTACTCATCACTCCCAACTTCCTATTAGACTCTTAGTCATCACTATTGCCTGGTACTTTCTGGGCCTGGGCATTGTGTAGGCCATGAAGGCTATGATGGAGACCGGTCCTCGGTCCTCAAGGCTGTCCCTACCCACGGGGGGGGACAGACAAGAAGCAGGTATGGCCGTTGGCATGGCTGCTCCCATTTCTTTCCCCTTCTGGTGCAACTTTGCAACTCCTCCCACTGGAGGTGGGGCCATTTCCCCGCCCCTGTAATGGCAGGTTTGGCCATGTGACTTGCTTTGACCAATGGAATGTGGGCAGACAAGAGTGAGCCAGTCCTGAGCAAAGCTGTGAGTGCGTTTGCTCACTTTGCTTGTGTTTTGCTATCACATGAGATCATCTCCCAGGAGACACTTGTCCAAGGAGGGTGAGAGCCATCTGAAGCTTGGCGCCAAGCCTAACCTAGCCTAAACTAGGTCAGCCAAGCTCCATCGGACCCCAGACTTGTGAGCAAGAATAAATTATGCTGCTTTAGGCCATTCAGTTTTGGGTGGTTTGTTAGCAGAGTTGTGGCAATGGCTCTCCGAAATAACAGACATTGTGATACAGAGTGGGAGGGGCTACAGGGAACGACAGAGGCATTTGATCATCTTGGAGACATTTATGGGGAGGAGGAGGGTTTCACAAACTTGGTACATTATTCAGTTTTGGGGCCTCATTTTGCTTTTCCCCTGGATGCCCTACATCAGAGACTTAGCAATGAATAGACCCCCTCAGCGCTTGTCAGATTGTATGTAATATAAAAGTTAAACCATATGGAGGAAGCCTATAAGGACTACAGAAAACGTTCTCTGACAAGTAAAATGAGGACCTTTTGACTTGTAGTGATTCATTCACTCATTTAAAAAAAAATCATTAGCCCTGGCTGGTTTGGCTCAGTGAATAAAGCATTGGCCTGCGGACTGAAGAGTCCCAGGTTCAATTCCAGCCAAGGACACATGCCTGAGTTGTGAGCTCGATCCCCAGTGTGGGGTGAGCAGGAGGCAGCCAATCAATGATTCTCTCTCATCATTGATGTTTCTATCTCTCTCTCCCTCTCCCTCTCCCTTCCTCTCTGAAATCAATAAAAATATATTTGAAAAAACCTTTATTGTTGAAAGTATTGCACATGTCCCCTTGTCCCCCCATTGACTGATTCTAGCCCCCCTGATCCCCCCCCAGCCTTCACCACTATTCGCTCATTTAGTCATTCAACAAATGGAAGGGATATAACTGTGAATAAGATAAAGTAGGATCCTTGTGCACGTACAGCTTACCTTTGAGAGAGGGGAGAGGGACCATGAGTGTCCTAGAGAGTAACAGAGCAGGAAGCACAGCATGGAGCATTGGGGCAGGAGGTGGTGTCCATTCATACGGGAGGTCAGGAAGACCCCACCAGGAGCAAGATCTGAGCAAAGACCTGGAAGAGGAGAGGCCCCTGAGCATCTTGGGCGGGCAGGGAGGGCAGGGGACTCTGGGAGAGACACTAGGGTATGGAAGGTCCAGCCCAAGGTCATTCGGAGCATTGTGGGATTTGACATTACATGTGTTCAGTGAAGATAGCTCTAGAGGAGCAAATCTCCAAATTTTGAGTTTTCTTGTTAAAAAGTCTAGGCAAAAGGTTTCTCTTATTGGGTGAAGCTCCCAGCATCTGCCCTGGGAGCACCTTCTCCCTTTGGGTGTTGTGGCCCCTGGTGATCCTCTGTCTTCTCCTCTAGGCTACAAAGTGCAGGGCCACAGACCCGAAGCCCCTGGGCCTCTGGACGTTGCTGGAAATGATGCTCACCTTGTACCTGTTGATGATGGGTGTCTCCGCCTTCACCATTCAGCCTGAGGAACGCACGGGTAAGAAGGGACTCTCAGCTGGGAAGGGCTTGTCTGGGGAAGCAGGTGTTTATCTAGGGAGACTTTGCTGTTAGCAAAAAACAAGGTGTGGTTGCCAGAGGGGCGGATGTGGGGAGGGCAAAGTGGGTCAAAGGGGCCAAATACATAGTAAGGGAAGGAAACTAGATTTTGGGTGGTGAGCATGCAAATGAGCACACAGATATCAAGTTATAATGTCATATACCTGGAATGTATATAATGTTGCTAGTCAATGTTGCCTCAGTAAATCTAGTAAAACTAGAGGCCTGGTGCATGAATTTGTGCATGGGTGGGGTCCGGCCGGCCCGCACTGATCGGGGCAGATCTGGGGCAGGGCCGGTGGAGGGTGGGGGGAGGACCACCAGTGGTTGGCTGGCTGATCGGGGGCTGGAATAAGCTGGTTGGCTGCCACCGTGCTCGTCACAGCCACCAGTTGTTTCAGTCACTGGGCTTTTATATATATATACTAGAGGCCCGGTGCACGAAATTTGTGCATGGGAGGGGGGTGTCCCTTAGCCCCGGTGCACAAAATTTGTGCATGGGAGGGGGGTGTCCCTTAGCCCCGGTGCATGAAATTTGTGCATGGGATGGGGGTGTCCCTTAGCCCAGCCTGCACCCTCTGTAATCCGGGACCCCTTGGGGGTTGTCTGAATGCCTAAACTGGCAGTCGGACATCCCTCTTGCAATCTGGGACCACTGGCTCCTAAGCGCTCTCCTGCCTGCCGGCTGTATCCCCCTAACTGCTCTCCCCTGCTGGCCTGATCACCCCTAACTGCCTGTGCCTTGGCCCCGCCACCATGGCTTAGTCTGGAAGGATGTCCAGTCTAATTAGCATATTACCCTTTTATTAGTATAGATAGAGGCCAGGTGCATGGGTGGGGGCTGGCTGGTCTGCCCTGAAAGGGGTCCCGGATCAGGGTGGGGGTCCCCTCGGGGGGTGGAGCCAGCCTGGGCAAGGGGCCTGGGGCAGTTGGCAAGCCAGCCACACCCCAATTGGGGTGGGGGGTCCCTGCTGGGGGATGGGAATGGCCTGGGCAAGGAGCTGCCGAGGGTTTGTAGGCTGGCCACACCCCAGTTGGGGTGAGGGTCCTCACTGGGGGCGGTGTCAGCCTGGGTGAGGGGCTGGGGCAGTTTTCAGTCTGGCCATGCCCCCATTGGAGTGTGGGGGGGTCTCTGCTGGGGGCGGGGACTGAGGGCCGTTTGCAGGCTGGCCATGGCCCCACTGGGGGGTAGAGGTCCCTGCTGAGGGTGGGGCAGCCTGGGCTGGGGGCTTGGGTGGCCTGGGTGAGGGCCTGGGGGTGGTTTGCAGGCCGGCCAAGCCCCCGGCTTTGTCCAGAAGGACGTCCGGAAGGTCTCTGGAAGGTCTCCCGGTCTAATTAGCATATTACTCTTTTATTAGTATAGATAGATGTTACCTCGATAAATACAATAAAAAGAAAACAAATGCAATGCAAGGACAATCTTGGTGCTCCTCTGAGCAGCCTCATTCCTGCTGGACCCAGGGCCTTTGGGCTGTAACCACACCCCTGTGGGGACTAAGCTCAGTTTTGTGTCTGAACTCAGCTAAGAGCCACTTTAAAAATAAGGAGTGGCCAAGTGAAAAACCTGGCAAACATTTTCATCTTTATTTTTTGTCACCATTATTTTTTGTGAACCTGATTTAACTTTCCCCATAAAATCGGAATGAATAGTAAACCTGAAGTTGCCATTTGAGAGCTTTGAAACCATTATAACAAGAGGGTGAGAGGGCCCAGAGGGCGCCTCACTGTCAGGGGGGCGCTGTGCCCTTGGGTACGCCACCGCGGGATAGCCACCAAGACTGATGGGTCTCTCTTCCTCCAGTGGCTGCAGGGAGCTGCCAGGACCGCGGCAAGCATTTTAAAACCAGTCTCAAGGTGGAAGGGGAGCCTGTGGTCCTGAGGTGCCCCCAGGCGCGGTACTGGCTGGGGGCCACTGCCAGTCCCCGCGGCACCGTGACCTGGCGCAAGAGCGGTTCTGCCGTGCCAGCCCCCGGGGAAGACGGGCGAGTGTGGGTCCAGGATGGTGACCTCTGGATCCTGCCCGCCCAGCGGGGCGACTCAGGCACCTACCTCTGCACTGTCAGGTAGGCCCCGGAACATGGTGGGCGGGGCTCTGTGCACATGCTCCAGTGGGGCCTGCATGCAGTCTGCTGTCCTCTCCATTGGTCTGAGATACCTCCATGCGAGAGCCACCCCAGATGTTCTCATGGCTCCCTGGCCCCCACTTAGGTCCTCGCGCAGACATCACCTCTCAGCCACCCTGTCACACTCTGCTTATTGGCCAGGATTTCCTTCCTCTGCCGCATGTGTGTGTGTAGTTCATGTTTGTCTACCCCAGGGGTGGGGAACCTTTTCTCTGCCAAGGGCATTTGGCTATCTATAACATCATTCATGGGCCATACAAAATTACCAACGTAAAAGTGAGCCTGCTCTGTAGGTCAGACATTAATTGGCTCTCCCGAATGCCGTGGAGGGCCAGCCTGCCCCTGGGTCTGCCCCTCAGAATGTACGCTCCAGGAGGGGACACGGTCACCTGTTCCCTGCTCCGTCCACATGAACACGAGGATGGAACCTGAAACCTGAGGAGACATTAGAACTGCTTATCTACATGTGAGGGATGAAGCTCACACATGAGGTTCTCCCAGGAGCTGGTGTGGAGCTGAGTATTCCCTGCGTGAGAAAGCGTTTGCTCAGGTGGTAGCACATGCATAACCTAACGTTTACCATTGTAATCCACTAGTAGCCCTGAGCACAAATCCGTGCGCCAGTAGGTCGCTGCTGCCCTCCTGTAGCTCCCCCTACCCACTCCCCCCTTCTCCCCCTCATAGCTTGCTGCCCTGCCCCCTCCTGTAGCTCTCCGCAGCATATTCCTCTCTTATTATGGATTAAACTGTACAACCCAGTGGCGTTAAGCACATTCACACTGCTGTGTAGCCATCACCACCGTCAGCTCAGAGCTTTTCATCACCCCAAACTGGAACTCTGTACCCATTAAACAACCACCACTTCTCATTCCCCTCCCCCAGCCCCTGCACAGCCACCCTACCTCCGTTGCTGTGGGTTTGACTCCTCTGGGGACCGCATGCAAGTGGAGTCAGGCAGCACTTGGCCTCTGGTGCCTGGCTTCCTTCACTCGGTATAACGTTTTCAAGGTTCATTCACGTTGTGCAATGCACCAGGTTTCATTTCTTTTTAAGACAATATTCCATTGTAAGTATAGACCACCTTTTGGTTATCTGTTATCTATCAATACATTTGTTCTGCCTTTTGGCTATTGTGCATAATACTTAATGAGCATGGGTATACATATATCTGTGGAGTTGGTGGATCATACGGTGAATCTATGTCAGCTTTTGGAGGAGCCATCATGCTGTTTGCCACAGTGGCTGCCTTGTTTTGCATTCCCACCAGCAATGTACAAGGTTCCGATTTCTCCACATCCTCACCAACACTTATTATTTTCTGTGTTTTTTTTTTTAGGGGGGAGGGATAGGCTAGCCATATTTTCTACCATTCCATGGATTGCCTTTTTACTCTGTGGATAATGTTCTTTTAATGCACAGAAGTTTTTAATTTTGATAAAGCTCAATTTATCTGTATTTTCTTGGGTTGCCTGTGCTTTTGATGTCACATCCGAGATACCATTGCCATAGCCAATGTCATAAAGCTTTCCCCTGTGTTTTCTTCTAAGAATTTCTATTGTTTTAGCTCTCCTGTTTAGGTCTCTGACCCATTTTGAGTTAACTTTTATATATGGCTAAGGTAATGGCCCAGCTTCATTCTGTTGCATGTGGCTGTCCTGTTTTCCTGTTGGAAAGACTGTCCTTTCTCTGGTGAATGGCCTTGGCCCTTGCTGCTTTGTGAAGGAGAGATCCTAGGTGTCCTGCTGGAGATGTTGGCAACTCCCTGGCCTAGTTTTTCTGAAGGACTAGGGCCGCCTGCTGGCCTGGCTGGGAAGTGGAGCTGCTGGCCTCTGCAGGGGCTGCTCCCTCCCTAGGCTGCCCCCACGCCTCTGGCAGCTTAGAAACTCATTCAGGCTTCAGAAACTCGTTTATTTCCGGAGAAGCCATATTCATGAGCATTGACGTTTAGAAAGAGAACCAAAGGAAGTGACACTCTTAGCACAAAGGGATTGCTAGTGAACAGGAGGGTTTCAGACAACATCAGCCCCAGTCCCAGATTCCCAGATGGGGCGTGTGTGTGTGTGTGTGTGTGTGTGTGTGTGTGTTACCTTCTGTCAATGAACCCTGCCTAGGAAGCAAGCCAAGCATCTCTCATTTCTGTACCAGGGAAGAAGATGTATGTGTGATTGCACAGTAGTTATAAATACATAGTTTTTGTTTCTTTTTTGTGCAAAAATCCCATTTCCCCCCTAAGGAGCACTGCTAGGAAAACCTAAAAGTGTGTTTAAAAAAAAGAATAAAATGTGGAGCCAGGATGACAGGGATGTGAACCTGAACCCTCCCATTTTCCATCTTGGTCTGATTCCTTGGCAATTCCAGCCTCAGTTCTGTGCCCGGGAGGGTGCTGGGCGGGTCTGACTCGCAGCCTGTGGAGTGTCCAGTCCGGGGAGCGCCACAGCGACGCAGAGAAGGCACTTCCCCCAGCGGCGATGCTTACTGCCCCCAAATGATGATCTGCAGAGATCAGGGGGACACAGCTGAGTCATGTTTGTCTTAAAGAAGGTTGTTACACTTCACTAAAAAATCCTAGCTAATATTCTTGTTTTGTTTCCCATTCTTCTAGAAAAGTAGAGATCTGGAATTGAGGGGAAGTGGAAACCCCTTTTTGGGGGTCAGGTTTTTTGGGCCCCCCCCCTGTCTAGCCGCTAGCCCATTCGGCTCTTTGGCCCCTTGAGTGTGGCTCTTCCACAAAATACCACGTGTGGGCACGCACGTACAGTGCGATTGAAACTTCGTGGCCCATGCACAGAAGTCGGTATTTTGTGGAAGAGCCACACTCAAGGGGCCAAAGAGCCGCATGTGGCTCGCGAGCCATGGTTTGCCGAGCCGCAGTTTGCCAACCACTGGCCTAGCTGATCGCTAAAACTCTCTTCCTGTCCAAGGTTGGGATCCAAAAGACCTAGAATCACCAGCAGTTGCCACAATCCCCTTTGGCATTTACAGCCAGAAGGCATGAGACTTTTAAAGTCTTGAGGGTCTTGAGGTGTAGCACCCGAGGGGCCTTTCTGTCAATGGGGGGTGGGGTGGGGGGCGGAGCCGAGCTGCCAAATCGTGACCCTCTAGTCTCAGGGTTTCGAACAACAGGGCAAGGTTGTCACCCAGGCAGCAAGCCAGGAGGGCTGGGCACATGCTTGGGGACCCAGACTGAACGTTGGTCCCTCTACCAAGACAAAGCATGCTCTGAGGGGCTCCCTGGTATAGAAGTGACTACAGTCAAGTAGCTGCCCCTCTCACAGTGGGGCCAGGATGTGCAACCCCACTGTGTGCGCAGGATGGGAGGATGGATGTGTGTAGAGAACAACACTAATGACACCCACACTTTTGTTGTGGGGAAACCACACTCCATGGGGAATAAGAGTGGCGATGGCATGACTCCCCCCTCTTTCTGTTGGGGCCCTTTCATGGAGTATCTTGCTCAAGGGGAATCACTTTATCAATAATGTGAACAGGTTTGTGACTCTCAGTATATCGTCCTAATTTAAGGGTTTTCCCAAGGGCCCTGCTGGGTTTCAGCCCTGCTTTGACCTCTTAGCAGCTGTATGGTCATAGGAAATTGCTTAATTTCTGTATAGGTAATTTCCCCACCTAAACATGAGATACTAATAATTTCTGGCTCTCGGTGCTGGAGCATGAGTGCGGATGCCTGCAGCCCCAGCCAGGCCAGCAGCCCTCCTCGCCGCTGTCGGGGAGCCGCTGGGAGGCGCGGGCTGCCCTGGAGGTTGGTCCTGGCTCATGTCTCCTTGATGTGCATTTTTCAAGGCAATAGTTAACTTTTTGTATTTCTTTGTGCATAAAATGTTTGTTCATCTCTTAGGTAGCTTCTTAGGTAGCTAGAAAGTTAGTGAGATAACGACAAAGCTCAGTTGTAGTTCATATCCTCTGTCGCCTGCCGTCTCCTCCATGTTTCTAGACACGAGTTGCCTGTGCCATTTCCCAGTTCTAGGGTGTTGATAGGATCATGATATTGAGATTACAGTTATCCCAACAACAACAAAAAATTAAAATCCAAACAAACAGACTCATTGAGTTAGTGTCCCCCAGGCAGCGTGCAAACATCTCTAGATTTTATACTCAGTTCTCAGCAGTTTTCTGAAATTAGACTTCAGCTACCAGTGACTCCCCGAGAAGTAAAGGGCTTTTCTGTATAAGAGATGGTGGCCCTCGGAGCACTTCCTGTATGAGGACATGTCCCCTGACCCAGGAGGCAGGCACATTGGCTCAAGGAGCCCAGAAACTGGCGGGTGTAGGCCGTGGTGGTGTTGCGATCAGGCTGGTGAAGGGCCTTCTGGGAAAAATTCAGAATATATCGTCATTTCGAATAACATTTATGATGTGGTGCTTGCTTTGTCCCCCCAAGGATTCAAAAGGATCAGGGATCAAAGTATCACCATACGACTAAAAAATGCAGAATTTAATAGGACTAGGGAAATTGTTCCTAATTTCTTTTAGATTTACGTTTATTTTGCCTTGCCATTCATTACCTTTTCCCCTTTTAAATCAGAAATGCCTCGTACTGTGACCAGATGGCCCTGGACCTCAGGGTGCTAGAGAACACAGACGCTTCGCTGCCCGCTGTCTCCTACCCGCAGGTGCTCACCGTCGCGGCCTCGGGCTCCTTAGTCTGCCCTGAACTGAGTGAATTCGCCAAGAACAAAACTGACCTGAAGATTCAGTGGTACAAGGTACCTTTCCAACAAGTGGTGTTGAATTACTGTGCACTTTACTGCCACGAGAAAGAGATAAAAGGCCTTAATTATAAAGGACCATGGTCAATATGCTCTATTGATCCCTCTGTGGCTCATTCTCGAGTGATGATTTGAGGATATGAAATGAATCCCATGTAAATAACAGCTGAAAAAGACATCTTTCACTCTATTTGTCTGTTAAAATTCAGAAAACAATTGTTGGTTCATTTAACAACTTATGCACAACTTTTGGTGAAAGGAGTAAGTACAAACACACCTCCTTCTCTTGCCTGGCCGAATAAATATTACCATCAGCTCGTAGTAGGTGGGCCTGGCACGGGCAACGCAGCCGCAGGCCACACGGAGGCGCCACCTGTTTCTGCAAGAGAGGCTAGTCCTCACGTTTTTAAACGGCTAAAAAATGTAAAAGAATCGCACTCTCTTATGACATGTGAGTAACAGGACTCCAGCTCTCGTGCCTCGGTAGCGCTGTACCAGGCCCGGCCACCGTTCCTGTTGCAATGGGAGAGCTGGGTATGGTCCAAGGCCATGCACACTGTGGGCCGCACACACTATCTGGCCCTTCACATAAACAGTACTGATACAGACTGTAGACTGATATTGGAAAGTACAGTTACTTGTTTAATCGTGGACAGAAATTGGCCCTTTAATCAAGAATTAGGTCCATTTAAAAATGTATGTGGAAGTGAGACAAGTATATATTACACGATGTACTCACATGTTTACTGAAGCACTGCTTATAAGAAGATACTGGAAACAAGAAAATGCTCACCATGAGGGACTGGTTAAACTAATTTCATCTCATAGGAACAGTGGACTATCATAAGTATTTACAAAACATAGAAGAAAAAATACAATACTGCTATAGTTTAAAGGCTTTAAATGACATGTTATATTTCCTAGTTATGTAAAAATATGGTTTAATATATTTAAAAATATGGAGGAATATACATTGAAACAACAATGATGTTTTGAGGATAAAGTATTCACTTTCTATTTTTATAAGTCAGTGTTACATTACGTTTTTATGTTGTACTGCTTTGCTAATTGCAAAGGCATTAAAGGTATTTCCAGAGGGCAAGAGAAAAAGAAGTTAGGGACTTTCATTTATGAAATACACGTGTTACTCCTCAATCTATTGAAACCTAATTTTCTAGTATAATCTCAATCAACATTATCTATAATTTTGTCATAATTATTAAAATGTGGCTTTTTAGAAAAAAAATGGGTTAGCCAGTTGACTGGTATTACAACTTCAAGATATATGTATATTATATCAGTGAATGCTGCAAACGTAAATGATGTTCTGGAAGTAGAAGGAAGTAGCAGCCCCTATGAAATCGGCACCCAATTAGGGACTGGATTCTTTCCTGGTTTAGGAAGAGTCAACAGGACGGGTAAGAGGCCGTGCCTGCATAGGAAAGAGCACGGGCCGGGTGTCCCCGCTCCGGGTTAGAGCCCTGTGTGTTTCCATTTGGCTGTTGTGGGGCCGTGGCCGACTGATTTCACCTGACACCTGCTCCCTCTGCGAAGCGGCCACGGGCCCGCGGCGGAGCACCGTGCATGAGGCCCTCGCGTGGGCTGACAGACGCATGGAGCCCAACAGCGGTCGGACGGGATGTCCCGGGTGCTCAG
>NW_005871373.1:53703-79316 GCF_000147115.1 Myotis lucifugus | reverse complement strand
CGGGGAGCGGAGCAGTGTGTTTCACAGCCCCGCCCCGGAGATGCTGTGCGACCCAAGTTAGACCCAGGGTGCATCAAGGCCCCAGCTCTGTCTGCCCGCCCCGCCTCCCCGCGCCCTGCGTGTGTGTGTGTGTGTGTGTGTGTGTGTGTGTGTGTGTGGTGTGTGTGTGTGTGGTGTGTGTGTGTGTGTGTGTGGTGTGTGTGTGTGTGTGTGTGTGTAGGGGGGACGGCGCGGTCAGGCTTCAGGTTCTCTCCGGGGAAGAAGCCGGGATGGAGCGAGTGGGGCGGGAGGGGCGAGTGACCAGTTTCCTCAAGCTGCTGTGAGTCCTGCCTCTTGGGGAGCTGGGCTCTGACTCCTAGGAGACCACCTTCGCCCCCAAAGGGATTATCTCCTCAGCAAGTCCCCGTGGGCAGCGTGAGCTCCCCCCACGCGGCTTAGCGTCACATGGCCCTGCCTCTTCCTCTCCCAGAGGGGCTTCAGGGCTCCGCAGGGAGCTGGTGGGCCGGGTGCAGGGGGGAGACATTTAGGCAAATGGACTCTGGGCAGACCTATCCTGGGGACAGTGTGCGCGTTGCTGTCAGGGGTTTATTCAGAGAAAGGATTCGTCCAGGAAGCCGGGGAGGGGAACGGCCAGTGTTTGCCCCAGAAGGAAGGCGGTGAGGGGATGTGTGCGGGGCTCCTTCCAGTCTCCTCTCTCTCTCTGAAAGGCACGGCCACACTGGGAGAGCCGGCCCCTGGCTAGGCGACGGCTTGACCCGCTGGACGAAGCCCTAACTGACCTCCTTTCTGCGTCCCTCGCAGGGAAAGAAGTGGAGACGGTGCCCGTGATGCTGTCCCCGCACCAGACCATCTCGGCGTCCCTGGGTAAGGCCTGGGGGCCGGCTGCCTGCGGCCCCGGCTCTGGGCCCGGCCGCACCCGCGCCTGCCCTCGGTGTGCAGCACACGGGGTGTGTGTGTGTGTGTTGGGGGGGGGGCTGGCACCCAGGATGAGAGGCTGAAATAACAAATGTGAGGGCAACTCGCGTGCCAGTGTGATTAGAAACGGCGTGTTTAAAACAGGTGGACTGTGCTTCATGAAAACCCCACCTAAGAGGATCTAAACCGAAGACGTGGGGCATTCGGGCAGCAGTTGTAGCTGGGGGGGGGGTGACACCCTCCCAGACCAGGACCTGCCCTAGAAACCAGTCACGCCACCGCCGGCTGCCGCTCACACCCCCTAGGGCTCCATCTGTACAACGAGGCTGACCGGCCCCTGTGGCCCCTCGTGGACCGTTTCTTGTGGCCAGAATTGCTGGCCAGCTGGTGGGGTGATGGCAATGATGGGCAGGATGGTCCCTTTTGCACCCCCTTTGGCGCAGGCTGTCTGGGCCAGCCCTCACTTCCTTACTGAACAACGGTGTGCCCAGTGGGGCTCCCACGAGGTGTTACTGCTTATTTCTCCCATTTCCAGCAGGAAAAGCTGCGGGGGTCACGGTGGCTTGAGAAAGGCCAGGCTGGGGCTCGGCCCGCCTGTGTCCGAGGCCCGGCCGTTCTGTGTTGGTTTCTGTACAGCATTTGTAGGCTATGCTCGTTCCTTAAACTCCGGCTTCTCCTCTCCTCTCCTCTCCCCCCCTCTCCACTCCACCCCTCTCCTCTCCTCTCCCCTCCTCTCCACTCCACTCCACTCCCCTCCTTTGCCTGGTCTCTGATTGGATATCTTTCTCTCTCGCAAGACGGATTCCGGAGCTCCGTATGTCCTGCCATGCTTGGGCGGGGACTATACTGAACAGGCTGATCTGATCTAGTCTGGGGCCTGGGAGAGCTGGTGGCCCCGGCCCGGGGCTGAGCTTCCCGCCCTTCTGGGAGGGCTCTGGGCGGAGGAGTCTCGGGTCCCCTGGGGAGGAGGGGGGAGAAAGGCTGCGTGGGAGCCTGAGGTGTCCTAGCGCCCACGAGGGAAAAGCAAACGGGAAGGATGTGTCCCCCCCCCTTCTCTCCTTTGGCAACTGAAAACGTGACTCGCAGCTAGCGCGGCAGGGAAGGGCACGTGTCCACTGGATCGGGGCCAAGCCGCGTGGGTGGGAGCGAAGGCGGCTCGCAGGAGCCAGTGGCCTTGGGAAGCGCCTGCCTCTGGGTGTCTCGGCCGAGGCCGGGGAGGGACCGGAGACACTGGGTAACACCGGTGCTGTGCCCACGTGAAGGGACTCCTCCAGGGAGCGGTTTCCTTCTAAGAAAGGAGTGGGCTGGTGTTTGCGGAGACGGGAGGGTCCCGCTCGGATCTGGGTGCGCGAGGAGCGGGGCTCACCCTGCGTCCGGCTCCTTCTCACGTGTCTGCGTGTCCGCTGTCCACAGGCTCGAGGCTGACCGTCCCGTGCAAGGTGTTCCTGGGAGGCGGCGCGCACTCGACCACCCTGCTGTGGTGGATGGCCAACGCCACCAGCATCGACGCCGCCTACCAGGCCGGCCGCGTGCGCGAGGGGCCGCGCCTGTGAGTGGGAGAGGGTGTGCCCCTCAGGGCCTTCGGGCGGGCGAGCTTCGTGAGCCCTCCATCAGCTTTCCCCATTTTTAAAGAGACAATGCCATGTCCAACCTCTCAACAGGGCACACATGCTATATTAAAGATACTTTTGCTAGTATGAACCATTGGATTTTTAGAATTTTAAAAATTGAGTTTGCTCAGAATTACCATCTGTTCTTGAGAAGCAAACTTTCTACATAAGAGCTGAGTTGCAGCCAACTGCTTGTCACTGAGGTTGCATTTTCTAGCTGTTTAATAAAATGCTTGTTTCTTGATTTTTGCAATTAAAAATACTTGGAGTTAATATATTTCTATTCCCCATTCTGCAACCTGAGTGTCAGACATTTTCACGAACCCTTAAAAAATTCTGAAACTTAGCCACAGCATCCGAGAGCCCTGTGTCCCAGGGCACGCTGGCTGCCGCAGTCTAAGGGAGGCTAATATTCAAAGTGAGAAAGAGTTCTGTTCTCAGAAGCAGTCACCTCGGAAGGGGTTTCTCCCTTTGAAAGTAGAACAATCAGATCTTGTAAATGGGAACCTTTATGTGAGGGAGGGAAACCATGCGATGTTCCAGTCATAAAGCACAGACTTTGGAAACTGTAGGGTCAGTCCCTGAAGCAGCCTGAACTTCCCATTGCCCAATTTTTGAAAGACCTATCAAAAAAGTCTTTCCGGGTGCAATTGAGCGGAGAAAATAATGTGTGGTTAGCACAATTGTTTGCAAGTCCTCATTGCGAAACTAACATTCCTCCACTCTGAACTTGAGTTTCCAGAGTGAGAGCTGGCAGTGGAGATGAGAGGAGGGGACACTGTTGAAAACTGGATTTCTGGAAACTCCCTGCCCTTCAATATGCAAATGATTTGTTGGTGATACAGTGAAGTTTCCCAAAATGAGACATGTCTAGCTCCACTCCTAGCTCCTTGTTCATTGAGGGCCGTAAAAGATGAAATTCCCATTATTCAAAATAAGCTGGCTCCCGTGACCTCTCCTTGTAACAAGTGTCCTGTCACAGTGACCAGCATCGCCACATCGTCAGTGTCACTCCTACCTTCAGAAGCCACTTAGAAATCCTCCCAAATTAGTAACAAATACTAGTAGAATGGCCAGTGCTCCTAACTGTCTTAACCTTGAAATCAATGCAGGCACCATGGGCCTTCTTGTTGGGCATGTTTGGGTGTCTGTGTGTAAGGCCAGGCCGACCTGACCGCCCACCTGAGCAAACGCTTTCTCACGCAGGGAATACTCAGAAAACGACGCGAACTACATTGAAGTGCCCCTGATTTTTGATCCAGTCATCAGAGAGGATCTGACCACGGATTTTAAATGTGTTGTTCACAACACACTGAGTTTTCAGATGCTGCATACCACAGTCAAAGAAGGTACGTATTCCGGGCGCCCGGACGGGAAGCGTGTGGAATGTTCTCTGGGTGCTGGGCAAGGCTGCCAGTTCTCCAGAATCACTTAGCAAGTCCCTTGGGCTTCCTGTTAGTTGAGCAAATCTCTAATATTGGAACAAGCGTAGGAAGTTTCCAGGAATTAGAACAAATCTCTAATATTTTACAATTTTTTCTGTAGGGTGGAGGCTGGCTTTAGGAGATTATAGTCAAATAAAAATGTAAATAGCAAGCAGATTTTTGGAAAAGAGATAAAATGGTTCTGTGATAAACCCTAGGAAACCTGTGTCCTCTTGTGGATCTGCGTGGCTCAGCAGGACCAGCTGTCCCTTGTGACCCCTTGAAAAGGGGGTACGTTCTTTACCCCCAAGCTGAGAAACCTTACCCCCAAGAGCCAGGACTGGTAGATCCCAGGGCTCGAGGCAGCTTTAGGGTTAAAGTCATCAGTGAATAGGAAATAGAGTGAAAGGCAAATCAACCCAGTGCCCACATAAGGACATTTTAAAAGAAGAGAGAAAACCCTGCCTTCTTAGTTTAGCTGAGCAGGAAGGAGACCGCCCGGCGGTCTGTCGGCAGCCCCGGAAGATGACGAGGGACCAGCCAGAGTTGGCCCCAGAGGCCATCATCACACCTCTGGGCATGTGCAGGGACACAGCCGCTCCAGGCCCCGCCCGGGCAGTGCAGACAGACTGTTATGGGAAAGCTGAGGGCTGGGCCAGGTCTCAGGGCCGAGAAGACATCTCCACACAATCTTTTCCAAAAGGAAAGCCACCAGCCTTGCTCACGGAGCTGCTCGGTGACATACAGGTCCCTGGGCTCCCCCAGGAACCCCGGGGAGGGCCGAGGGGGGGCACCTGCGCAGCCTCTTCATACTGAAGCGTATGCAAAAGCTGAAGTCCAGCTCGTTTCCACAGGGGCTGGGGGCTGTTTAGACTTGGAAATGGAGGTCCCACAGAGAGCGGAGCCCACTGCTAGGGCTCAGATTCATGACCCAAAGGAACTGTGGTTGTCCAGCCTGATGGTGGGAACCTCTAACCATTCTGTAATGAGAGCCTCTCTTGCTGAGCTGGCCATGACTGACCGCAGGGACACACAGGTGCCTTCGAATGGCCGCTCAGCAGATGGAAGCATCACTCACTTAAAGCCTTGTTGGGTTTTAGGGCGTAAGAATCACCTGGAGAAAATAGTCTGAAATTGTGTTGGCTGCTGGATGCCTAGACAGACTATGATAGACGGTATGATAGACACACGTGGAATTCTGGCCTCTTCGTCAATGTGTCTGACAGCACTCATGTTCTTGTGTTTCCTCGTTAACTTTTCTTCAGTCTCTTCCTATGTTTTCATAACACACAGAGGCCAAGGAGTAGGACATAAAGCAGCTGCATCCAAGCAACGATCTCCACACCTAAACTTCTCTTTTCACAGTTTGTTTTCTTTCCTTTGCGACTGTATTGAATCCTCACGACATCCATGCTCATTGGGAAAGGGCAGAGCTAACCCGGCCTCGTCACGGTTGCGAGCTGAGGCCTACCCACGCGACAGCTCGCTGCATACCGCCCAGTGGGGAGGCCGAGGCAGACCCTCGCTCTGCCGCTTCTCTCGGATGAAGTGCTGCTCCCCTTTGCTGGTTTCCATGACGCCACAGAGGTCACCCTCCAATGCCCCTGGTCCTGGTGCCCGGGACACACATTCTGAAACTCAGTGCACATTTATGGGAAGACCCACCTCCGTGGCTCTCTGCCCCCAAACCCGCACGCACTGTCCCATCTGGTGAGAGAACGTTTGACCCTGACCTGACCTTTCTTCCCACAGCCGCCACGTTCTCCTGGGGGATTGCGCTGGCCCCCCTTTCGCTGGTCTTCTTGGTTTTGGGGGGAATATGGATGCGCAGACGGCACAGACACAGAACTGGAAAAGCATACGGCCTGACGACATTGAAGACTGGTCATCAAGATGTTCAATCCTATTCAAGCAAAATAAAGGAAGTAAAATGACTCACATACAAATGAAAGTCTGACTGACGCCAGCGGCTCTGTCTGTGTGCTCCCAGTGGCTGTAGAAAAGGACCGAGCGTTCATGTAAAGCTTATTACATTAAACTGAATGGCAGGAGCAGTGTGGGTCAGGTGAGTCCCTGTCACGCGTGACCCATTTAAAAGAGTGAGGTACCCTTAGACCTGAAAAGCATTAAAAATGTCAAAATGAGTTTGAAATTCATTTAGTCATCACTTAACAAAAATATATTAAAAGTCTCTCTGGCTCTGCTCTCTGGGGGATGTCACACATACAAAGATGGTTAAGCGGAGTTTGCCTCTTTGGGGAGATGGAATTTCATTTCGAGACTGGGAAGGATAGCTCAGACATGCTAAAACACAAATTGGTGATTTTTTCAAAAGGATGATCCAAAAAAGAGCAATTAAGATAGAGTAGACTATCAGAAAAATACACGTTAAAACACATTAGTGAACTGAGAAGTAGGCCCAACCTTAAACCGAGTTCTAAAAATAAAGAGAAAGGAAGGGATATTGAGGTAAGTGCATACATTGTAGAAAAAATAATCAGAGCCTCTTATATCATATGCCAAAATATTTCCAATTAGGTTATCTTTTTTTAAAAAAAATCCTCACACAAGAAAAGGTTCCTATTGGTGTGTGTGTGTGTGTGTGTGTGTGAGAGAGAGAGAGAGAGAGAGAGAGAGAGAGAGAGAGAAAGAGGGAGAGAGAGAGGGTGAGAGAGGCATCGATGTGTGAGGAGAAACATTGATGGGTTGCCTCCCGTATGTGCCCTGATCAGGGATTGAACCTGCAACTTTTTGGTGTACAGGATGGCACTCCAACCAACTGAGCCACTGGTCCTGGGCCAGTGAGATTATTTTTAAAAATCAAATTGCAGGAAAATTAGCATGACTCACGCCTTCACCCGTTCAAGTCTGTTCCGAGGTGACCTTCCCAGAGGCCCTTCTAAATGGCACCTCTTTACACTCCCTTCCCCCTCACTGTGCTTTATGTCATAGCTCTTATCCTCACCAGACCTTTTATTATGTGCTTGCTTGCTTAATTTGTCTGCTCTCCCCATTGGAAC
Source organism: Myotis lucifugus (assembly GCF_000147115.1). Taxonomy (NCBI): domain Eukaryota; kingdom Metazoa; phylum Chordata; class Mammalia; order Chiroptera; family Vespertilionidae; genus Myotis; species Myotis lucifugus. Next base: position 72,347 of record NW_005871373.1, on the reverse strand, counting down.
GAGGGCTCCATGAGGGCAGAGGTGTTGCTTGGGCCATGGCTGTGTCCCCAGCACCTAGAGTCATGCCTGCCACATGCTGTAGGACAATGAAAACAGGACACATCCTCTTGGGCTCACTCTCAGTAACAGAATCTCCAGAGTGAAGGCTGACAGGCTTGATGTTGCTACAATTTCTGTTGATGAAATAATAAAAACAAAAGGCAAAGAAAATTGTCAGCCAAATTCAAGGAATTAAACTATAGCATATAGAGTTATTCACACTTTAAAGAAAAACATCATAATCCTAATAATGAAAGAACATGAGTAAGAAACATGCAGGAGAAACACATGACAGAGCCATGGAAAATGACCTGTTTCACAGTAACCAGATCGTGGATGAAAGCAGCCCTGGGTGCGAAGCACTCGCACTGCCGAGCGGGCAGAGGTGCACCAGGCCACCTCGGAGCGGTCACTCTCACACCCGGTGATCACTTCTCATTAGGTCCTGGGGAGTGAAAAGGCGATCTGTGCCACGCCATGGGGTGCTGGGCCCAGCTTGCACCTCTTGCAAGAGCCAGTGTGGCTGGCATTTCTCCCAAATCTGTTCAGGGATAGGATGTTGGAGGCTTAAAATCGGCCAAGGTGGGAGTACTCGCACCATAGAAACTGGCCAATGCACAGGTCAGCTCTCCCTCATGTAAGGAGGGAGGAGAGAATAGAAGGGGTGGAGAGGCCTTTGGCATCGAACTAGGAGTTAAAACTGGGCAGGACGGGGAAACACCTCCAGAAGGAACCATAGGTGAGGACATTCAGGCAGTAGGTCTGGTGCTTCTGCCCTTCCTGGATCTGCTGGCTCAGGTCGGGGCCTCATGGCTTTACCCCTCTCCCTTCCTGGACTCCTCCTCCAGTGCTCTTCGGAGTTCCCCAACTTCAGATTTTGTCAGCTTCAGCGGCGACCCAGAAAACAAGCTGATGCAGCCAGACGAGAACAGCCAGTGGCTTTCTAGATGCCTGACTGCACCCCTAGCATCTCCTGCTGCCAGGCTCGCAAGGGCAGGTCATACTGCTGGACAGCGTGGAGACACTGGGGAATCTGGACACTGGATTTGTGATCGTAGCAGGGGGCACATGAGATGTTGGGGGGCTACATTTGGAAAGCAGAGTTCTCTTTCTAAGAGGCACACGGGAATATTTATGGCTGATCGCTGAGATTCATTTCAGAATCATCCAGTGCTGGCGGGAGTGTCGATGAAGTAAGTTGGCCAGGTGCCAACACTGATGATGAGTGCAGGGCTCCCTGGGCCATTCTCTTTATTTTTGAACATGTTTAAAATGTTCCATAATACACAGGGGAAAGCGAACATAGAAAGAAACCAAATTCCCACCAGACAAGAGAAGGGGTACGTGAACCGAGGTGGAATAGCACAGTGGAGTCTGGTCCAGTGGTGAGAATGAACAGACTAAGCCACATGCAATACCAGGCTGGATCTTAGCGGTATATTCCTACATAGACAGGAAGTCCCAGAACATTTATTTATAGCATGACCCTCTTTTATATCAAGTGACAAACAACTGACTCTAAACTCTCTCACTCCCTCTATGCATGTACACATGTTTAACATACACGCATGTATAACACATATACATGCACACACATACACGTACATCTATACACACACGTGTACATGTACAACACCAACACACATGTACAGGTACAACACACATACATGTGCAGGTTCAACACATACACATAGTACACGAGTGCAGGTACAATATCTACACACATGTGCAGGTACAACATTTATACACACATATGCATGTACAACATATATACTAGTACGTACACACATTTACATGTATAACATATACACATACACAGATTTACATGTACTATATACATACACGTGACTATATATGTCTATCGAAGAGCACAAATGATAAAACTACACTTAACTCTATATAGATGCGTGTGTGTATATTTAAAGGTCACATGTATGACTTGAAGTGTTTAAACTGTCTATGTGTCAACAAAGCAGGAGAGTGAGAAACACAGGCGCAGGCAGTGAGCGCAGCCAGTGGCAGGTGGGGCAGGGTGGGGTGGGTTAAGAAGATACAAGTTTATCAAGGTCTAGATCTCAGGTTGGCTATGGCTTATTATTGCTGATCACCAAACAGATTAAGAAAAAGGCCACGCAAGCACCAATGAAGAGTGCGTGTCTCGAACCAAGAATTCTGACGAATCCAATTCTGCACACCTGAGTCCTCGTCAAACACACAAACAGAGACAGGCGGCTCCTCTCGCCGTGCCGCGCCCAGCTCGGTGTGGGTGCCATTGGGCCAGCTCTCTAAGGGAGAGTTCACACAGGGCGCAAACTGGGGGTGCGGGCAGTAAGTGGCAGCCTCGCTGCAGCACTGCCGGCAGGAAACCGAGCAATCAGACAGCACCTCCCCGCCACGCGCCGAGGCGCAGTGCCGCGGGACCAGGTGCCCACGGGAACTCATGCCTAACAAATGGCCTTGATGCCTCGGGTGTTTCAGAGGCTACGGGAATATACGGGATTTCAAAGCGGGTACACGGACTGCAAGCCCTCAGGGAGGCGCATTCCCGCTCCTGATGGGCCCGCATCCAGCACGCTGCCCGGCCGCCTGCCTGGTGGGGACTTAGAAGTGTCTGCTGAGCGGAGAGATAAGTTGTGTTCCCAGACGTGCTGGCATCTGGGCATCAGTGGGCTCTTCTGTGTCCTGCTCCTGCCCCAGCTGCCACACGCGTGCTGGTTAGTTCCACGGCTCCCGCGTTGCTCTCAGACACGGGCGGGCTCGGGTTTTTGTTGTTGTTTTCTGTGCTTGTCATCCCACCCATGCCGTCTCTTCAGGGCTCTTTGTTGCTGTCACTGGCCACCAAATGAGCACTGTCCCCCACAGAGGGCACTGTCCTGGGGTGTCCAGAGGACAAGCAGTCCAGCTGCCACCCTGGGCTACAGCCTGGGTCACCCGTGGAGCTAGGAGCCTCCCTGTACACGCACATCTCCTCCTCCGTGGCCCACAGGTCAGGCAGACACGCACGGGTGCAGCCCCGTCGGCAGGAACCGCCTCCCCATGTTCCTCAGGCGAAGCAAAGTGAAGCGAACACAGCCTCCTGCACAGGAGCCCCGAGGGCGGCTGCTCCTCCAGGAACAGCCTGGCGACAGTCCCAGCCTCGGAGGCCAGGCCGCGGCCTCAGGGTCAGGAGCTGCTCAGTCAGCCGGGGCCAGCGGGGAGGAAGCCTTCGATGTGGGAGGGAAAAGCGAGAGTGAAGAGGAGGAAACCAACATTTAAGCATCTACAATGGGAAAATTTGATGTTTTACTCAATTTAATCCTCAAAAAAATGCATCAGGTGAATACTGTAACCCACATTCCTGAGATGAGGAAACAGGCTCGCTTAGTGGGAATGTCACGTCATGGGGAGTGTGGCTTCGATGTGCACAGCAGGCCCTCCAGTGCCAGCCCCAGAACCCCGCTGGAGAGCAGCTGGTCCTGCTGGGAGGAGGCCTGGAAGGGGGAGGGGAGGGAGCAGAGCAATGACTGCTGGGGGTGTGCAGCCTGGCTGCTGAGGCCCGGCTCCCGGGGGGGTCTGGAATCTGTGAGGGCACAAGAGGGGCTCTAATGGGGCCTCTGCAGGGGACTAAGCAGGGAAACGGGACCCAGGTGTCCCTCTCCCTGCAGGATTCCCCACGTTTGTTCTCTTGGCCTGCGGGGCTCCAGGCAGCAGCGGAGAGATGGAGAGGGGCAGCGCCCCCCCACACGTGCACACACATGTGGGCCACACACATGCATGTCTGGCGGGGGGCAGTGTGGATTAGCCCCCAGAGGACCCAGTGTGGGAATTAAATGAGATGCAAAGCCATGCTATCCTCAAGGTTGAAAATTCACCCTATTTCCTGTCCCACATGACTGAAGATGTAGATTTTATTATTACTCAGGTGCGTGAGGCCAACAGGTCAGGAGGTGACTGTCACTGAAGAGATGGTTTGTCACTCACAGTTCCCAGGAGAAGCTGCCGCCTGGGGAAGCCCCAGTGGCTGGGAGGCAGTGTGTGTGTATGTGGGGGCGGGGGGTGAGGGGGAGGAGGAGCAGGGCGGGGGAGCGTGACCTTGGTTGTGGTTTCCAGGCAGGAAGGGACAGGTAGGGAAGAGGCTCAGGTGGGCGAGTGTGGATGATGGATGATTTCACAGGCTGGGGCACAGGGGCAGGTGGAGGGCGGCGAGGAGTGTGGGAGCCCAGGTGGAGGTGGCTGAGGGTGGGCTCGGATGGGGGCTTTGCCTTTGAGAAGCTTGTTCTAGGCCAGGGGTGGGCAAACTTTTTGACTCGAGGGCCACAGTGGGTTCTTAAACTGGACCGGAGGGCCGGAACAAAAGCATGGATGGAGTGTTTGTGTGAACTCATATAAATTCAAAGTAAACATCATTACATAAAAGGGTACGGGCTTTTTTTTTTTAGTTTTATTCATTTCAAACGGGACGGATCTGGCCAGCCGGCCGTAGTTTGCCCACGGCTGTTCTAGGCACTGGCCCTCCAGAGTCAGCAAGGCCCGGTGCCAAAATGCCAGGAACACCTGGCGAACGCAGTCATGCCCAGCCTGTCTGACACAGCTCATCCTCGTTCTGCAAGGGAAGTAAACGGCCCAAAGTAAGGCCAGCAGAGGAGGGATGCGCCTAACCTGACTTTTCCAGGAGAATCTCAAATGCCCTTCATCAAGCACTGCCCTGTGGCCAAGCAGCCACCACACAGCTGCCTGTCTGTCCGTCCGTCCTTCCGTCCGCAGTGAGGTCAGCGCTGCATGTCAATGCGAAAGCAGTTACCTCGCGCCCCGAGCCCTGCAATATCCAAAACATGTGAAAGAACACTGTAGTCCACAGTGGTTTAAACTCCTTCCCATTACCAGAAATGTTTCTAAGGAAACATTCAAGTTTAAAGATTAAATTTTCTGCCCTTGTAAGTTCAAATATTAAAAAAACACACCTCAAAATGTTAAAGTTAAGTCTGAGTTTTCTCCTCCACAATTCCTTCCTGCTCAGTCCCGGAGAGAGGCTTTCTGTCAGGAGAGGGGCTGTGTCTGCCCCTCACATGCCCCTTTGAAAAGTCCCAGGTGTGGAGACCGGTTCTCACAGCGCTGCTCGAACTGGGCCATACGCGATTCCCTGGCTCTGGAGCGATTGGCCAGGCCAGTGTTGCCACGAAAACCTGCACAAAGGTCGGCAGTGCCACAGCGGAGCCTCAGGGGCGGAAGGGAGGTGGGGCCACAGAGGCTGCTGGGGCTCAGAGTGCAGACCCAGCCCTGCAGCACCAGCTCCCCCGGGGCGCCCTGGGTGAGGGTTCAGGAGCATCTGAATAGAAGGAAACGCCAGGAGAGGGAAACAAGTACCTTTTAAAAATGAGCACTTTCTGGTTCTTTGTAGCAGCTGTCCTGCAACTTCTGTAACTGTCCAATTCTTCATCAAGAATTTATTCCTGGGATAGAGAACAGGTGGGTAGGGGGCTCTGGTCAAAGTCTGAGTATCAATGGGCTGTCTCCAAGGAGTCCAAACCCAGAAAGCAGGACAGGCCTCTGCCCAAGCCTTCGCTTCTGGTGTGATGTGGTCTCACTCTGTCTGCCAAGGATATTTGTACAAAAGCCAAATTGTCCAGCAGCTGTTCAAAGCCATTCAAAAAGAGGAGGTCCTTACACCCTGGGACATAGTAAGTGATCAATAAGTGAATGAATGAATGACTTATGCACTAAAAAGATGGGATTGGCTTTCCTGCAACTGACTTTCTGCATGCTTTTCTTCCTCTCCAAACCCTACTTATACTTTAGGGTTCTATTCAAATGCCTCTTCTGTAACCAGCATGTGGGTTCAGCTGCCTGCCACGATGAAAGCCAGACTCCAGAGACAGGGGTGGTGCAATAGGAAAGAGGTTTATTCAGGTGCTGTGACCTGGGAGGATGGCAGACTCCTATCTCAAAGATCATCTCATCTTTCTGCTCAAGTTGTGGTTTTTATGGGGATAGGGAGGGAAAGGTTTTTTTATACCCAATTACCTTGTTAGTGTTCAGTGTATAGAGGCTCTGTGCATTCGTCTTTCTAGCTTTTGGTGTGCTTGGTATAAAAACCTCCCCCTGCACCATCTTGGCCAATGGGTGAAACTCCCCGGTGCTCCTTGACTGTCTACAGTATTGGGGCAGGGGGTAATGTAGGACCTGCCATCAGGAAGCCTGGAGATGCCACAGCCCTCAGCCCACCTCCTGATGGTGCTGCACATCCCAGGGAGCTGGTGGGAGTCCATGGGAGCACCCCTAGATGCCAACACACCCTTAGCCTCTGTGCAGTCCCTGCATGATCCACCTCTCTGAAGTGGCCAGTCAGGCCTGAGCTCCGACTGATGGCTGCCTACAGTAAGAAACTCCCCCTTCAAAACTCTGGACCCTTGTAATTACAATGGTTAATGGTGGAAGGTCTCATCTCCTGTAGTTTCTTCCTGCTGTCAAGGGGCATAGTCTCACCTATCCCCAGGTCCAGAGATTCTTGCTATCTACTAAAGGAAGCAGGGGTGAAGAATGGAGGGAAGCCTTTACGTGAGGGAGAAGGCTTGTTGTCTTCTGAAGGTGGCATATGCGGTGTCTAGAAGATGGCACTGCCGAACAAGCAAAGCTGGTAGATGGCTTCATATTTCCAGAGACAGTGTTGCTGATGGGCTTCCACAGTGAGACCTATTGTGTAGACAAGCAATCAAGTAAAGCACGCGTCAAGTCTGGACTGAAAACCACTTGCTATCCTGAGTACTGTGGTCAACAAATTCTAAAGGTTGGGCGCCTCAGGATGAATATCCGAACAACGTCATTTATGATCCTGTACAAATCACTAGTCATCAGAGTGAGGCTTTTTGACTGGCAAATGGGGGTGTTGTAGGGAGACTGGCATGGCCAAATTAATTCCCATTTTAAGGATTTCTGCATTACTGGTTGAATTCCCTGTAAGGCTTTCTTTTTAAGCAGGTATTGTTTCTTCCATGGGATTTGTGCCCCCCCCCTTTTTAGGTTAATTTTTACAAGTTGGATGTTAACCACCCTATCTGGGGTTCTGTCAGCCCAAATGGCTCAACTCACCTGCTCGTAGATCTCAGGTGGGAAGCGTTCACCTCTGGGTCTTTCTGGCAAGTCAGGAGCACCTGGAGCTGGATGTCATGTTCCAGTGGGACATGAGATAAAGGGGAAAAAGTTATTTATGCTACAATTTACAAAGTAAATCTTGAACCAACACAGAATGGGGCAGTCTCGCATGTAAAGAAAGTGTAAGTTTTTGATCCCAAAGCTGGCATTCTAGAGGTTGAAGGAATGCCTGTTTTTGTAATTGTTTGGTCATTCCAGTAACTGACAGTACAGCTGACCTTTTCTTGATTAGTTTTGTATTCAGCACTGAGTATGTAGCTGCTGTATCTACAAGGAAGGGAACTAGATCGTTCCCCACAGTCACTTATACCGGGACTCCTGTGGGGAAATAGTAATAGGTTGGGAGGTGAAGAGGGAGGCCCTGGGCCTTCTTGTTCTTCATCAGATTCATCGTTTATTTCTAACATTTCTCAGCAACAGCTTCTACTCCTTTTCCTTTTCTTTTTGAGTTCTGGGCAGTCCTTTCTTCAATGGCCTTCCTCTTTGCAATAGGTACGTTGATTGGTGCTTCATGGGTCTTCCCCTTTTCCTTCGGGGTTCCACTTCTCCTGGTCTCCCTGCTACTAGGAAAATAGTCATCTGGGACCAGCCTAGGCCTTCTGGGACTTGCCAAGACCCATGCTGTCCCATCCGAGTCACCAAAAACTGTAACTGAAACACAGGTTCAAAAACTGCTGCAAGGAAAGCCAAACGAGTGAGACAGGTGCTGGTGCAACAGGAAAGAAGTTTATCATGTGCCCTGGCTTGGGAGAACTACAGACTCCATCTCAACGACCATCCCCTCTTCCTGCTCAAGCCTGAAGTCTCACAGAGGTAGGAAGGAGAGGGCTTTTTTCCATCCACTTGTCTTTCTAGCTTCTGGTGCACGTGGGCCCTGTTCATTCATCTTTCTAGCTTTTGGCCCACTCAGTGTGAGACGCCCTGGTGCTCCATGACTGCCTACTGTAGTGGTGGGGAGAGCTGCAGGACCCGCCATCAGAAAGCCTACGGATGCCGCAGCCCTCAGCCAGCCTCTCAATGTTGGACCTGACAGGCACACGCCCTGGGGAGCCAGTGGAGTCGGGGGTGAGAGGGAGTCCCTGGGTCCCAGTGTGTCTGCATCCTCTGGGGAGGCCCACATGCTCCACTCCTCCAGAGCGGCCAGGCAGGCCTGAGCTCCAGCTGCTTGCTGCCTATGTAACACCTACAGAGTCTTTTCAAAATACTGGAAAAATCTCTCCCAGGCCTAATTAATTTCCACTTGGGCCTTCATTATAGCACTTAGTGCTTTTAACTTCCTATTTCACTGATCACATTTTTCTCCCTTATGAGGCTGTAATTTGAGAGCAATTTCGGGGTCTGATATTGTCTTTATCGCTTCAAAGCATCCTGCAAAGTACCATAGAAGAAAAAGCATGTGGTACACATGTGCAGAGGCTCTGAGGAAGAAAGCTCATACCTGAGTGGGCCCTGATATGCCACAGATAGGGGCTGTGTCCAACAAAGACCAACGGAACCCGTCAGATTCTCTCCTGGAGGCCTGAACATGCCACAGAGTCAACCATGAGAGGGGGCCAAAGTGGGTGCTTGGTATTCATGGGAGGGGGGTTCTGAGAACAAACAAGGAGGTTTTTCTCTGTCCTGTTCTAGGATCATTTCCTCCCACACTCAGAGATCTGTGTCCTCTTTCTCAAAGGCTGAATGCTGCCTGGCTCTGCCAGCTTCATCTTTAGCCTGGAGTTCCTTTATCTCATGGTGACACCTCCCTTGCCCCCCCCCCCCGCCTTTTAGCTTGAGATTTAACATCTCTTTCAACAAAGTGGGGACACTACTGAAAGCTTGGTGTGAGCAGAGAATAACTTTACAAATTACTGGCATGGTTCTGAATGTTTTCAGTTCTGCAGACTTAGAATTTCCTGTTTAAATGTCTAAGAGAATATCACTGTTGGACACTGGGTACTTCCTGGCTTCTGACTAATAGAAGCCTGTAATTAATTTATTTCAGAAGCTAAGAAAAATGTTTTTAGAATAAAGTCATTTGGGAATTCTGTCCAGCGTTGACCATACTTTTCTTGGTAAACATTCAAATCTGCTCTGTCTTTTTGAGTCAGTTTTTACTCAGCAGTGTCTCTCCTGAGGAAATTCAGGAGACTTGTCTTCAAAGTCAAAAGCTGATTTCAGGAACCTCCTGGAGAGAAAGGATCCTGATGAGATATCACATGGGTGGTGCTTTGTTTCAGCACATTTTTCTTTAAATAAAAACTTTCAGTAACACCTTTGAAATTATAATTTTTCAGGGAAGAAAATATATGAAGTGGTTGTTCTCAATCTTCCTTTCTCTGTTCCCCTATCCCCTAAATATAGAGCATCTGGTGATAAGAGTGGGGGTGAGGAGGGGAGTTGGGGGACCATGAGCCTCCTGACTTCTCCATGCTCACTGACAACACTGACTCTAATATTTCTTAAATTAAAAATGTTCTCCAATAGCCCAAAGCAGATTCTCTCTTTCCTCTCAGATGCATGATGCTGTGCTTGGTGAGGGCTTGGGGGAGACACACCAACAGGTAATACAGCATTTCTTTGCTTCCCAGGAGCTTGTGGAACAAAGGTGGGCATAGGTTGTACATGCTTCTCTGGCCATACCAGCTTGCGGGTGCCACTGATGCATGGACCACAAGAATGGCAACTGAAAGTCGTTAGCTCCAGATCTACAGTATGCACTTGGATGCCAGAGCCAGGAAAGCAAATGCAGAGTGGTCTAAACAAAAAATTTCCCCTCACATTGCCAGAAATATACTTCATAATGCAAGGGTCAGTGACTCTTGAATTTTTGTCCTTTCTCGTGGTCACAAGATGACTGTTGGAGTGCCAGACAGACCTACATTCACGACAGGGAGAAGGGGAAGAGGAACCTCAGGCCTGTCTCTGCTTTATCTGGAAACCCTTCCCAGAGCTCCGACAAGTTTCTTCTATGTCTCCTTGGTAAAACCATCACATGGGCTTACCCTGGACCCAGGGGAGTCTGGGCCTAAATATGGTGCTAAATCCCTCTGTACATACCTGCAGAAAGGGTATGGTCTCACTGGGATGACAGTAGGTCCATAGCAGATTAAAGGAGCTTGCACATTCTTTGCTACGTCTCCCATCGGGAAGTGGCTTTCTTGGCCAATGGAATAAGGCAGACATGACTTTCTGGGACACCCAAGATTTGCTCTAGGAATCCCTGAAGCTTGCAGTGGGGTGGCTGGAATGGAACACTCGCTCTTAGAGTTCAGAACTACCATAGAAGGTGCCCAACTGCTCTGAAGCTGCCATGATGAAGAGGCCCAGGTAAGCATGCCAGCTGTCCTTGCTAACGTGTCAACATACTGGAGACCCACCAGACCAGGCCATCTTCCTGCCAAGTGCCAGCAGGTAAGCTCTGCTGATACCATATGGAACAGCTGAGTCACCCAGCTGCCCATATTCCTGACCTTCAAAATTGTGAGATAAAGTAACACAATTGTTATTTTAAGTTTCTAAGTTTTGGAGTAATTTCTTACTTAGCAGTAGACAACTAGAACACAATCGCCACTTTCTATGTCCTGTAGTCGCTGCAGTCTTCCCTTCGTAGAAGGACATGTTCCATCTTTAAATTTAGCCCAAAATGTTAGGTTCAAATTCAGTTGTTTGGACTAAGTTCTACTATATGTACATTTAGAAATCACTGGGAAGTCTGGATATCTCTTTCTTCCTCTCTGTGATCCATGTCTGGAATTTTGGATCAAGCATCTGAAGAACTTGACCCCAGGAGGTGAAAGTACACTCCAGTGTCAGCATTGAATTTTAAGTGGTGGACATGATCTTAAGTCAATCTGTAGCCATAAGCATAGTAAGCAGTAGAAACTATACATATTGTGAGGGGGTTTCCATAGAGGTTGGTAAGTAAAGCAAAGATTGTGGATTTGCTTTCTGAGAGAAAGTGGAACAAAAACTGTGGAATCTCCTCAGACTCTACTGGGCACTCAGAAGGCAAAGAGATGGCTTTCGGAGTTCGTGTCCAGGCTAGAGGGGCATTACAGCAGGAGGCACTGGTGTCCTACCCCACATAGGTTCAGGAGCCACAGCTCGGAGGAAGGCCACCAGCCTGCAGGCGCCCTGGTCATAGCTCCTGGCACCTCAGTCATACTTGTATTGTTGGAAAAAAGATACCTACTTTACCAACTGTGCAACGGATTTAGTGAGGCATCTCCCCTTCGGGGGGCAAGGACATGCTATGATTTCATTCACTTTCTCAATAACCACAGCCATTGGGTGGGAGCCCTCTAATGACTCTTTAGTCCATTTTCATGACTGTTTAATAACAATGGGTTATTGGAACAGTCATGATTTTTAAGATTTAGTCTTGTCTATTTAAAAATTTTAATCTCACAATTATCCACTGTGTTGATTGTATGTGTTGTGTGCTTGTGTTTATGACAGGTCTGTCATTTCACACCCTTTTATTTCCTCTGAACTCTCAAGTCTGGGTTGGCTGGGGCTGGCCGCAGGGGCAGGGGAAGCTCCGTGGCTAGTTAGCTGCCTTTGGCCAGGCTGCTGTCCTCTCGACCTTCTGCTGAGCTGGCCTGGGTTCCTGTGGGTGCTTTCCATCAAGTGCTGGCTCTCTGGTGGTGGGAGCGGGCACGGTTGGTTTCTCAAGGGCCCTGGGGATAGTCTTCTCATCTTACACACTTGCCTGGTTTTATGATGATCTTAACATTCCCAGAGTCTTGATATTTTCTGGTTGAAGTTCTCAAATGTAGGCTAACTTCTCAGATCATGGCTTCCGTTAAGAGGCAAGTGAGGCTTGTCCTGAGCCCTTAGGAAGTTTCAGTCATTTTGAAAAGCCCTTTCAGGAGTGTTAGTGAATCAAACCCTCTCATCTCTGGAGGAAGCAGAGGCCGAGAAGGGGAAGACCACCAGGCCACCCCCAGTCAGTGGCTTTGGTGGGGTTTTCATCCCCTTCCCTGTCTTCTAGTTTATGTCCCACACCATGCACACATCTCCACAATCAATCGCTTTTGCTTCTGAGAACTTGCTTGAGCCCCATCTTGTCTTTTAAAGATATGATAGCACAAGTTCACTGTCTCTTTCCAATGCGCTGCAACTCAGTTTTGTGTAAACACAGGATGACGGTTTGTTTATGAAGCGATGGCTTTGCTGCCCTTTCACTAGCGGGACAAGGGAGAATGTTGCCAAGAAATGGCCGCAGTAAATGACCACCTGTCTCCTCAGGTTGCAGTGGGCAGGTTGGGTGTCTGCATCTTATAGACATAGTATAGCTGACTTCTCTGGAAGTCATTTTAAGGCAAAGTATAATCACAAAATACTCCCAGAGTGCACAGCTATAATTTCCCGCCCACTGCCTATTGCTTTGCCAGACCTTGAAGTTCACCAGCTGGACATGTTATCTGGGAAAATTGAGAGCTATCGCAAAGTTAGCAATTTCCCTACACACTCACTCTACAATTACTCATTTATCTTGAAAGTTGGCTTTGCTTCCCCGGTTTCCTGTCTGGACGTCCTAGATGCCTGTATTCTGAAGCCATCTGGTTAGGTCTGGGGCAGGTCTGAGGTAGGACAGCATCCAGGAGAGATGACGCCTTCCAGAGGAGGTCATTGTCAAAACCTGGGACTTCTGCAAGTCAAGAATGGGCTCATGCCCATGTAACCATAAGGCAATTTAAATTAGATTTACTCAGCTTAGTAGAACATATTCAAGGGTGCTGCCACTTGATGTTCCAGAGCAGTGGTCGCCAACCGGTGTTCCGTGAGGTTCGAAAGGTTGGCGATCGCTGTTCCAGAAGGACAAAGACAATGTATGGAAGTCAATCATGAAGAGGTGGCACATATTAAAATACCAAAAGGCTCAAATAGGGTCTGAGTTATTTGTTCTAAGGAAATAAATCCATATCTACAAGATAATTTTTTAAAACTTAAATATTTATTGTTGAAAATATTACATATGTCCCCCTTTTCCCCACTGACCCCTCCTAGCCCACCCTGTCTTTAAAGGTACTTTTTGTGTCAATATACTAGAAATTATTTAACCAGTCTCTACCATAGGAAATTAAGTTGTTTCTAGTATTTAATTATCATAAACAAAGCCACAGTAAACATCCTTGCCTTTTCCAACACTTATCTAATTACAGCAGGTCCTTGGATAATGTCATCTATATGTATAAAAGCCTAAGCGACCAGCCGACTGGCTCACTGGCCGACTATCCAGTATCTATAACATGCACGGATCACCAGGGGGCAGATGCTCAATGCAGGAGAGGAAACCACAGGCATGGAAACATGGAACAGACTGATGAATCTCAGAGGGAAGTGGGGAGGGGAGAGGGCGGGAAGAGATTAACCAAAGATCTTATATGGATACTAGAGGTCTGGTCCGCAGATTCGCACACCAGTGGGGTTCCTCGGCTTGGCCTGCAGGGATCAGACCAAAACCAGCTCTCTGACATCTCCTAAGGGGTCCCAGATTGCGTGAGGGCGCAGGCCAATCTGAGGGATGCCCCCCCAGTACACAAAATTTCATGCACTGGGCCTCTAGTTTAGTTATAATGCTGATGAGATGCAGCATTATAACTAGGAACTTAACTCTTATTTATATCAGTTTTGGTAAAATTGGTGTTGTTTTACATCTTTCTGCTTAAAGTTGTAGAACCTATTGCAGATGGTAAGTGAGGACCTATTGTATTTCTTTATGGCAAATTCCCAGGCATGAATCTGCTGAGCCTAAATGATGTGCCTTTCAAGGGCTTTAGGTAAAATAGAAAAGTACTACATATTTACAATTCTTGACATTACAAGGAAGACATTTTTCTAGAGAAATCCCAGGTCAATAAGCCACTAAGCCAGGAAGTAGAATTCACTCAGTAAGTGCTTTTCAGAATGTGCACCCTGGGCAAAGAGTGGGCAACTTCTTTACTTCCCCCAATTTCTGGTGTTTGCTTTCTCACATCAAACACATAAATGGAATATGTCCAATGTTTGGAATCAGCTATTTAGTGGCTGTGGCTATGATGCCATGTGATGCTGCCAATTCCCCAGAACCCTCAGCCTATGAGTGTAGAACTGGGCTCTGCATGATTGGGTGAGAGGCTCGGAACACAGCACTGAGAGGACTGTGGGCCGAGCCTTCCCTGATGGTTAGGCTTTGGTCAGACAGGTCATTCCTGAGTCAACTTTTCAGGTTTTTAGGTTCAAAGAGGCAGCTAAGCAACACATTCTTACATGTCCAGGGAGCTCCCTCAAATCCTGGAAGAACCCGAGTTCAGATAATTAATTTTATTAAAATATTAATATAAAACGTATTCTCAATAGTAATTTCTCTAGCAGACATTCACTGAGCATGTTGAGCAGAGTGTCTGTGAGCAGGTGTATTCAAGGTATTAAGGATGAAAGGTTTTATTCATGTCTCTGCGTCACCCTGTGTGCTGACATCTGCTTTCTCTACACCTACAGCCTCTTCCTTCTACCTCAATTCATTATATATACGAGGGGCTCAGTGCACGAATTTGTGCACAGGTGGGGTCCAGCCGGCCCACCCCTATTGGGGCCGATTGGGCAGGGCCGGCCCGAAGGAGAGGCCGCAGGAGGTTGGCTGGCAGGCCCCCCCCCCATCAGGGTTGGGGGGCAATCGGGGGCGGGGCCGGCCAGGGGGAGGGGCCTGGAGAAGACCCACTGACCTGGAGCTGAGCATGGGTCCCAGGCTTCCCAGGGAGGAAGGCCTCAGCAAAGAAACAGAAACCACCAGAAGGCTCTGCAAACAGGCCCTGAGCTCCCTTTGACCAGGCGGACTCAGAGCTGGTGTCTCTGTGTGTACATTAGACACAGCCCAGCACTTGCCTTTGTCTGTTGGTCAAATCTGTTGCATCAAAAAACTTGTTCCCCTTCTTCTCTTTGGGCCCTTACAACAAATACAGGCCAATCGGAAGACGTGGGCCCCAGTGGCAGACCCAGGTGCCACAATCACCTGGAATTTAGGCCTAAATTGGGTAGCAATCTCCATGGAACAGAACACACTGCTTTAGAGCAGCAGTTCTCAACCTGTGGGTCGCTACCCCTATGGCAGTCAAACGACCCTTTCACAGGGGTCGCCTAAGACCATCCTGCATATCAGATATTTACATTATGATTCATAACAGTAGCAACATTACAGTTATGAAGTAGCAACGAAAATAATTTTATGATTGGGTCGCAACATGAGGAACAGTATTTAAAGGGCCAGAAGGTTGAGAACCACTCCTTTAGAGTCTTAATTCTTCCATAAAATGTGCCCAGCTGCTCCTCTTTAGCCAGGATAGACTGAACTGAGGAACCAAAGACCAAGTTTCCTTTGAGATGAGATTCACCAGGAGCCAGCTGGTGGCAAGGCCCCTCATAGCTCAGTGTGCTCTGAGCTGGTCCGTTTCTGGTGGTGCTGGGTCCTGAGCTGCTGGTCGGGTGGCAGGTCCAAAGGGTTTCTCTCCTCCACCTTCCTGGCTTCCCGAGCAGTACCCTCTGGCCAGGTGTGCCAGGCGGCTGTTGTCTTAGTGGGGACTCGGAGAGCAAAGGAGCTGGCCTGAGCCAAGAGGGATCCACAGGTGGTCAGGCTGCGCACCCCACCCCGCTTCTCAGGCTCACTCGCGTGGGATAGGGCCAAAGCCCACTACCTGAGACCAGTGCCACGTGGGAGGGTTGCAGGGGGGAGAGGGGCGCCCTGACCTGCCAGCCTTGGTGACGATCATCTCTTGCCCAGCTGATTGAATTCGTCCCCCAGAGCCTTCATCTCAAGCTGCATGCTCACGCTGGCCCCCTTTGTGTTCTTCTTTACTGGCACCTTGGCGGCCGCTGTGCAACTGGCCCTGGGGCTCTCAGGCTCGGCAGCAGCGCTGGTGACGGCCCCTGTGGCCAGCGCATCATAGCGACCGGTCATTCCGCCATAATGGTCGCTGGGCTTTCATTATATAGACTAGAGGCCTGGTGCACGAAATTCGTGTGTGGGTACCGTCCCTAGGCCTGGCCTGTGATCAGGGCCATGTTCCCCGGCTGCCTGCAGCTGCCCCCCCCCCGCCACCACCCATCCCCGGTTTCCCATTTGCCATCGGGCAATTGGAGCTCAACAGCTGGAGGAAGGGACCAAGAGGTCAGCTGTTCCCAACTGCTTGCTGGCCCTGTCTCCACTTGCTGGCCCCGCCCTCTGTGTGTGGGGTGACTGGCGGGGTGGGGGCCTTGGCCTGGTGCCACCCGCGTCCCCCACCACACACCCTCGGTTCCCCGTTTGCCATTGGGTGATCGGAGCCTGCCAACCGGGGGGAGGGACTGAGAGGTCGGCCATTCTGCCTGCTCACTGGCCCCACCACCTGCCACCACCCACCCTGGTTCCCCATTCGCCATTGGGTGATTGAAGCCTGTCGGCTAGGGAAAAGGACCAAAAGGTGGTCAGTGCACCTCATAGTGACTGGTCGAGCGGTCATTCTGGTCGTTTCGCCGTTAGGGTCAGTTTGCATATTATCCTTTTATTATATAGGATAGAGGCCCAGTGCATGGGTGGGGGCCGGCTGGCCTGCCCCGATGGGAGCCCTGGATCGGAGTGAGGTTCCCCACTGGGAGGCAGGGCTGGCCTGGGTGAGGGTCTGTGGGTGGTTTGCAGGCCGGCCACGCTCCTGATCAGGGTAGGGGCTGCGGTCATTCTGGTCACTGGTCGTTCTGGTTGTTCCGTCGTTTTGGTCACTGGGCTTTTATTATATAGGATATTTTCACCTCTAGCCATTCCACTTCCTTCCTGGACCCATCCTAATGCATCAGACCAAGGAGATGATATAGCATGTGGTGCCTAATTAAGCACCAGGGTTCAAAGCCCAGCTCAGCCATTTGCTCACTGTGTGATAACAGGCAGGTTTCTAACATCTCTGTCACCTGGGAGGAGGATGCTGATCCCATAACTGCTTTGGGGATTAAATTAAATGAGATCATGTGTGGTGAGTGTCACAGAATAAATGCTTCTTAAGTTGCAGTTTGTATTAGATGACATCAGTGATGTCTTCCATCTCTAGGTCTCCATGAGCCTAGGTTCTGGGAGTTTTCAAATTACAGTGACCTTTCAGTTTGTCGGTTGATTCCAGATTTCCAGGGAGTTGTCATTCCCCTGGTGTCCCCCACATCCTGCCCAGCCTGAAGTCCTCCTCTAGGCACGGTGCCCTGGCACAGTGCCCCGACACTGGCGTACGCCGCCCAGACCCATACCTTGCTGCCATAACCTCAGTGACTCCTTGCAAACCAATGGTGGATTTTCTGTGCTGAACAGATTAGGGAGGGTGTGTCAAGGCAGGCCCAGAGGTGAGGACCCTACAGCCTGGAGAATAAAAACCTGTAAAGCTAGGGAAAATATATATTTTAGAGTAAAGCTGGATTTTGCACCCTGTTTTTGGAGCAGAACCACCTGATGCATAGAAGATTCAATGGGTGTGAACATACAATATACAGATGGCATGTTAATGAATTATACACTTGAAACCTATATAATTGTATTAACTAATGTTACCCCAATAAATTCAATAAACATTTAAAAAAGGAATAAAAAATAAAAATAATGCATGACCCTGCAGAGCATGGAGTGACCTCAGGGAACATGTCTCCAGAGGTGGCATAGTCTGAGAGGGGGGTGGCCAAGGATCTAGGACTCGGGAGAGAGCACCGTAGTAACGTGTGCTCAGGAATCCCTGGGAACACCTACACCTTCTGAGGTCACCTTAGGGACAACACTCCCCACAGCCCACAGCTCGGCCTTGGCTTGTAGCCACTGCAGACCTGCCGCTCTGGCTGGGGCTCCGCTCCTCTGAGCCCCTTTTCCCTCGGAACCTTTGTCCAGATGGGGACTCCCTAATTCCAAATCTTGGTCTTTCATTTTTCTTTTCTAAAGTCTGTCTGGCAGCAGTTCTCAACCTGTGGGTCGCGACCATCGGAAAACACATATAGCATATCAGATATTTACATGACGATTCATAACAGTAGCAAAATTACAGTTATGAAGTAGCAACGAAAATAATTTTATGGTTGGGGGTCACCACAACATGAACTGTATTAAAGGGTCGCGGCATTAGGAAGGTTGAGAACCACTGGTAGAGGCAAGAAAGAAATGCGCTCATACTTTTATGTAGTTTGTACTGAACTCAATCCATCCCTTCACCCGCCGAGCGAAAGGCAGGGCAGTTCCGACTACACCCACTTAATGGAGGTTTAAGTGCTCAGGAGGCTGGGATCTTCGTCTTCGGCCATTTCTGCTCATTTTGCTGTGAGTTCCACCTGAAGGGGTGCGAAGCCTCATGCGCTGGTTGGTCACGGGAGGCCACTGCAGAGCATCTGTCCTCACAGGTGTCTCCGGTGAGTGCTGCTGCAGGACAGACGGGAGGGCGGGGCATGAGCAGCCTCGGGGCAAGTTCCCTGGGCCCTGAGAATGCAGACCAACCACCCAGCCCTGCAGGTGGAGCAGG
>NW_005871373.1:36099-53603 GCF_000147115.1 Myotis lucifugus | reverse complement strand
CCCTGGCCCGGTCAAAGGGACCTGGTCAAATTAGGAGATCCTTTTTTCCAAGGGGAAAGGCCCCCACCCCCCACATTTTATTTTTAAAAAATTATTTTTTTTAGCCAATTAAATACAATGTTGAAGACAGTTGATGTAAATTTTGACTGTGATTCTAAGGTTCTTAAAGCACTGGAAACAGACATACTTACCGTAGGGAGATAAATGCAAAGAAGGTGAAGAATGTGACTTCAGCCCAGCATCGCTCAATATATGAGAAACTTCAGTACGCCCCACCTGATAGAAATACGCCCCACCTGGTAGGAGTACGCCCCGCCTGGTAGGAGTACGCCCCGCCTGGTAGAAATACGCCCCACCTGGTAGGAGTACGCCCCACCTGGTAGAAATACGCCCCACCTGATAGAAATACGCCCCACCTGGCAGGAGTACGCCCCACCTGGCAGGAGTACGCCCCACCTGGTAGAAATACGCCCCACCTGGTAGGAGTACGCCCCACCTGGTAGAAATACGCCCCGCCTGATAGAAATACGCCCCACCTGGTAGAAATACGCCCCACCTGGTAGGAGTACGCCCCGCCTGGTAGGAGTACGCCCCGCCTGGTAGAAATACGCCCCACCTGGTAGGAGTACGCCCCGCCTGGTAGGAGTACGCCCCACCTGGCAGGAGTACGCCCCACCTGGTAGAAATACGCCCCACCTGGTAGGAGTACGCCCCGCCTGATAGAAATACGCCCCACCTGGTAGAAATACGCCCCACCTGGTAGGAGTACGCCCCACCTGGCAGGAGTACGCCCCACCTGATAGAAATACGCCCCACCTGATAGAAATACGCCCCGCCTGATAGAAATACGCCCCACCTGGTAGGAGTACGCCCCACCTGATAGAAATATGCCCCACCTGGTAGAAATACGCCCCACCTGGTAGGAGTACGCCCCGCCTGGTAGGAGTACGCCCCACCTGATAGAAATACGCCCCGCCTGATAGAAATACGCCCCGCCTGATAGAAATACACCCCGCCTGGTAGGAGTACGCCCCGCCTGGTAGGAGTACGCCCCGCCTGGTAGGAGTACGCCCCGCCTGGTAGAAATACGCCCCACCTGGTAGGAGTACGCCCCACCTGATAGAAATACGCACCGCCTGATAGAAATACGCCCCACCTGATAGAAATACGCCCCGACTGATAGAAATACACCCCGCCTGGTAGGAGTACGCCCCACCTGGTAGGAGTACGCCCCACCTGATAGAAATACGCCCCACCTGGTAGAAATACGCCCCACCTGGTAGAAATACGCCCCACCTGGTAGGAGTACGCCCCGCCTGGCAGGAGAAGCCTCCCAAAGAAACATCTACCGGCTGCTTTGAAACTGGGTTTGATTTAGGTTGTAGCAAAGGCACAAATGTGTGCTTATGTTTCTAGTTAGCAGCTCAGGCATGTAGCTTATGGCATGAGGAGAGTTTCCAAGAGCAGAACTCGCATTTCAGTGGACCCTGGCAGGAAGGGGTTTGACTTGAGACAGCTCCGTTTGGGGTCATTGTCCAGGAGCCAGGTCAGTGCTGAGGTGGCGCCAGCAGTGGGGCGCCAGGAGGGCGCTTGCAGCTCTGCGGAACCCGGACTGAGCTTTGTCCCTGCGGCTCGGTTGGGCTGGTGGTGGCTGTAGTCTCTCTTTTCTGCCTCGTCCAGGTCTCCCGTCTGCTTCTGTGGACGGGGTGCAGTCAACAGTGGGCTGTCTTCAACTCCTCTTGGCAAGAGAAATAGGTTCCTGAATGGTGTCCAAGCCCAAAAGGATTCTCCCCCGTTTGGAGGAATATCAAGTGCCACACACACCCTATGGGCGGCCACTAAATCCCCTGAGGACGGCGGGGTCCAGGGCTTGTGCTGAAGCTGGGCTGTGTTCTGCAGACAAGAGTGATTGTATGGCAGGTGAGCACTGACACAGGACAGGCAGATGAGCGACTGTGCGAAGTGGGGGCCTGCCGGGGTCTGGCCAGCACAGGTGGTCTGGGCGATGCTTTCATCAACATTTGCAAGTGGAGATTACTTGGGGCCAGCACCAGAGTGATAGCCGCACTCGCTGGCCCGTGAGGGGAAGTTCACCTGCTCCACGCTGATGGGGCACCGGCCTCGAGTACTGAGAACGCTACCTGTGGTTTCTCCGGGAGGACAGTGGGCGGGAACGATGCTGCTTTTTAAAGCATTGTTTTACCAAATGCTCATCTTCCTCTCCATTTGCTGAACAAAAGTGACTTTAGCTACGTTAGGAATAACTCTGTGAACGTAGCCACACATCACTAAACATTGCTGAATTTCATGTTTCTTATTTGCAAAACAAAGGATTTGGGTTAGAGTTCTTTTAACTTCTTTCCTAGCTCCTTCTCAGGATTCATTTAAAGATGAAAGTACTGGAGGCAGTTGGTTGTACCCAGAAACAGTTTTCCACCGAAGATATTTAAGTTGGCACGACGCCTGCACGGTGCGTTGCAACCCAGCAATCTTGCTCCACCAGGGCCAAGGCCATGGAGGTGCCAAGGTCAAGCACAGCAGCTCCCCTGCCTCCTAACAGACCAGAAAGGGTCACTGCACATCACTTCCAGTAGGTCCAATAGATGCAACAGAGCTTCCTGTCTGCATGGCAGGGTGGGATATTTAAATCCTTTTAAGTCAAGCCCAAAACTGGGATTCAGGCCAACAGCGGAAGGAAACCAGTCGCCATTTGCTCAGGATGCATGAAGCCTTCTGTGATCTCCCCTCAGCTGGCTGTGTTTTCATAATCTCTCCTCCTGCTGGCCATGGATACCCATCAGTTCTTTGAAAGCCACCACTGAGTCATGGCTGCCTGGCATTCTTCAAAAAACACGTCCAGAGTAAAACCATTACCAAAACCAAGGGCTTAAATAAATAGGTTATGATTTCTTCCCTTTGCAGACAACTGACAGGCTGAAGGGAAATTGATAAAATGGGGTCAATTATGGGAGCATAATTATATTGTTTAGTTTTTCTGGTTTTGTTTTTCAAAAATCTCTCTTCTGTATTTTCTAAATATGAGGAGGGCTGGGGTAGTGGATGCATGGGCTATTTATTTGCCACTCTCAACTATTTAGAGTAGAATTAAGAGTTTGAAATAAAGTGAAAATAATATCTAAATGGTTCAGATAGATGTTGTACTAGTTATTTATTGCTGTTTAACATAATGTCTGAAAATTCAGTTGTTTGACCAATGATAATCATTCATTAGCTCACAGTCTCTGAGGCCAGTGAGCTAGCAGTGCTTGGCTTCCTGGCTGAGGCCTTTCAGGAGGCTGTCGCCAGGGCTTCTGTCATCTGAAGGCTTGACTGGGGCCGAGGGATGGGCTGCCAAGGTGACTCCTGGCTGGCAAGGTGATGCTGGCTGTTGGCAGGGAACTTCAGTTCTTTGCCATGCACACTCCCCATGAGACAGCTTGAGTGTCTTCATGACTTGGCAGCTGGCTTCCTCCGGGGTGTGTGACCCCGGAAGCCACGTGGAAGCAGCAATGACCTAGCTTTAGAAATCACCTACTGTCATTTCTGCAGGTCAGTCCTGACTTCATAGTTAAGATCCCAGGGCATGAAACTAGAAGGATCATTTGGTAGGACGGTTCATCCGGCTACTGTGGATGTTGTAACGTGCGTTACCCGAAGCTCTAAATTGGCCCTGCGCTGGCCCCATTTTTGAGGCCATTGCTCTCTTGCACTGCTCTCAGTGTGCCCTGGGCCAACAGATGCTACCGCCTGGTCCAGCTGTGCCTCCTCACTGATACCTAAGGGAGCCCTCGGCCTCAGGACTTTATAATAACCACAGTGAGATTATTTGAGAATCAAATCCAGATGGTCAAAAGCCCACAGAATATGTGTGCATTCAATTGTAATGATGCACTAGTGTACACAGTGCCACCCTGACAAGAAGCACCAGTACTTCCTCTTCCGAGAACCAGTGACATCCGCTGCCCAGGGAGCTATGGCAGAGCGCCATCCTACTGCTCGTTGTCTTTGGTTGACCTTGACGGCGTCTGCACCCCGCATGATCCACTCTATTTCACACTTTCAATTCAGCTGACTCAGGAGTTATTGCAAATGGCTCAAAGCTCTCATGCGCTCCATTAACTGTGCTCCCAGTGCTCCACATGCACGCTCTCACCCACTCACTCATTCCTCCACTGTGCTGTGCCAGGGGTGGGAGCCCTCTGTCCGCTGGCTCACTGCGGTGTGTGGGAGGCGGCAGGGCTCAACTGGGCTCCTCCGTCAGGCGAGGCTCTGGTCATGATTCTGTGAGACGTCCTCCCACACAGCCCGCAGCCGCTGCCTGCAGCCCGGGTGCGGGATGGAGAGGTGGCTCTCGGGAGGCAGAGCATGATGCTCGCGGCCACTGCCCGGACGGAGCCTCGGGAAGGCCTTCTCGGCCTGCAGCTCTCCTCTCGGCCTTTGCCACGCCCAGCATCCCCCCACCGCAGGGGCTCCCCGGCTCTGACCTCTGTGGGACTTTGCTCCTTTCCTGATGTTCTGGGCTCTTCCACGAGCCAACTTACCCTCCTCTGACACTTGTGTATCTGGTCCCCATACAGAGAGGCTTCCAACAGGCTCTTTCATTAAAGGGAGAAAGGCTGCTCGAAGCAGGTAGCGTGGCAGTAACGTAGAGGCCATTGGAAAAGGTCGAGGAAACAGAAAAATGACTCACAGCAGAAGTAAATGCTGCGAGCGCCGCCGGGGACATGAGAGCAGGGCCGCTGCCCCACGTGGCCAGCAGATCAGGAGCCATGCGCCGGGCGAGTGGACAGGGCCCGCTCCCCACACTGTACTCAGGGTCTGGGGACAGGACTACGCGACTGTGTGATGCTCTCTGCTCAGTTGTGATTCAGGTGGCGAGGGGAAGCCTCTGGAATTCAGGGGTGATGGCAGCTTGCTGTCCTGTTGAACTGTCAGCTAAGCTACCAGATGGGAGCCACCATTGTCCCAGCGCCGTCATCTTTTGGGTGGTTCTTGGGGTCCCTTGGACATGGGCTCTACGCAGTCACCAGGAGTTGACAGGTCACTTGTGTAGTCTTCTGGGAGGGTGCTTTGGTGAGTGTGTGCATGTGCGCATGTGCATGTGTATGCATTTGTGTGCACACACGTACGTATGTGAGTGTGTCAGGGGGTGGTGCTCTGTTTGCCCACAATTGTCAGCTTCCTGCCCGCGCCAGCCTTGCACAGGTGTGAGGGCATCTGAGTACTTACCTGCTGCTCCTCCTGCCAGTGGAGGAAGAGTTTCCTACCAGCCCCCCTCCAGCACCCCACCCCTCCCAGCACCCAGGCCATATGCAAGCCAGGCACCGAGATCCTGTTCTACAGTGTTTGCATATTCTAATGACCTGGAAGGGAAGACAAATGAACACTTTAGTCAGTACATTTCTCCCACCTTTGCAATAGCCTGTGGGCCGGGGGTGGCCATCGCCAAGCAGCCGCAGGTTTCACTACTTGTTAAGGGAGGCGCGGGGTGTGGGTGGGGCCACTCCCCTGCTCCCCCCACCCCCCCTCACCCAGCCTTCCGGTCAGGGGCCTGGTGGGAACCTGTAGGCAGCTCGACTCGGCCGCTCGTCACTCAGCTGCTCGGGTGGAGTTTCTGACGAGGTTAAGGACCCTAACATTTCCTGGCTGCCCCCCCCGCCTTCCACCCCCGTGGCCCAGGCCCCATGGGAACACTATCATTGCTGGAGTCTCGGGCATGGCTCCTGCTTTAGCGGCAGCAGCGGCCTGGCTACGGCTCTGCGAGAACCTGCGGGAGTCTCTACGACTTGGGGGAGTCAGGCAGGATAGGCTTCCTTACCCCGCCCAGCCACGCCAACTGGGCCTCCCCTACACCCCGCCTCAGGCCCCCTGACCCCTTGCGATGGAAGACCTGAGATTTCCACCTGCGCGCTCCACAGGGAGGGCCATTGTGCAGGCTTCCCGCTTACCAGCGGGCCTGCCAGTCCTAGCCTCTCTCTCTGCACCAGAGCCGCGATCCGGTCCCTGCCTCCCTTCTTGTTTGCCCCTCTCCATTGCCATCAGTTTGTAATCACCTGAAAGAGTTCCGCTGCGGGACAGAAACCCGACGGAACCCCGCCAGCCTGGCTGGTTTGGGTCACCTGCTGGGGTTCTGCAGGGCTTTGGGTGGCCACTTGGAGCAAAGGGCACGTCATTAACAAGAGTCAGAGAGGGACGGGGCAGCGCTTGCAGCTCCAGAGCTGTGGTCAGAGGGGCCGTGTTCAACTGTTATTTTATGGGACATGATCTAGTTTGCCTTGTCTCTTCCTTTCTATATATGTATCTGTCTGTATCTATCTATCTATCTATCTATCTATCTATCTATCTATCTCATCTATCATCTATCTATCTATCTATCTATCTATCTCATCTATGCTCACAAATAGATCAAAATTAAGTCAAGCTCTGTTTTCAAATATTTAGTATCTATACTAATAAAAGGGTAATATGCTAATTAGACTGGACATCTTCCAGACGTCCTTCCGGACCAAGCCACAGTGGCAGGGGCCGAGGCAGAGGCGGTTAGGGGCGATCAGGCTGGCAGGGGAAGTGCAGTTAGGGGTGGTCAGGCCAGCATGGGGGGGAGGAGTTAAGGGCGATCAAGCCAGCAGGGGGGGCAGTTAGGGTGATCAGGCTGGCAGGCAGGCAAGCGGTTAGGAGCCAGTGGTCCCAGATTGTGAGAGGGATGTCCCAGATTAGAGAGGGTACAGGCTGGGCTGAAGGACCCCCCTCCCCTTCACGAATTTCATGCACCAGGCCTCTAGTTTATATATATAAAAGCCTAAGTGACTGGCCAACTGGCCCTATGACATGCACTGACCACCAGGGAGCAGACGCTCAACACAGGAGCTGCCAAACAACAGCGACTTTGCAGAGTGCCCTGTCGCAGTCTGGGACCCCTTTGGGGGATGTTGGACTGCTGGTTTTGGCCCGATCCCTGCAGGCCAGGTGAAGGACCCCCGCCAACCACCTTCTAATTAATTTACTTTCAATGTGCACAAATCCATGCACTGGGCCTCTAGTTATTTATAAAAACATTAAAACCAATTTTTAAAATAAAAGGAAGGTGAAAAATGCATTGCTTTACAAGTGCCAGAATGTCTCCCGAGTTTAGGGGCATTGGAATCAGGCAAGCTCCGGCCTTTGGCTCCTCTGGAGTCTGCCCACCTGCTGCCCTGCAGGGTGGACCATGCCAATGGTCCTGGCATGGTGGGCACCAGGCTATGGCAACGTGGGAAGATGGAAAAGTACAAGAGGCAATGTGCTCAGCAGGTGAGCAGGTCTGGCTCGGGCCTGAGCGATATCGCCAGGCAGTGCCATGCAACCTCAGGCACATCACTTCCTCTCTCTGGGGCCTCAGTTTCCCTTCTGTGAAAAAGTGACTTGTGAGTGCCTGGCAGAGCCAACAGCCTATGGCTTATAATCATGCGCCATAGATCTGAGAAGCTGAAGGCCCTGCGACCTCCCGGCAGCACACACCTCACCCCACGTGCAGGACGGCCATCGCGTGGCCTGACTGTCCTCTAATGTGTGGGGGTGAGAATGGCAAGGATTCGGCTAACACACGTGCCAAGTGGCCTTCCCTCACCACTTCCTCCTGAGACCCACAGTGGGTGAGGCCAGGAACACAGCACGGTCGCGAATGCCAGCTCCTTCGTTGAGCAGCTCTGGGCCTCGGCCAGACTGTCGCCTTCACACACACGGGCTTTCGCTGTGAGAGTGCTGTGCCGGGGCAGTGCCGCCGCAGTGCGTTCAGCTGGGGTGAAGGTTCCCTGACCTCCTCACAGAGGGCCTGGATGACCCGCGCGCCCTGGCCGGAAACTAGCGCTCTTCACTCACAAAACCTCTACTTGAGGGCAAAGCAGCAGTTACAGTTTCCAGAAACACTGGACCTTAGTTTCTTGGAAATGTTTTTATAGCTTCCCAGTAACCCAGTCTTCTTTTCTGGAATTGAAAGGCTGAGCATTTCCTTTGGATCATGTTCAAACAGCAAAATCCTGTCACACGTCCAATTTGGAAACCCCTGTTTTGACTACATTTGACCAATAATTAACTTCAAATTTAGATCGAAGAGCTGCCAGCTTTTGTCATCAACACATTGGTTAAGGTTATACTATTTCAAGAGTTCTAGTTTACATGTTTCCTTGGCGCACTTTTGTGGACTTTTTTTCTGAATCATGGTCAAATATACAGATGAATAAAAGCATAAATGTTTTACACATAATCCTACTCCTTATAACTAAGCACTTGTATTAGTAAATATTTTTTATTTGCAAATAAAAACCCATCTCAAAGTAGCATCTGAGAGAGAGAGAGAGAGAGAGAGAGAGAGAGAGAGAGAGAGAATGAATGAAGGTTCATAAAGAAGTGAAATAAAATCCAGATACAGAACAGCTTCAGGCATGGCTAGATCCAGCGACCATCAGGGTGCACTGTCTTTGTGTCCTTGGACAAATGGGCTCTCTTCGTGTGGTAGGCATGCACCCATATGTGACAGCAATCCACGTGAGAGAGTATCATCTTCCCCGGCGTTTTGGCTGAAGAAGCCCAGGGAAGGGTGTGACTGGTCCTGCTTGTGTCCCGTGTGCCTTTCTGGACTAACCAGTGTGGCCAGGAGCATGGAATAACTGTTCAGGCCTGAGGCACGTCCTTATCATCCCACAGCTCAGACAGTGCGCCTCCAGCTGTATCACTGTTTCCTCGTTTCTAGAAACAGTGAGGAGGAGAGTCCAGCTTCTTCCCTAAGCTGCCACGCAGGCGCATTGCTTGGGGTTGCTGGACTTCCTGGGAGCCCAGTGCCGCATGATAGTCACAGATGGGAACAGACACGCGCAGTAGGAGTGGATGTGGGCCGGTCATCGCGCAGGCGGGGCTCCTCTCCGCAGGATCGCCCCAGGGAGGGGCCTGGGGCCTCTTCCCACATGAGATTTCTCCTTTTCTGAGATTTTTAGTTGCTGCGAATACACCCAGAGCCAAAGGTAGAAAGCTGGGTTGAAATGAAAGGCTTGGAGTTTATTCTTGAATACCCTCGAGCCTGGCAGTGTCTCTCATCAGTCAGGACCAAGTGCATCCAGTGGCCCGTGGCCATCGCTGCATCATTGTTTCAGCATCTTGTTTCAGCAAATGATTTGTCCAATATGAGGCTGTGGTGGCTTTTTCCTGTTCAGAAGTGAGGGGTGGACGGGGGGCAGCTCCCTAGTAAGGAAAGCCCCTGAGAACCGAAGCGAGTCTGAATTCTCTCAGGGCTATGCTGACAGCCCAGTGATTTGGTGTTAATTGAAATTCCCCTTTTTGTGAGATTTTCCTTAAAGACCAGGAAAGAAGTAACTGGGGGAATAGCATGATGCCTGCGCTATTGACAGGTGTGAGATGCTTCCACCTGTGGCATCTCTCG
Source organism: Myotis lucifugus (assembly GCF_000147115.1). Lineage (NCBI taxonomy): Eukaryota > Metazoa > Chordata > Mammalia > Chiroptera > Vespertilionidae > Myotis > Myotis lucifugus. The sequence continues at coordinate 44,191 of NW_005871373.1, read as the reverse complement.
GTGGGAGGCAGGCAGCCGTGCTCTGTGTGTAGGTGGAGAAGCTGAGGTGTCACCTGAGTCACTGGGCCCAGGTCACATGCTAGTTGGGACCCAGCTCGAACCCCGATTCTTTCTCTGGAGCTCACAACCTCAGACACGTGCACACAGTTTCGGTTGTAAATTTGGGGTAATTTGTTTTCACATCCTCCTTAGGGACCAGGCCTTCCATGTTAACGGAACGTCACACCACACGACCTGAAAGTAAAAGCCCACCCAACCCAAACAGCCTTCCAGCCTTACTCCTGGGGCCGTCCGTGCCCACCGATCGCCCCTGCACTGCTGCCCTGTGCACGTCCGAGTAAGCAGCGGTTCCCCATTTCCAGATGTGCTTTCACATCTTCCTGATGTGCACGACCAGCTGTGCCTTGTGAGCAGCACTTTGACGTGTGATTACTGGTGAGTCAAGGCCTCCCTCTCCAGGGGTTTCAGAGCAATTCCTGGAAGGCTGCTGGAGGTGGTTCCGGGCTTTGCATCCACAGGAATGTGTGCCTATGAACAGGTGGGCTGACGCCCGAGGCCTGGGCTCCTCAGCTTCTCTCTGTGGGAGCTTTCTGGGTCTGTGATATTTCCCCCAAACTAATCAAACCTCTTCTTTCTTTGGCCCCTTTCCCTCCCAGCTATGTCCCCTCTTTGGAATTAAATCCTAGCCTTGGGCTCTGGGCCGTCCTGGACCCCAGGGGGGCACCAGGAGCCGACTGAGGTGACAATGGCACGTGCATCCCTGCTCCGGGCCTCCTGTTTATAATGTCAAGGTCTGGAGCTTCCCCTGAGGCGGGAGCCTGCCTGCCCCAACTTACCTGGCTTTGCTAAATGTCCTGTCTGTCACCTGTAAGGGAACAGGATGTTCTACTCACCCAGAGTGTTGGGGGGCAGTCAAATGAGGGATAACCGTGGACTTTCAGAGGGACCGCCCTCCTTGCCTCAGCCTCTCCTCCAGGCAAGGGGAGCCCCTCACTTCAATGGGATGACAGGTTGCCTGCAGACATGAAAACAAACTCCTGTAACTTCTGTGCAGGGACTTACCAGATCCAGACACATCTCATCTGACCCTCACGTGGATCCTGTGTGAATGTTATAGTGGTTATTCCATTTGTGACAATGAAGAACCAAAGGTTGAGAGAGGCAAAGAGACTTTTGGGATCCAAACTTGTCTTCTCCACACTATTCACACTATGGTGGAACCACTTATAAGTAACACAGGGACCCAGTGCATGAATTTGTGCACCTAGAAAGGAACTGTGGGCCCTGAGGTTGCAGTGGGCACAGGGATGGGCCTCAGCTCATCCTCCACACCCCTGCCTGGCCTCTCCTGCTGCAGCTCCCCCCTCCCCCCTGTCCCCTATCTGCCAGCAGCTCCGCTTCCACCGCAGCTCCCACATGCTGATGGCGCCAGCCCTGCTCATACCAACTTACGGTGCAGAGTGATTGGGCTGGCGCCAGCAGCGGGTGCAAGCAGGGCCAGTGCTGTCAGTGGGTGCGAGCAGCAGCTGCTGCCCTGATCGCCCCTCAGGAGCAGGGTGAGGTGGAGAAGCCCTCAGGGGCAATTGGGGATGGCAGCCATTGCTCACACCCGCTGATGACACTGAGTGATCAGGACTGGCACTGGGCACTGGCAGCAGGTGTGAGTGGTGGCTCTGGTGCCGGCAGTGGGTGCGAGCGCCCAGCAGGAGCAAATAATTTTCAGTTACCACCAAAGGTTCGCCCCAATGACAGTGACCGGTGCCTCACCTTGGTCTGGCGCCCAGGCTCACCTGCTCACTATCCTGCCTTGGCCAACACCCACCATGTTCTGTACGCCCTCCCCCCCCCCCCCGCCCCAGGTGATCAGCACATGTCATAGTGACTGGTTGTTTGGTTGTTCAGTTGTTCCACCATTCGGTCTATTTGCATATTAGGGTTTTATATTTATATAGATTATTCATAAAATATTATAGTTGTTTAGGAAACAGTTCAAAGTTGTAAAGAGCTTGTGAAGATATGAAATATCAGTGCCTTGATGAATAATAGCCTTATCTTCATTGTTTCCTTATGAGGGTACCAGACTTGTCGGGATTTGGCGCATCTGATGACAAGATGCTGGAGATCAGAGGTGCCCTAGAGAGTCACTTTATTGCCAGAGGCAACAATGTTCTAGTTGAGTTGAAGCATCTGCTCTTCTCATGGCCCATCTTCACTTCAAGTGGTGAAGGTGGCCATCTGCTCCTCTGGCTGTCCCTGCACTGAGCATATCTAAGCTGTGGCCCTGACACATCATGAGAGAGAAGGAAGATCCAAGGTTTGGGAATCAGAAAAACCAAGTGGGAAGACCAGACTGGAATCACTTCTTTAACCTCACTGGGTCTCCCTTTTCTCTGTTGTAAAATAGGTATGTTATGTCTATACTGTAGTGTTATTGAGAGGATTAAATGAGATACAATATGTAAAGTTCCTGTCACAGAAGACAGTCAACAAGTGATAACTGAAGTCTTCAAGCCTCAAAACTCAACATCTCCCCCTTCTTCCCCTTTCTTTCCCTCTCCTCCTTCCTGCCTCTTTCTGTCCTTTCTTCCCATCCCAATTCCACACCCTTAGACAATCATGTGGCTCTTTGACTCTCCTAAACTATATGGGAGAACCAGCAGAGTTGCTTCCACAATCAGGACATCTAAGCTAATGTCAGAGTAGAGCTCCCCTGTTCTCTGCGGCTGAGCAGACTTAGTGAGGCGCCTGGGTTACCCTTTCCATCTCCATGGCTTCTCCAAGAAGCTTGTCTCACTGCCTAGATGGGGAGTGCAATGGCCAGCACTCCCCATGGGGGTGCCATAGGGTGAAATTAAATACCAGCCACCTGGAGAACTCGGCTGGAGATCCCCTTTCTCTCCATTGAAGATCCAGAATGGAGAACTAGAGAGGACTTCAGGAACCAAGTCATGTGACTTGTCCAAGACCCTAAAGCAAGTCTGTGCCCAAACCATGATAAATAACTCTGAGGGACAAAGGGCAGCCACCTCTCAATGCATATTTGAAAAAATGCATGTTCTCTTCTGGCTTTTCCCTTGATTTTGAACCCAGTGTTATAACATTGTTTGGATGGTCTGTGATGTGGTCACTGATATCACTCTCAGAGCAGGATAGGACGCTACTTGGTCTGCATCTTGCTGGGGTAGAAGGACCACTGGACAGGTGGAAGAAGAGATCGAAGGCCAATCTTAATTCACACTGTGAGTCTTTTCTTGGTACTTCAGCGTTTCCCAGGTATAAAATGACTTGCATAGAAGAGATGGTTTCCATGCCTCTTGGTTGTTCAATGTTCTAGAATTGGAACCCTTTGGTCAGAAGAAATTATGTCATCTCAAAATCTATATATATAAAAGCCCAGTGACCAAATGGTAGAACAACTGGTCAACCAGTTGCTATGCTACGCACTGACCACCAGAGGGCAGATGCACAGCGCAGGAGCTGCCCCCTGGTGGCCCCCTGGTGGTCAGTGCACTCCCACAGTGGGAGCACTGCTTGGCTGACCGGGATGAGTGGCTGCTCCCACAGCAGGCTGGTCTTTGCAGGCCATGCCCCCGACCAGTGCACGAATTCGTGCACCAGGCCTCTAGTATAGAAAAGAAAATGCAAAGCAACTTTGGTTAAAGTCGGGAAGAAAGGTTGGAACCCCAAGACACATGAAGGAAACTGAGGGTTCCTCAGAGCACAGTCTGGAAACCACTGATTTGGAGGCTCTATGTGGTATTCTGGTTGTGTAATGTGTGAGATATAGGGTGGAGGCTGTGGTAGAGAGACCTGTCCCTCGCCAGGGTCCTCCCGGCAATGTACTTTGTTCCAATGCCAGTAGACTCGACTTCTTCCTTCATTTCCTACACACACTGAGATGTGGGCTTCAGGGTCAACATAAGGTCATGCCTCGCCCCCTTTCTTCAAAGAACTATCCTTACACTTTCATAGGGTAGTACTCCATGAGTGTTTGATGAATAGATGAGAAAATGTCTTTTGAGCTTTACAACAGCTAAAAGGTGTGCCTAGAGCCCAGACCTCAGTAGGAGGTACATTTGACATTGCACCCAAAGCATATGTCCATGTACACCTGGATGCGACTAAAACCTGTATATCTTCCATTTCCTCTGTTTCATTTTTTCAAAAATGCTGGCAGTGACCCACTGAACTGTGTTCATAACCTATTAACAGGATGTGCTTCGGAGATGCTGGCGAGGGCGTGCTCCACGGCGCCTCCCTGCGCGCACGGGCTACATTTAGGTCTCTCCTGCTACTTCAGGTCAGCACGCATGGCCCACAGGCCACGGAGTGCCTGTTTCTTGCTTTGTGTGGCCTGGAGGCTCCAGAAAGCACTCTGAGCCCAGGCTGGGGTGTTCCCTCCACCCTGTTCCTACTCTGCTCCCAGCACCTGCCGGGATCCCGGCTGGGGGTGAAAACCCTGTAACGTCACCTCTGACCACTGCCCCAGGGGAGGCACCTGGCTTCCAAGAGGAGAAGGTCTGGGTGTCAAGGGGCCGAGAAATTGGCACCGAGGGTGGAGTCCTCTTTGCCCCATCCTGCTGACCTGGCCCAGGCTCCCTTCCCCAGCAGGTTGCTCTTCTTCCTGAGAGTGTCCCCGACAGATGCACCTGGGCCCTGTGTGCCTCCCACCCAGGTGTCCCTCAAAGGCACACTCTGTATTTGCTTCTTGGCCCACGGCATCTAAAATATTTACTATCTGGTATTTATAGGAAAAGCGTGCCCACCCCAGTGCTGTGCATTACATGGCGCTATAAAGGGTCAGCCTCTTTGAATAACAGTATGCAATGGTAGTAAGGGCATCGAGCAGGAGCGCCTGGCTGGGCACCAATTCGTAGGGCTCAGAAGGATGAGGAACTTGCCTGAGGTCACTCAGATAGTAGGTAGCGAGTGGGATTTGCAGTGAGGGTTTGGTAGGAGAAGAGAACAAATGTCGGCCTGGGTTTCCTGCCCTCGGACAGCACGAAGCCTCTGAGTTCCGCTTGTCCAGGGCCATTCTCACTCCAGAGCTGCTGGGCAGCTCCAGGCCCTCCAGCCTGGTGAGCTTGCTTTGGGGCGGCTGCCAATGTGTTTTCTTAATGACTGTGGTCCCTCCTGCCTCAGCACACTGTGGCAGAAGCTCCTATGGTATCTTTCTGGCATTGCCCTTCCTGTGTGGCCTCCCAGATTAGTGGCTCCTTTGTGACGTGGCCAAGGCCCTTCTGGAAGCTTAGGTTCCTCTTAAACTCCCCTTGTGATTCACAGAGAGGACCACGGTTTCTAAGTGCTGCCAAGCTCACTGGGGCCAGCACTCCCACGCCCCTGCCTCGCCGCCCACTCTGCCCTGGGCATGGCAGACCACCACCTCGATGGGCATCAAGCAGGAGCGCCTGGCTGGGTCCCCAGGAAGTGGAGCTCTTCCCCAGCGGCCCTGCACGTGCACGGCTGTGTTAACCTTTGTAGGTCAGGCTGTGCCTGTGTTCTGAGACACAGCTCAGTGCGTTCATGCTGCCTGGTGACTCGGTCGGGCCATGGAAACATGGCTGTTGCTGGACTGTGGCAGAGGCAGTGCGAGGTGGGGAACTGCAAGGCTCTGAGGGGCTCCCACAAGACCTCGCCGCTTCCACGTCCTCATCTGTGGAGTGGGCGGCTGCGACTCCCCTGTAGAGTCAGGGAGGCCATGAGCACAGTGGCGGGCAGAGTGTGCCCAGCGAGGTGCCTGATATAGGGTCCAAACATCTCCACTGCCAGGCACAGCACTCACCAACTGTGCACAGGAATGTGGCCCCCAGACCAAGGAGCTACCACAGAGCTAACGCCTGCAGGGCCTGAGCAGCATTCCTGCTCCCCTCCCCATGCGGTTGTCCTGGGCCTGTCCTGCTCCCGCAGCTCCAGTGTGGCCAGTGGGGGCCAGGGCTGCCGCTGTGTCGCCCGTTTGCTCCCTCACTGATGACCCTCCAGCTGTTGGAAGGGTTGAGAATGTCTACGTTCATTTCAGTGTTTTCTGCCTCCTCTGCTTTGCTCTTAGATGAGCCGCTAACATGCACTAAGGCTTTGCGCGCACTTCCCTGGCCTTGGTCTACACTTCCCCAGCTTGTCCACACTCCCTCCCACACGGCTTGAGGCACGAGAGGAGGCTGAGAGGAGGCTCTCAGTTTGGGGCCCTGGACACACCGAGCAGGAGCGCCTGCCTGGCTGGGCATTGGCCCCACCCCCTAGCCCTGGCCCCACCCCACTAACCCCTCCTCCATTTTTGCCCTTCGTTCTCCACAAGGACATCTGCTTCTGTTTGTTCACTGTGGGTAGTAGATGCTCAGGAATTCGTGAGCAATAGTCCCCGTGTAACCCGAAACCACAGGGTCCGGTGGCCGTTCACTACTTGAGCCAATTGCAGAGACAGGGGGGAATCCTAGCTGAGCGTTTATTCCAATCCACTGGCAGCAGGGAGAGCAGCAGGTCACCCACAAACACCTGCTCTGCCCCATAAGCCGGCTGCTTACATTGGGTAGAAGGACAAGGTTCTGTGGGGAAGTAGGAATTGCAGGCATGGGGGAGTGGACACAGGATAATCTTACAGGTTACAAGTCATGCGGGCTGAGGGGGGCGGGGTCACGGAGGGTGGGTGCCTCTGGGCACCCTGGGACCAGATTACATGTAACAGGGGCTGGGGTTGCAAAGAGCAGGTGCCTCCGGGCAAAGTGCCTCGGGCCCAGGTGCCAGGAGGTTGTAAATCTTTCCATAATGACACGCAGTTCTCGGAAGAGGACGGACTGCGATCCCATGTGAGCTCCATGCCCCAGGCGTGCAGCTCCCAGCCAGGAGCTTCTCTGAGCAGAACAGAACCGCCCTGATTAACAGGTTAACAGAGCAGGAGTCATAGTTCTTACCCTGTAGCTGGTCCCCAATCTATTCTATTCCTGACCCTCCCACCACAGGAACCTGTGCTGTGGGCTTCACCACTGTTCACCATTTGTCTTCTACAGTAAGGAAACTGAGGCACACCAAGGCTAGCTAATCGGCCCGAGGCCCCTGGGAAGCGGTGGCTGTGGGCTGCAGGCTACGGGCTGCGGGCTGCGGGCTGTGGGCTGAGGCCGCCACTTGCAGACCATCTGGTCTGCGTCACTCCCGCTGCGGGGACGCCTGCTCCAGGCCCACTGCCCAGTCCCGGAAACCAGTCCTCACAATTCAGAAAGGAACTGTGTGGAAGTCCATAGCCCCGAACACTCAGAAGCGTGGTTTCCTCTCCTCTTCCTGCCGGATAAGCCCAACGTTACTCTTCAACAGAACTGTTAGCCCAGAAAGTCAGGTTTCCTTTTCTTCTCTTCATTCCCAGCCCAGTTCCCAACGTCGCTGCTGCTGCCCACCGCAGCAGGGGGTCCTCTGTGGCAGCGCGACCCCTCTTATTTGGGAAAACAACAGCAGCAGCAACATGACAGCAGCAACCCCCAAAAACTCCCCAGGGCGAGAGTCAGGCCTCGGGAAGGGGTGCTGCCCCTGCCTCCTCCCAGGGCAGCTGGCGCCTGAGGTCGGTCAGGCAGGTGCGTGAGGGGCGCTCAGTGTGACAGCTTTCTGCCGGGGAGCTGAGGGTTGAAGGCCGAGGGCTGCTGAGTCCCGGGAGGAGAGCTGCTTCTGCCAAGGAGCCTGCGTCACCCTGAGGCTGCCCAGCTGACATGCACCCGCTGGGATTCAGGCTCAGGACAAGGGCTCACCTTTGCAGTTCTCTTCGCCCAAACCCGCCTCTTGTTGCGTGCGGAATTATTAACCAGACCCACCTCCAAATGAAACACTGTGCTCCGTCGGGCCCCTCAAGACTGTGATGTGCCCTGTGTCTGGCTCTCCTCCTAGAGAAAGAACTTGATTTTATTGCAAAGGCACCACTAACCACATCATTTTCCACGGCCCAGTGCGTGTGCACGCTGACCTCCTTCACGGGAGCCTGGCTGATAATGACGCAGAAGCAGCAACCGCTCCTCTGGACTGAACTTGCTTCCAGGGACCCGTGTGCGGAGAGGACTAACTGGTATTTACACACCTGGAGAGCCAGACCCGGAGCCCCAGAGAGGCTTGTCTTAGC
>NW_005871373.1:32273-35960 GCF_000147115.1 Myotis lucifugus | reverse complement strand
GGTCTGGACTGGGTCAGGGCGGGAGGGTGCAGTTGGGAGCAGTGATTCCAGGAGGCATGCAGCATCGCTGTGCCCTGCAGAAGGCCTCTGGGGGAGGGGGGGGGGTTGCTGTAAAGAGCAGACACAGTCATGAGCTCGGGCTACTGTTGGTAGTGCCACCGACACAAACCCACCCACCCTGTTCTCCAGCTCATCCTGCGGATGGTATGGCCACCCACCAAGTCAGCGCTCACGGCTCTTCCAATTTCCTGGTGCTCTCAGTCCCAGAAAGTGCGGTTGCTCCTGCTCCTAAAACATGTTCAATTTGCATTCTTCTCTGTGTCTCCACTGCCTGAACCCAGACCCAGTCATGCCCCGGGACTGTGGTCCCGGTCACGAGCTGGTTTCCCTGCGTCTAGTCACCGCACTCCAATTCCCCCCTAGCCAGACTGTCCTCCCAAAGCAGCCACATCTGTCTTCCCTACCTTCACCCACAGCACTGTCCCTGACCGCTTGTTACCCTGCAGTGGGGGGTGATGGCAGCAGGACGGTCCCTCCCCCCTCCGCCCTCCTTCGGAAAACACAACAGCCTGCCCTCAAGGGACAGGGGCCTGGCAGACATCACCTTGACCAGGTCCTGCTGAGTCAGGCAGTGCTGGCGCCACCCTCCCCAGCGGCTGTCTTGATGAGCAAGGATATGGGATTGAGCAACACTAGCCCAGCCAGATCCCACATCCTGTGCAGGCACCGGGAGCCTTTCCCCAAGCTCCCAGGCCTGCCTTTCAGTTCTCATTTTCCTCCCACCCACCCCTCTTTCCACGCCCTTCCTGCTGCCCACCCTCCGCTGCATCCTGGCACGCCATGTGCATACAGGCGGTGCTCCCCCCTTCAGCCCAGCCAGCGGAGGCTCGCCCACCCCCTCTTGGTGTGTGGGTTGGTTACAGTGATCACTGCATTATATTTTATTTTCTAGTTTGCTGTTTAAAAATCAGCTTCTTCAGGTACTAGGTGTACCAGTTAGTAATGCGGATTTTTTTCAATAGCTGGCATTACACATATGTTGATATACTAGTATAATTTACAAACAAGAAAATGACCCATCTCAGGTGTGCAGTTGTTACGTGGGTTCACACATTTGCCCAAACTCCTCAAACTGCTGTGCGCACAGGCTTGTGGCAGAGCCCTGCTCTCATTGCTCGAGAAGCTGCCTAAGGTAGAGCTCCGGCTCAAGGGCCGGCGTAGGCTTGGTCTTATAAGAAAGTGTCGGCATTTCCCCCAGCGAGCCCAGCATCCTTCCTTCCACCAGCTGCGTGCGGCACCTTTGCTTCGCTTGCTCCACACCCCTGTCAGCATTGGTATTGCCAACCTTGAGTGGATAAGAAAACATGACCCATATATCTGCTGTCTACAGGAGACCTATACAGACTGATGCTGAAGGGATGGAAAAAGGTTTTTCAGGCAAATGAAAATGAAAAAAACAAACAAACAGGGGTAGCAATACTTATATCTGATAAATTAGACCTCAAAGTGAAGGCCATAACAAGAGATAAGGAAGGCCACTTCATAATACTAAAGGGAGCAATTAAAAAAGAATATATAACTCAGGTAAACATATATGCACCCAATACAGGAGCACTCAAATATATAAAAAAAATTCTGGAGGATATCAAGGGAGAGATTGACAGCAAATACAGTTATAGCAGAGGACTTTAATACCCCATTGATGCCACTGAATAAATCCTCTAAACAAAAAAATCAGCAAAGAAACATCAATCCTAAATGACTCACTAGATCAGATGGAATTAATTGACATCTTCAGAACATTTCACCCCAAAGCCACAGAAAATACATTCTTCTCAAGTGCACATGGGTCATTTTCAAAGATAGACCACATATTGGGACACAGACAAAGTCTCTTCAAATTCAAGAAGATAGAAATCATAGCAAGCATCTTCTCAGATCATAATGGCATAAAATTAGAAATCAACTACAATAAAAACAATGAAAAAAAATCAAATATCCGGAGGCTAAATAGCATGTTATTAAACAATGATTGGGTTACCAAAGAGATCAAAGAATACATAAAAAGCATCGTGGCAACAAACAACAATGAAAACAAAACAATCCAAAATCTATGGGTAACAGTGAAAGCAGTCTTGAGAGGAAAGTTCATAGCTCTACAGGCCTACCTCAAAAAACAAGAAAAAATGGTAATAAATTATCTAACCCTACAACTCAAAGAGTTAGAAAGAGAGCAACAAGAAAGGCCCAGTGTAAGCAGAAGGAAGGAAATAATAAAGATCAGAATGGAAACATTATGCTCAATTAATATTTGACAAAGGAGGCAAGAGCACACAATAAAGTGAAGACAGTCTCTTCGATAAATGGTGCTGGAAAATTTGGCCAGATACATGCAAAAAAATGAAACTAGACCACCAACTTATACCATACACAAAAGCAAACTCAAAGTGGATAAAGGACCTAAACCTAAGACGGGAAACCATAACAATCTTAGAAGAATCCACAGGCAGCAAAATATCAGACATATGTCGTAGCAATATCTTTACCGACACAGCTCCTAGGGCAATGGAGACTAAGGAGAAAATAAAAAAATGGGATTACATCAAAATAAAAAGCTTCTGCACAGCAAAAGAAACCATCAACAAAACAACAAGAAAGCCCACTGCGTGGGAAAACATATCTGCCAATGATATTTCAGATAAGGGCTTAATCTCCAAATTTACAGAGAACTTATACAACTTAACAAAACGAAGATAAATGATCCAATCAGAAAATGGGCAAAGGATCTAAATAGACACTTATGAAAGAGGACATACAGAAGGCCAAGAGACAGGTGTAAACATGCTCAATGTCACTAATCATCTGAGATGCAAATCAACACAGTGAGGTACCATCTCACACCTGTCAGAATGGCTATCATCAACAAATGACAAGTGCTGGAGAGGATGTGGAGAAAAAGGAACCCTCATGCACTGCTGGTGGGAATGCAGACTGGTGCAGCCACTGTGGAGAACAGTATGGAGTTTCCTCAAAAAATTGGAAATGGAACTCCCATTTGACCCAGTGATCTCACTTCTAGGAATATATCCCAAGAAACCAGAAACACCAATCAGAAAGGATATATGCACCCCTATGTTCATAGCAGCGCAATTTACAATAGCTAAGATTTGGAAACAGCCTAAGTGCCCATCAGCAGATGAGTGGATTAGAAAACTAAGGTACATCTACACAGTGGAATACTATGCTGCTGTAAAAAAGAAGGAACTCTTACCATTTGCAACAGCATGGATGGACCTGGAGAGCATTATGCTAAGTGAAATAAGCCAGTCGGAGAAAGATAAATATCACATGATCTCACTCGTTTGTGAGATATAATGATCAACATAATTTGATGAACAAGAATAGATCGACAAGTGGCAGGGGAGGGGGGTGATTAGAAAGCAACCAAAGGACTTGTACGCATGCATATTAGCATAACCAACAGACACAGACACTGAGGCGGTGGGGGCTGGTCCGGGTGGGAATGGCTGGGGGGAGGGGAGTCAAGCAGGGAAAAAGGAGACATATCTAAAACTTTAGACAAAAAAAGAAAGAAAAAGACACAGCTGCCTCCTTGGTGGCGGCCCCCCCTTCCAGCCCCTCCCCCCCCGAACCAGCAGCCTCCTGCGCACCTGCCAGCCCCCCCCC
>NW_005871373.1:25605-31541 GCF_000147115.1 Myotis lucifugus | reverse complement strand
ACAGAGCTGTGTGAGGAGTCACGTCGTGAGAGAACTGAGCCCACAAAGGCAAGTCGTTCCTCAGAGACCAGAGTGGAGCACCCGGATGCCTGGGGGCCCCCACCCCTCCCCCCGTGCGTGTCAGGTGTGAGGAACGTCTGTTCCTTCTGTGCTGGATAAACCTTTCAATGACACAACAGCGCCTTGGTGTTTCGAGTGAAATTCTGCAAGGAGTTTATCTTCCCATCACACTTCTAACATGCACAGGAGTAATTCTCATGTTACATACACAGATATGCATCCATCTGGGTGCGGTGGCTTCGAGCCCAGCCTTGGTCAACATTTCATTTAGAATCGCTGCTCTGAGAACAATGATAATTACCCTTAAAAACATCAGAGTGTGTAACATTGGCCCAGCCAGCGAGGCTGATGGGAGCTGGGAGGGAGGCCCCCAGGGCTCAGGGCCTCCCCCAGGGCTCAGGGCCTCTGGCCATGGCCTCGGGCTGCGGGGCGGGCTTCCCCTTCCCTCTCAGCCGGCCGAGTACCCGGGTGAGGCCCCAGGTCCCACCCCCTGGCAGCTCTTCGCTTGTATTTTTTCATATTGTCTTGCCTAATTATCTAAAAAATGAGTAGGACAGCTCGATGGTTTCCCCAGCTCCTTTTCAGCTGATTGCTCGATGAGTCTAAGGTTCCCTAAAGGGCCTTCCTGCTGCCCAAGGCAGGGCTGCGCCTGCGTCTCCAGCCAGGCCAGCCAACGCCCTCGGGCTCACTGACCTCCAGGCAAAAATACAGCCCAGGAAGGACTCGCTTCACTCAGGAAACTGAACAACAACTACTGCTAATTAGCCATTTTGTGCCAGGTGGTTTTTATTTATTTTTATTACTTGTAGAGCTTAAGACACATTGTATTTCAAGACAGACAAGGAACTGGAGAAAATGATCAAATGCTACATAATCGTAAGGCTATGCAATTGATCTTATGCAAAAATCTAAGATATTTGGAGACTGTGCCATTAATATCTGTTATAGCATAGTTTTAAAATGATGTTACCTAGAGCACTTCAGGGTCCCCACACTGAAATATGTCTATATTAAAAGGAATACACGTTCATTGCTAAAACCTTAAAACATCAGAAGGACATAAACGTAGAAATAAGTTTCCTCTTCCCTGTGAGTCTAATTTATATCTCAATCTCTAGCTCAGTTTGTTCATGGAAATCTGTGCCCAGCATTGTTTACCTGGCTACCTGTGCTTTCGCCCCGCACTGTATTTTATTATATGGCCGAGCCATAGTTTATTTCACCAGTTCCCTGCTGATGGGTGTCATGAGGCTTTTGGCCTCAAGTATTAGAAAGGGACTCAAACTGACTTAAACAATAAAGAAATGTCTTAGCTCATGTAAATGCAGTTTATAGGAGGGTGGCACCAGTGGTGCCTGCTCCGTTGGCGGCTGCTATTTCCTGCGGCATTTCCTCTGAGCGTTGGTCCTGTAGAGTGTGTTTCCCCTCAAGGGGAAAGGTTGCTGTAGCAGCACCAGGCTTTGCCACCTCACACCGGCTCACGGAGGAAGAGAGGAGCTTCTATGCCAGCACAGAGCCCCGTGGCCGCCCGGGTGCCTCTGCAGCCATCGTTAACCTGCCGCAATGTCCACTGAGGATGCCCATTCTCTTCTTGACATTCTGATAAGTGGAAAGCTTGGAATAATTTTCACAACCACAGTTAATAAAGAAAACAATAAAGGAAGGGACTTTGTTCTCATTTAAAACATGGATGGCCTTAGATGGTGGATTTTTGGTGATTTTTATTTTCTTCTTTACTAAACATTTCTGTATTTCATGAATTTCTTAATGCATCAACTTTATAATCAGGAAAACATTTCCATTTGGCATGTTACACGTCTGTGACTATATATGCACGCAATCATGTATGTTTACATATGTCCTTCACACAGTTTTCACTTGTTTTCTGGCTTGAACCTTGGCAAAATCTGTGGTCCACTGGGATGACTTTGGGCTCTGTTACCTAAACATAGCCTTGCCAGTGGCTCAGGCTGCTGTTGGTGGGAGCTGGATTAGATGGCCCCTGGGAACCCTCTCAGCAGACATACATGCAACTCTTTAAAATATATAGATTTTTATTGATTTCAGAGAGGAAGGGAGAGGGAGAGAGAGACAGAAACATCAATGATGAGAGAATTAATGATTGGCTACCTCCTGCACATCCCCCCTTGGGGACTGAGCCCACAACCCAGGCACATGTCCTGACCTGGAATCGAGCCATGCTAGTCGAGCCATACGTTCAACTCTTGATCCTCCTCCAATCCAGACAAAAACTTCTTTACTGAAATTTCTCTGTTGATAAGTTTGCACAGGAACATGTGTATTCATCCCACAAATCTGTCTCATGGCACACCCTCACCAGGGCCTGTGCTGGAGCCAGGGTTGGCCGAGGATGCATCGGCACAGGAACCCTACCTTGGGAGCGGTGAGCTGTAGGGCTGATGCTGTGATGCCTGAAATGACAATGAATGCTGAAGAGCTCACCTATCAAGGGAGACACATTTAAATGTTGCAAAAATGCAAAGATGAGCACCACCTATTTGAAAAGAAAAAAAAAAAATAAAGAAAAATTCCCTTTTCCCAGGGGCTTAGATTTTCACTTCAGCTAAGTTCTTAATCTAATATCTTATCTAATAATAGACAAACATGGTAATTAACCATACCTCCGACACGCTTCCCATTGGCTAATCAGGGCGACATGCAAATTAACTGCCAACCAAGATGGCGGCCGGCAGCCAGGCAGCTGAAGCAAACAGGAGGCTTGCTTGCTCCAGTGATGGAGGAAGCCAAGGTTCCCCGCCTGCCATTGCTGGGCTCTGAGCTTGCACTCTAAGAAACAATGTTGCAAATATAGAAGCTAAACAAAGCCCAGAAACCTGCTTTCAGCCGGCCTCGGAGCTGGAGCTGAAACAGTGTTACAATTATAGAAGCCAAACAAATGCAGATACTGCTTTCAGCAGCCGAGGTCTCAGAGCTGGAGCCGAGCATCAGAGCTAAAGCCAGCTCTCAGTTCCAGTGACAGCCATAGAAGGTAAATAAATCCCAGAATTAAAATAAAAAGAAAAAAAGGAGAGGTTGGGAGCTTCAGTCACCTGCCAGCCTGAAAACGGCCCTCAGCCCCTCACCCAGATTGGCCAGGCACCCCAGTGGGGACCCCCACCCTGAAGGGGGTGTATCCAGCTGCAAACAGCCATCAGTCCCTCATCCAGGCTGGGTAGGCACCCAAGCGGGACCCCCACCCTGATCTGGGACACACTTCAGGGCAAACCAGCTGGCCCCCACCTATGCACCAGGCCTCTATCCTATATAGTAACAGGGTAATATGCCTCACAGCACTGGGATCAGCGGAGCCGCAAGGCCTCCTGGCACCGGGATCAGCAGAGCCGCAGGGCCTCCTAGCACCGGGATCAGCAGAGCAGCAAGGCCTCACTGCCCCGGTGTCAAGCGGAGCTGTGAGGCCTCCCAGCACTGGGATCAGCGGAGCCGCGAGGCCTCCTGGCCCCTGGAGCAGCATGACAGGGGGCAGCACCCAAACCCCCTGATCGCCCTTCGGCTCTGTGTGTGACAGGGGGCGGGGCCACAACCTCCCTATCCGCCCTGCTCTGTTCATGACAGGGGAAGGCGCCCCAAACCCCTGATCAGCCCTGCTCTGTGCTTCATAGGGGGGAGCTCCCCAACCCCCTGATTGGCCCTGCTCTGTGTGTGACAGTGGGGAGCTCCCCAATCCCCTGATGGGCCCTGCTCCATGCGTGACAGGGGGTGGTGCCACAACCTCCCAATCGGCCCTACCCTGAGTGTGACTGGGGGTGGCATCGCAACCTCCCAATCCACCCTGCTCTGTGCATGACAGGGGGCAGTGCCCCAACTCCCCAATTGGCCCTGCTCTGAGCCTGACCAGGGGCTGCACCTAGGGATTGGGCCTGCCCTCTGCCACCCGGGAGCGGGCCTAAGCCAGCAGGTCGTTATCTCCCGAGGGGTCCCAGACTGTGAGAGGGCACAAGTGGGGCTGAGGGACACCCCCCCCCCCTGCCAGTGCACAAATTTTTGTGCACCGGGCCTCTAGTCCTACATAATAAAAGGCTAATATGCAAAACAACCGAATGGTGGAACAAGCAGTCACTATGACACACACTGACCACCAGGGGGCAGACGCTCAATGCAGGAGCTGCCCCTTAGTGGTCAGTGCGCTCCCACAGAGGGAGCGCTGCTCAGCCAGAAGCCAGACTCACAGCTGGCAAACGCAGAGCTAAGGACCTCTTGGCAGACATCCCCTGAGGGGTCCTGGACTGTGAGAGGGTGCAGGCCAGAATGAGGGAACCCCCCATCCCCAGTGCATGAATGTTGTGCACCGGGCCTCTAGTACATATATATTATAATATAACTCAGAGAGTATATATGTTATGTAGCTATATAGAACACTATTAAAACATACATGCATACACAACACACGTATATTACATACAACAGTTACCAGAAATCACAAAACTACCTAAGGTCAGAGCTGGCTGTAAAAGGAAAGATTTAATACATTCATTAAAAATGATTGCTCACTATTAAATAGTTTAGCTTGAATCTCTTCCCTTCGTAGCAACCTTTTCAGGGGATGCACAGGCAGAATATTACCTGAAAAGGCTGCTAGGAAGGAAAAGGCCATAGTTTGTTGTTTCAAAGTTGGTTACCCATTCCCTTCCTGTGTCTGTTTACTTCCCTTTGTCTTAAAGTTCAGGTGCCACTCACTCCTGCAAGGTGAGTAGGCCCAGTGTGAGCTCGAGTGCTTGCTGTTCAAATCTGCCCTCGATCCCAGCCCAACACAAACCCAAAACCTTGGCAGTCACCCAGCCTGTGCCTCGCAGGCTGCTGACTGCACACGGGACAGAGGATCCATGATTCTGGGCTCGGTGTCACACCAGGTTGCCATTCGCGATGTCTTCGTTTCAGCCATGAGATTTCAGGCTCATCCTGACTTCCTTTCTGGCTGGATTTCTGTTCCGGGGTGGGAAGCCTAAGGCCCCTTTTTGCTTTGACTACAGCCTGTGGAAACAGCTGGGAACAGTGACTGAGGTTTGGGTTGTAACTTTCTTTTCAGTTCAATGTGTCAAATTGATGGAAGCAATGGAATAAGCGGGCATTCTCTAATAAAGCAATGCTTTCCTCATGACAAACTTTTGTGGTCCTTTGCCAAGGCGGGCTCAGCTGTCATTTGCACATGCTGCTTTAGCCCCCTTTGCCTGCAGTTTTTCTTTCTTTCCCAAATGAACTGAAACAATAGTGCCTGAGGCCTTTGATTCAATCATTCTTAGGACTCCATGTGGTCATCATAAGCATAGGAGAGTTGCCAATAGACTCAGAGGCTACATTCCTTCGATGGAAAATAATATAGAAATCGAAGGAGAAAATTCTATGAAGTAGAAACTGACAGAGATGACTCCAAATATGGTTCTCACTTCCTTCCCGGAGAGGTGTTCAGGCTGTGGGTAACGTGAGGGGTTCCTCCAGACATGAGAAGGCGCTTTTGCCATTTCAAAAAAGGGTTTATAGTTGAGAGACAAGATGGCGGCATAGGGTAAACACCGGAGATTGCTGGCGCAAACAACCACTTCAAAAATACCACTAAAAGACAGAACGGACATCACCCAGAACCACAGGAAGGCTGGCTGAGGAGAGACTCTTCAACTAGAAGGAAAGACAGCAGCGTGCCGAGGCTCAGAGGAGGCGCAGTGTGGAAAATTTAAAGGTACGGAGGTGCGCGCGGGGCGGGCTGGTGGCTGAGGAAACCATTGTCGTTTTCGGTCGGGGATGAGTCTCAGACTCTGGGCTCCAGATCCGGGCGAGTCTCTAGGGACTCAGACTCAAACGGGAGAAGGGGGAATGTCCGGCATCAGTTGAAACGTTAGGGC
>NW_005871373.1:19608-25306 GCF_000147115.1 Myotis lucifugus | reverse complement strand
CAGCCAGAAGCCGGACTCACAGCTGGCAAACGCAGAGCTAAGGACCTCTTGGCAGACATCCCCTGAGGGGTCCTGGACTGTGAGAGGGTGCAGGCCAGAATGAGGGAACCCCCCATCCCCAGTGCACGAATGTTGTGCACCGGGCCTCTAGTACATATATATTATAATATAACTCAGAGAGTATATATGTTATGTAGCTATATAGAACACTATTAAAACATACATGCATACACAACACACGTATATTACATACAACAGTTAGCAGAAATCACAAAACTACCTAAGGTCAGAGCTGGCTGTAAAAGGAAAGATTTAATACATTCATTAAAAAGGATTGCTCACTATTAAATAGTTTAGCTTGAATCTCTTCCCTTCGTAGCAACCTTTTCAGGGGATGCACAGGCAGAATATTACCTGAAAAAGCTGCTAGGAAGGAAAAGGCCATAGTTTGTTGTTTCAAAGTTGGTTACCCATTCCCTTCCTGTGTCTGTTTACTTCCCTTTGTCTTAAAGTTCAGGTGCCACTCACTCCTGCAAGGTGAGTAGGCCCAGTGTGAGCTCGAGTGCTTGCTGTTCAAATCTGCCCTCGATCCCAGCCCAACACAAACCCAAAACCTTGGCAGTCACCCAGCCTGTGCCTCGCAGGCTGCTGACTGCACACGGGACAGAGGATCCATGATTCTGGGCTCGGTGTCACACCAGGTTGCCATTCGCGATGTCTTCGTTTCAGCCATGAGATTTCAGGCTCATCCTGACTTCCTTTCTGGCTGGATTTCTGTTCCGGGGTGGGAAGCCTAAGGCCCCTTTTTGCTTTGACTACAGCCTGTGGAAACAGCTGGGAACAGTGACTGAGGTTTGGGTTGTAACTTTCTTTTCAGTTCAATGTGTCAAATTGATGGAAGCAATGGAATAAGCGGGCATTCTCTAATAAAGCAATGCTTTCCTCATGACAAACTCTTGTGGTCCTTTGCCAAGGCGGGCTCAGCTGTCATTTGCACATGCTGCTTTAGCCCCCTTTGCCTGCAGTTTTTCTTTCTTTCCCAAATGAACTGAAACAATAGTGCCTGAGGCCTTTGATTCAATCATTCTTAGGACTCCATGTGGTCATCATAAGCATAGGAGAGATGCCAATCGACTCAGAGGCTACATTCCTTCGATGGAAGATAATGTAGAAATCGAAGGAGAAAATTCTATGAAGTAGAAACTGACAGAGATGACTCCAAATATGCTTCTCACTTCCTTCCCAGAGGAGGTGTCCAGCTGTGGGTAACGTGAGGGTTCCTCCAGACATGAGAAGCGCTTTGCCATTCAAAAAAGGGTTTATATCTTCTGTGATCTCCTCCAGGAAGATTTGCTACGTGCTTACCCACCCACCAAGCGCAAATTTCTAGTGCAAAACCACCCGCACATTCTTGGTTATCTCCTTCAGTCTCACCAGTGCCCCAAGGAGGCCCGATGCCAGAGGTTCCTTTCCTCCTAGGGCAGTGATGGCGAACCTATGACACGCAAACTCATTTTTTTTGGTTGATTTTTCTTTGTTAAATGGCATTTAAATATATAAAATAAATATCAAAAATATAAGTCTTTGTTTTACTATGGTTGCAAATATAAAAAAAATTTCTATATGTGACATGGCACCAGAGTTAAGTTAGGGTTTTTCAAAATGCTGACACGCCGAGCTCAAAAGGTTCGCCATCACTGTCCTAGGGTATGTAGAGGGTATCTTGATAGATAAGAATGGAAAGACAGGCCACAGACTTCAGATTTTATTGGGTGAGACTATCAGGAGCTGTATAACTTTCAACCAGAAAAAGCGTGGCACAGTCGGCTTTAGGATGGGCAATCTACTGGCACTATTGGCAGTGTGTGACAGAGGTCCCCACTATGTCAACCATGATCAGCATCACGAAGGGATTTATTGTGATGTCATAAACCTAATAAAGTCCAATGTCATGTGCAGTATAGGAACCTTAGAGCACCTTCATCACTCTCCACCCAGCCTCTGTGCTGTATGTCATGCAATATGTTGTTATTTTGGCTTCAAATAATTATCTTTTAAAGATATTTAAATAATAAAAAATCTTATGGAATTGCTATTTCTGTTGCTTTTTATTCTTCTATGTAGGTTCAGATTTTTGTTTGCTATAATTTTCTCTTTGCCTGGAGGACTTCCTTTAACATTTTATATACTGTAGGTTGGCTGGTAAAGAATTCTTTCAGCCTTTGTATATCTGAAAACAACTTCATTTCCCCTTCATTTTCAAAAGATATTTTTTATGAATAAAGAATTGTAGATTGACAGTGTTTATTTCTTTTAGTGCTTTAAAGATATTGACCCAAAGTTTCCTACCTTGCATCATTTCTCGTAAGAAATCTGCTGTCATTCTTATCTTAGTTCCTCTGTTTTCTGGCAGCCTTTAAAGTTTTCTTTTTATCACAGATTCTAAAGCAGTTGATTATAAAGTGCCTTGGTGAAGTTTTCTTCATGCTTCTTGTGCTGGGAATTTGTTGCATTTCTTGGATCTGTGGGTTTATAATTTGCCTCATATTTGGGAAATTTTTGGCCTTATTTCTTCAAATATTTCTTCTAGCACCTCCCACTGCCTCGCTTCCCCTCCACACGCTTGGGAAACTATAATTACAGGTATATTTGGGTGCTTTAAGTTGTCACAATTCATCAATGCTCTGTTTATTTAATCCATTTTTCCTTGTTTCATTCTTGGATAGTTTCTCTTGCTAAGTCTTGATGTTTACTAATCTTTTCTTTTGCAATGTTGAATGCACCATTAATAATATCCAATGTGTGTGTGTGTGTGTGTGTGTGTGTGTGTGTGTGAGAGAGAGAGAGAGAGAGAGAGAGAGAGAGAGAGAGTTTTTAAATCTCAGACAAAATAGTTTTCATCTCTTAAGTGTGATTTGGATATTAAATCCCTTTCATGTCTCTACTAAACATGTCTGATCTTTAGCATTTGAACACATGAAATGTAATCATAATAACTGTTTTAACATCCTTGTTTAATAATTTCATGATCTGTGCTATTTCTGGGTCAGTTTTGATTGATTTTCTTCTCATTATGGGTTATGTTATCTTGCTTCTTTGCTCTCTTGGTAGTTTTTGATTAGATGGCAGACAATGTGAATTTTACATTGGTGGCTTAGACCTACTAGACATATTCAAAACACGCTTCCCAACCACAGCAAAATGTACATTCTTCTCAACTGCACATGTAATTTCTCCAAAGAACGTTAAAAAAATGACCAATAAACCCAACGTCAGTAGGGAATGTAAATCATAATATAATGAGATCTAATCACAAGGTCATGAAATTAAAAATCAATAAGAGAAAGAAATTTAGGAAGTTTAAGAATATGTGGAAATTAAGCAATATACTCCTAAATAACAAATGGATCAAAGAAGAAATTTAAAAAGAAGTCAGAAAACACTTTAAGATGAAAGAAAATAAAAACCCAACATGCCAAACCTATGAAATGCAACTAACACAGTACATAGAAGAAAATTTAGAGATGTAAATGACTGTATTTTCAAAGATCCCAAACAAATATCTTGTTTTTTCCACTTTCAGAAACTAGGAAAAGAAGAGAAAATAATCCAAATAAACAATGGGAACAGGATTTGAACAAACATTTCTCCAAAGAACGTTAAAAAAATGACCAATAAACCCAACATCAGTCAGTAGGGAATGTAAATCATAATATAATGAGAAACCCCCTCACAGCCACCAGAATAACTAAGATAAAAAACACATTATCTAGAGCCCTCGGGGTCTGGAATGAGGAACCTGGGTTAAACTTAGGCATGTTATCTAAATTACAGTTTTTGTTTTGGGTCTCCAGAACACTGAGTCAACAGGGACACGTTAACTGGAGCCCTCTGACCTTGGGATAATTGTGCTGTCCTTCCCAGGTAAAGGAAAATGTGCTTTCTAAGACCAGTATGACCACTACAAATGGGATTTTACATTACAATCAATAGGGTATTTAATCGAATGGGATGATTTATATAATTCAGAAAATCAAAATAACTTTTCTATTGTTAAACAAAGCAAATAAGTACAGAAGCCAAACAGCAGGGTTAGAGTTAAACTATAGTTTCTTCCTGAGATGACTGCTACCATACTTCAGAACTATGCTGAATTAACCGAGGCCAGTGTGGTCGGGATAGTTAGACCCACACCCAGTGGCCTGTCTGGCATTCTCCCAAGAACCAAAGATGGACTCTCTCACCTGCAGCGTTTCAGAGCATCTCCCAGTCGGCTCTATGACTGACTGAATTTCCATAACAGAATAAGAACGAGGACTGAGTTAGACTCACTGTCCCCAGGGACAGGAAATGGCAGCTTCCTCCCATTCTCAGCTCAGGGAAGTAATCCAGGTTCCTGTCAAGGAACCGAGGCCCATGGTTAATGAGAGCCTGGCAGAGCATAGGCTGGAGGACTTGTGTGGCAGGGCATGGGCCCTGGGAGCTGTGAAGGCCTTGCTGCCAGTGGATGCAGGCTCTGCCCAGGGCAGTTCCGGCCCCTCTCGGTGATCTCAGGTCCCGTCAGGCCCTTGCTGCTACTGATGACCACGTGTCAGTGACATGGGTGTGTACAGAACAGGACAGTGGAGCCCCCCTCAAAGAAGCTAAAGTCGGAGTCATGGAGA
Source organism: Myotis lucifugus (assembly GCF_000147115.1). NCBI lineage: Eukaryota > Metazoa > Chordata > Mammalia > Chiroptera > Vespertilionidae > Myotis > Myotis lucifugus. Next base: position 20,642 of record NW_005871373.1, on the reverse strand, counting down.
GCTCTGGCTCAGTGGTCCCACCTCTGCCCCCTCGGTGTCGCCGACAGGGACTGCCGGCTTCTGAGTAGGGAGATGTGGGTCAGGCACCCGCCACCTGGCCATTCACTCACATATTTTCTTCTTTTCCTCCTCTTTCTGTTCCTTCTTCAAATTTTCTTTCATTCCTTCTTGGATCTATAATTATCTTTGCCTCTGTGTCCCTATGTTGTACATTGCCTGCATACCATTTTAAGCTAATCCTTCAATTTAAGTGTTATTCCAGGAATTCCCCCTCCCCCACTTTGCTAGAAAAGACAACAGAAGAAAGTACTGATGGCGTCTTCTTAAAAATGATTGTCTTGAAGCCAAGAATGTGTTTTGGAATCAGAATCAAAGTACATTCTTTCCGTTTCAGGTTCACTGCCTGACTGATGAGCTAGAAACACTTTGGAGGCAGAGCAGCTCCCAGTTGCTCCTTGGAAACGGTGCCGCGGTATTCCAGGCACCTAGCCCGGCGCAGTGGCAGCCGCGGTGCCTGCCGGTGCCGGTGGTCCTGCTTTCCCTGTCCCACCTGTTCTGACAAAAGGACAGTCCTCCCCCTCCTCGCGAAGTCGCGGGGTCCAGTTCTCTCCAGAGATGCTTTCAATGGGGACACCCCAGTGATGTCTCCCCACCAGGGGATCTCCCCACCAGGAGATGTCTCCCAACCAAGGGGTGTCTCCCCACCAGGAGATGTCTCCCAACCAAGGGGTGTCTCCCCACCAGGAGATGTCTCCCCACCAGGGGGTGTCTCCCCACCAGGAGATGTCTCCTAACCAAGGTGTGTCTCCCCACCAGGAGATGTCTCCCAACCATGGGTGTCTCCCCACCAGGAGATGTCTCCCCACCAGGGGTGTCTCCCCACCACGAGATGTCTCCCCACCAGGAGATGACTCCCACCAGGCGGAGTCTCCTCACCAAGGGGGTGTCTCCCCTCCAGGAGATGTCTCCTATCAGGAGATGTCTCCCCAGCAGAGATGTCCCTCACAGGGGTGTCTCCCATCAGGGATGTCTCC
>NW_005871373.1:0-19091 GCF_000147115.1 Myotis lucifugus | reverse complement strand
CAGGGGGTGTCTGTCTCCCCACCAGAGGACCTCCCCACCAGGGGTGTCTCCCCACCAGGGGTGTCTCCCCACCAGGGTCTCCTCACCAGGGGGTGTCTCCCCACCAGGGGGTGTCTCCCCACCAGGGGTGTCTCCTCACCAGGGGGTGTCTCCCCACCAGGGGGTGTCTCCCCACCAGGGGGTGTCTCCTGAGAGACTCGGTGCTGGAGGAAAAGATAGCGGTTTGATCAATGAAAGTGAGAGCTCATGGTCCAGGCCATTAGGTTGTCTGGCTGGGACCCTGAGAGATGGTGAATTGTTCAGTGGTTTCTAATAACTACCCACGTGATGAAAGTGAAGCTTTGCAATCGAACAGCTTCTCCCAGGATCTGTGGTCCAGGTTGGTGCTTGGACCTGTGCCAGGTGTTTGAGGGAACAGGGGCGATGCCAGAGGCTCCGCAGGGTGGTGGCCGGCCCACTCCCCCGCGGGAGCAGCAGGCACAGGGCAGCACATGCTCACTGGCTTCTGGGGACATCGCGTCCTCCCCTGCAGCATGTGCTGACTCAGTCCACACTGTGGGGACACTTTCATCCAGGGTGTGTTTGGAAAGAAAATGCAAAGTATGAGCACTTCCCAGGCAGCAACTGCTGAGCTGGCTGACGGTGCCCATAATGGATCCTTTTCTATTTGGGGGTAGCCACCTCCTTCCCAGGTGGGTGCTGTTCCTTCAAGTGCTGGGGTCTCCCTGGGTGAGGTGATAGCATCTCCTTGCGTATCATCCTCCTCGTTCCTCGGTTTTGAAATAAAATTGCTGGATGTGGGAGTGGTCAGGATGCCCCTGAGCTAGTCCTGCACAGGCCCAGGCGCACCCTTTCATCTCCAGCAGCTGGGAGGTAACAAGCAGTGCACAGATCTGAGCATTGCTCCCCAAGCACAAAAACCTAGTGATCAGCCACTCAAAACAACTGCAGTGTGGGGCGGTGCTTTGTGAAAACGGGAGAAGCAGCATTTTTTTGGCCTCTCAGCTCTGTGGCCTTGGCTGAGGCCTCCTGAGGCTGAGTCAGCAGCGGCACCAGCTCAGGTGAGGGGCCGCCAGCGCCTGGCCTGGAGCCCATTTCCAGAAACCTGGTCAGACTAGGCACAGCCCCGGGTGTCCCAGAGCAGCAGGGGATGAAAGGGATTGGCATGGACAACTCAGTGAATTCTTACAAAATCAAGTTTTGTGACTGCGCTACGGTGTGTCTATCCAGTACACGGCTGATGGACGCTGAGGCAGTTTCTAGTTTGGGCCCATGATGTACGGGCTGTTATGAATATTCTGTGTTTTGGTGAACATCTCTACACTTTCCTTGGGCCATACCCCAGGAGTGAAGGCCTGGCCTGCAGACTATGCATATGCTCTGGGCTGGGGCGGTGAAGTGGGGGGCTGCAGACAGTTCCCTCGAAGGTTTGCTTAAGCGCACTCCCAGCAAGGAGGTTGGAGAGAGAGAGTTCCAGTTGTTTGAAATCTTTATCAACATTTGGTATTTTCTTTCTTTTCACCATTCTGATAGGTGTGTCCTGTACCTCATTCTGGCTTTAACTGTATTTTGCTGGTGGCTAATGAAGTTGAACACTTTAAAAAATATTTACTGGCCATTAAACATTCTTTTTTAACTACCCGGTCAACCTTTTGTTCGTATAGTCTTCTTCGAGTTTGTCTTGACTTGCAGGAGCTTTGAGTACATTCTAGGTAAAAACACCTTTTCTGATAGATCTATTGCAAATCACTTCCTCGCTCTGTGGATGGCCTCTCCTGTCTTAGTGGTGTCTTCGGAAGAAAGATCTTGACTTATCAATATTGTTTATTTATAGTTAGCATATTTCTGTTCTGTTTAATAAACCTTTGCCTACTCTAACGTCATGAAGATTCCTTCTATGTGTTTTTAAAGTCTTCCTTGTTTTACCTCTCACATGTAGATCAGCGGTCCACCTGCTATTGACTTATGTGTAGGGTGTAAGGTGGTAGTTCAAGGTCCATATTAATTTTTCTATTTGTCTGTCAAAATGATTCATTTACAGAAACGAATACCCTTCTCTGACCTCACTTTAGTATCGTGCTTAGCATAATTCAGGTATCTGTGCAGTAGGAGTCTCTGGACTATTCGTTCTCTTGTATTATTCAGTTCATCTACCCAGACTAATACTGTACTGTCCTAAGTACTATAGCATTAAAATAAGACTTGATATCAGTGGGTAAGTCCTCCTGCTTTATTTTCATCCAGATTGCCATAGATACCCTTTGTATTTTATATTTCCATATGAAATATTTCCATATGAATTTTAGAATCATCTGTCAATTCCTATAAAAATACCTAAAGTGATTCCCACTGCCTTTGGCCCTGCACCTTGTCATGAGGTCTCTGATCCGGTTTGTAATCAGGTCTCTGATCTTCCCATGTGATGTGTCATATTTCCCTGGGTCATTTCCAGATCTTCTCTGTATCAGTGACTCTGATGTGCCTAGGTGTGGCTTTCCTTGTGTTTATTCTGTCTTGAGTTGTTGAACTTGTTGAATCAGTAAATTAATATTTTTCACTCTATTTGAGAAGCTGTTCACCATTATTTCTCCGAATAGTTTTCTATCCCTTTCCTCCTCCTCCCGGAGGTTTTAATTACATGTATGTTGGCAACTTGAAATTATCTGAAGTCTCTGAGGCTTTGTTCATTTTCCTATAATTTTTTTCCTCTATGTTCTTCCAATTGTGTAATTTCTGTTAACCTATTTTAAAATCCACCGATTCATTCTTATCCCGCCACTAATCTGCTCTAGAGGCCACCTGAAAAGATTGAAAATTTCTGCTATTGTTCTTTTCATCCATGTTTAAACTTGTCATAACTTCTGCTTTCCATATCTTTATTCATCAATAACTTAAAAATCATTTGAAGATATTTTTCTTTATTTCTTTGAACCTATTTACATAGTTGCTTAGATTTCTTGTTATATTACATCTCTAGAACTACTCTTGAAGAATATATTTGCAGAGTGTAAGATTTTAGTTTTGCAATTATTATCTTTTAACACTTTAAATATATGACTCTGTTGCCTTGTATTTTTCACACTTCCTAACGCAGCTGTAAGTTTTCTTTTGAAGGTCATATGTCTTTTTTGCTCTGGCTGCTTTTATGTTTTTGTTCTTCTTTTTGGTTCTTGGTGGGTCTAATTGTAGTTGTCTTTGGTTTATTCTTTCAAATTTTTTTTTATCATCTCCCCTTTCCTCCCCTCCTTCACCACTGCCTACCAGGAGGGCTTCTGGCCAGAGGAACCCAAATTCCTGCAAAGGTTCTACTTTGAAGTATTTTAGTAACAAACTAGTCCATTAGTGCAAATATTATTTTCCCATTAACTTGGGGCTTGCGAAGTTCCATGAATGCTGCTTCTCACTTGCTTTCTCTCTTCTAAGATTAATTACTCATATGTTAGACTTTTGGAGTATGTCTCGCATGTCTCCATGCTCTCCAGTATTCTTTTTTTTTTTTTTTTTTTTTACCTAGGCATTAATTTAGATATTTTTTGTTAAATTATCTCCCAATTAGCCAATACTATGCTCTGTGGTGCTTAATCAGTTGTTAGTTCACCAACTGACTTTTTATTTCAATTATCATAGTTTTTAGTTTTACCATCTATTGATTATTTTTCATAGAGTCTCCTTCTTTGTAGGTATTCTTCATCCTTTCAGCTACACATTAGCTCACCCTTTCACAGTCCTCATCTGCTCGTCACAATTTCTCATAACGTTTGGCTTGTTGCAATGTCTGCGCTTTTCCTCTTGGTTATCAGCCATGTTTTCCTGCCTCTTCAGTATGTTTTTAGTTTTGTCAGACGCTGTGCACAGAGCTCCAGACGTGCCCAGATGTGTCACTGCTTATCAGCGAGCTCTTTCTCCCGTTCAGCAGGTGAAATGAGGTGCTGGTGGCATCACTTCAAACAGGATTCGCGCTTTTGGAAAGACACACGACGCGGGCCCACCGCTTTGTCATGGCTGAGGCTTTTCTGGGCTTTTCCTGGAGAGGTTTGGGGGTGGCTTCCTTAGTCCTGGAAACTGAGCGACCCAGACGTGCTCTCAGGAGCTCGGCCCTGCTGTCCAGGGCTCCGTCCAGACAGGCGTGCGGCCGGCAAACGTCCTGGGGAGAGCGGGCCTGTGCGCCAGGCAGGCCCTCCCGCCGCAGGTTCGCTGTGTAGCTGCTTCAGGCTCCGGGAGACCCGCTCCGTACAGGTGGGCAGGAGGCCTCCATGTGAGCACACGTGCACAGAGCTCACTCTCGTGTTATCACTTATCCCTGATTGTACCACTTTCCCCGTGAACAACTGCGGTCCTGCTTCTGCCCCGCCCTGCATTCGCCAGGCCTCCCGCCCTGGAGGCTGCCTGCCCCGCGCCGGCCTCGCCCTGCGCCCGCATGGCGCTCACAGTCAGGGCGCTGCTCCGGGCTGCGGAGCTGGGCTGCTTTCTCTGCCCACGAGGGTCTCTGCCCGGCCAGGTCAGCCCTTAGCTTACAGCAGGGTTGGAAAATGTCTTCAGAGAATAGCAGGCCGTATTCGAATGGCTCTCTTCGCTGAAAAGTCTTTCCTACTCCTCCTCGCTGTCACAGCTCTGGCTGCATTTATAACTGTTGCATCAGATCCGATGCGGCTTTCATTCAGGTGTGGCCTCCTCCAGCAGAAGCTCCCGACAAGCTAATCTCCACTTTCATTTCCCAGCTGATTATATGAACCCATGTTTCTCGGTTTTCCTTATGCAAACTTTTTGTTGGTCTCCCTTATTCATTTCCTCATTAGTGAGTTAAATGGCTTCTGGCCTGTGCCGACAGTTACATGACGATTCTGTTTTGCAGACACATGTGAACCAGAGCGCAGAGCAGCATTTGGCAGGCTGCGCCCCTCCAGCGCTTCTGCTCCAGAGAGCTGGCTTCACTGCATAGCAGGCTGGATGGAGAGCAGGCGACCCTGAGGCAACGGAGGGGCTGGGTCCAGAGCCGGGGCTTTTGACTCTCGGTTCCAAGATTGCGACTTTTTTGCAGGCAAGGAGGAAAGTATCTTGTTGATAGGAGTTTCCTCAGGATCATGTGAAATGTTGCTATTGTGGGATTTTAGTTCCTGCGGCCAAACTTCCCAAGGTGGTTAAGGGTGGTGAAGGAGGGGAGAAGCAAGTAGATCAAATGAGAAAAAGAAAAAGAGCAGTCATTTTAAGGGACAGAAAAGAAAATGCTACCGATCTTACTCATTGAGAAAGCTCGCCAAGCCTTGTAACACCCTGTGAAAAAATAAACACAGCCGAACAAAACAAACCAAGGCGCTTGTGGGGTCATGCTGGCTGTGTGCCCAGAGCATTGCTCAAGCCGCTCCGGTTTGCCCTGTTACCAAACAAGCTGACTTCGTCCTGCCAGAGTTTGGAAAGCTCCTTGCTATTGGACAGTGCATCTAGAAAATAACTGCATGCAGACCACAGTCAGAGGTAGGAATATGTGACCTGGGTAGACGAATGCAGGTCGCATGTACGTATGTGAGGAGATGCTGCATTTGTACTGAAAATGATGAGCAGGACATGATATTTACACTTGTTGATCAAACACACACACACACACACACACACACACACACACACACACACACCAGCTATTAAGGCCCAGCAAAGCAGAAATGTAGAAAGACATTTTCTAGGAGAAATATTTTACTTTTCAAAGTGATAGCGGTCAGTTCTCTCTCTCTCTCTCTCTCTCTCTCTCTCTCTCTCTCTCTCTCTCACACACACACACACACAGAACAAAAAGCAGACTTTCCCAAGCATTTAAGCTTTACCCTTTACCTCCTCTCCCTCCAGCAGAACCTTTTCTTATTGCTATATCATGAACTGCTCGGTGTTAAGATTTGTTATAAAGCTACAATAATCAATGCAGTGTGTCACAGGTATAAAGATGGACAAGTGGATCAATAAAAGACATAGAGAACCCCCAAACAGAGGTATACACATATGGATAATGGGTTTCTGACAACTTCAAAAAGCAATTGCCCAGCCAGTGTGGCTCAGTGGTTGAGCATCGACCCATGAACCAAGAGGTCCCCAGTTCAATTCCCGGTCAGGGCTGGATCCCCAGTGGGGGGCATGCAAGAGGCAGCAGATCGATGTCTCTCTCTCATCATTGATGTTCCTCTCGCTCTCTCCCTCTCTCCTTAAAATAAATCAATAACAACTTCTTTTAAAAAAGGCAATGGAGATAGCATGGTATTTACAACAAATGGTCCTGAAATCTTTGGACATCCACATGCAAAATGAAAGCACACACACAAAAAACCTTTGATACATATTTCACACCAAAAATGGTCTCAAAATGGATTGTAGAACTAATGCAAAACCTAAAATGATAAAACTTCTGGAAGAAAACATAAGAGATCTTGGGTTAGGCAAAGATATATATGACAAGAGCAAAGTCCATAAAAGAAAATTTTAATAAATTCGGCTTTATCAGAAGACATTTGTAATTCTTATACCTAATAAAGTTATATCCAGAATATGTAAATAACTCTTAAGATGCAATAATAAGAAAACAAACAATCCAATTAAACATGGGCAAGTAACTTAAGTGTTTCATCAATGAAGACAAATGGATAGGAAATAAGCACATGAAAAGATGATCAATATCTTTAGTCCTTAGGGAAATGACCGTTAAAATGACTAAAATTTTAAAAAGTCTAACCAAACCCACTATGGGTAAGAATGTGGAGCAGTGGAGAATGGAACTCAACTACTGCTGGGACAGGAGGAACAATTTGTTTTTTTCTCCAAAAGTTCAAAATATACCTACTGTATGATTCAGACATTTCACTCCAAGTATTTACCCACGAGAAATGAAAGCCTACAAAGATTTGTACACATGCTCATAGCAGTGTTACTTGTAATAGCCCCACACTGGAAACCACCCAGTGTCCATCGCCAATGGAGTGGATAGACAGGGGAATATCCATACATGAATATTCACACTAAAAATGAACCAACTGCTGATACATACTATAATACAGATGAATCTTAAAATAATTCGGAGTGAAAAAAGAGAGGGTATACTATATGGCTTCATTCACAGAAAATTCGAGAAATTACAAACTAATCAGTAGTAACAGAAAGGCAGGTCAGCCGTGGCCTGGGGAGGGGCAGCGGGGGTGGATTACAAAGGGACATGAGAACATGTTAGGGATGATGGATATATTCATTATCTTGATGGTGGTGATTGTCACAGATTTACACGTATGTCAAAACCGTCACAAAATTTTCGCTTTGCAGCTGTTTCCCAAGAGCTTAACCGTTTAGCTCCTCCCCGGTGTTCCTTTTTCTTGCCACGTCATGACCCACGTGTTTCCTCTGAGCGTCACAGACATACAGCCCTTTCCTGGCAGAAGTGGTGGTGCCATTTTTTGGTAGTAATCCTGGGGGAAACACCCGACCCAATTTGTGTTGTGGTAAAAAGAGATGTTTGGGGTGATGATGAAGAATGCAGAAAGGGAAGCCAAACTATCTATTAGAAATAAAAATGGATTTTTTCCACTACTTCCGTGAGACTTTGCGGTGGAGTGGAGCGCTCCTGCTCTGACGGCGGCGCGTCTTGAGGGGAGGCGAGCCCGCGGAACCGCAGCGATGACTGATGACTGATGACGGAGGCTGACGTAAATCCGAAGGCCTACCCTCTCGCAGGCCACCTCACCAAAAACTATTGGACCTCGTTCAGCAGTCATGTAACTACAAGCAGCTTCGAAAAGGAGCCAATGAGGCCACCGAAACCCTTAACAGAGGCATCTCTGAGTTCATTGTGGTGGCTGCAGACGCAGAGCCCTGGAGGTCATCCTGCACCCCTCGCTGCTGTGTGAGGACAAGAATGTGCCCCGCGTGTTTGTGCGCTCCGAGCAGGCGCTGGGGCGGGCCTGCGGGGTCTCCGGGCCTGTCACCGCCTGTTCTGTCGCCATCAAAGAAGGCTCCCAGCTGAAGCAGCAGATCCAGTCCATTCGGCAGTCCATTGAAAGGGTCTTAGTCTAAACCGGTGGCCTCTGCCACGCTCTCTCTTGCCTCCTCCCCCTCGGTTGTGTATCGTATTGTCCGTGTTACCATGCAGGATTTCCAGCTACCTTCTATTGTTATAAAATGGTGTGGTTGGTGTGTTGCTGTCCGAGAGCCAGAGGCAGTCCGCTGCGGCCACCGCTCCTCCAGCCGCCCGACAATGTCGTCTCATTTAGTAGAGCAGCCACCGCCCCTGCACAACAACAACAACAACTGCGAGGAAGGGGAGTCGCCTGTGCCCCGCCAGCTGGCCTCAACAGTTCCTGGGTGGAGTGACCCATGAACAGCAGCAATGGTAATGATAATGGCAATGGGAAAAATGGGGGACTGGAGCACGTCCCTTCCTCATCCTCTACCCACAATGGAGACATGGAGAAGATTCTTAGATGCACAACGTGAATCAGGACAGAGTAGTTCAAGTGGTAGTTCTCACTGTAACAGCCCTTCCCCACAAGAAGATGGGCAAATTATGTTTGATGTGGAAATGCACACCAGCAGGGACCATAGCCCTCAGTCAGAAGAAGAAGTTGTAGAAGGAGAGAGAGAAGTTGGTGCTTTGAAGAAAAGTGTAGACTGGGTGTCCGACTGGTCCAGTAGGCCTGAAAACATTCCCCCATAAGAGTTCCACTTCAGGCACCCTAAACGTTCTGTTTCTTTAAGCACGAGGAAAAGTGGAGCCATGAAGAAGGGGGGCATTGTCTCTGCGGAATTTCTTAAGGTGTTCATTCCATCTCTCTTCCTTTCTCATGTTTTGGCTTTGGGGCTAGGCATCTATATTGGAAAGCAACTGAGCACATCTTCTGCCAGCACCTATTGAAGGCCAGGAGCCCCGGGAACGCGTGCGCCCTGTGAAGAGGTGTATTGTCACAGCAGTTTATTTGAACTTGAGACCCTTGTAAGCATGACCCAACCTACAGGCCTATTTTTACATATTCAAGCTCCAGTAACTCTCAAATCCAGTATTTTATTCAAACTCTGTTGAGGCATTTTACTAACCTCATTCTCTTTGGGCCTGTAAGACTTTAGAATTTCCTAACAGAGTTTACTGTTGTTTAGAAATTTGCAAGGGCTTCTTTTCCGCAAATGCCACCAGCAGATAATAATTTTGTCAATAATGCTATTGTCTCCTTTTAGTGCCACCAGACTTAGACCAGAATCACTCACGGTATAAATTTTACTCTCTCAAGATGACTACCATCTCGCTCATAAAACGAGATAAGACTAGCAAATGACGTAAAAGCTTTGTTGTTTTGTTTTTCAAGAAAAAGGCAAGCTTCCTTAAGCTTTAATTTATAAGTTATTAAAAAAGGAAACAAGAAAAAAAAACAACACGCAAGACACAAGAAAAAAATACCTTGGGCAATAAAAATTTCTTTTAAACCAGCTTTGTCTAAACCTCCTAATGGCACCTTTTAATTTGTAGGATACGGTCTATGGGTGTGAAATAGAATAAGAACTAAAATACATCAGCAGATTTTAATACTAGTAGGTTGTAATGCTGTCTTTTCTATGGTGTAGAATCTTTATTTCTGATAAGGAACATCTTAGGCCTAGAAATATGAAATTGCTTTTGGGATTTGTGTGTGTTTTGGTATTTTTGTGTTTATTAGCTGCATTTGAATTTTTCATGACTTTCTTTAAATTTAAAAAAAAATTTTTTTTCTAAGAAGAGGCTTTGGAATGAGGTCCAGTTTGCAGTATAAATATCAGCATATTGTTTCAGGAAGATCACGCACACTCGGAAGCCTTTAAACTCCACAGGTAATTGTTTCCGAGTTATTCCAAGCACTTGTGCAGCTTTGAAAACAGACTTGGTTTGTGGGAACATTTGACACAGTTCTGAAAAGATGCCATTTGTTTTTTCCTGACCTCTCCTTTTTAATGTTTACTGTATAATCTTCCCACGTGACTCCTGTGATCCTGCAGGCACTGGTCATTCTCTCTTGTAGCCATCTTTTCAGATACATTAAACTCCTCACGTTCCAGAACTCTCAACAACTTCCTTCAATGACATACTTTTTGTGTGTGTTTGTTTCTAAAATGTGAAGCTTTAGGACCAAATTGTTAGAAAGCATCAGGATTACCAATTATTTCAAGTAGATTTATTGGGTTTCAAAACACATAGCATGACTCTGAAGGATACTATTACATGTTTTATATATAAATAATTACTGTTTATGATATAGACATTACTATTGAATATTTAGAGACCATTGTTAATTTTAAAACTAGCAAAATACTCATTAAATAAAGTACATCAGGTTGACTTGAATAAAAACACTTTGACAACCAGGTTTGCCAGTTTGCAGAAACTAACTCTTCTCTCTCACATCAAGTTTTTAAAAATTTGTGTTATAGTGGAAAATAAAATACCGAGTAACAAAATATAATTTCTGACTATCTTTTTTTTTTCCAGGAATATAGCTAGCTATCTTTAAGAAAGAGATGATATATACAAAATAGTTTTCTGAATTATTTTACTTTATGTTTCTTTCTAGCAATGTATGCTAAGTAATTTTGGACATCTTTTTATTATACCTTGTTTCTATGTTATTCTTAAACCTGGTAACACTTGATTTGTCTTCTGTAACCTATTTATTTCAAGTGTTCATATTTAAATTTCTTTGGGAAGAACAAAAATGTGATGATCCACTGATTTTGAAAAGCCTGAATAAAATCGGAAAAGCTGGTAAAGTTAAGAGAACTAAATAATTAAACTGCTATAATATACAATTTGGAATTATGGGAGGAAAAAGCAAAATTATTCTTAAAATAAGACCAACTTTGTACAGGCACTGCATCGCTCTCTTGAAATTCAGTAACAGTTCTATCAGTGTGATTGAACTTGGGTATATTAATGATATTTTTTCAACATTGAAAATAAATTTAGTTTTGCCCTTTTTCTTAAAAATACCAGTGAAATTTTGTCCTGTTTATTACATGGTCACAGGAGAACTTCTATAAGGTGGAATCATGCAGTGTTTATTGGTAGCACTAGCTTACGGGACAGATATTTAGGCTCCTCCCCAGATTTGTGTTGAACAGAAACAGATTATGTGATTGGAAAGGAGAGTTGACATTTTAAGAGGAATGTTTAAAAAGCTTTGCACCTGTTTACAATTTGGAGATGAAAAGGCGGGCTTCGTTTTTCTACTGTGTGATAAAAACTGGCTTAAAATATTTACAAACAGAGTCAAGAGTAAAACTGTACAAACTTGCACATTGGAAAGTGCAACAAGTTACTTTGATTGCAGTACAAATATTTACTGTTCTAAAAATTGAAGACTTAGCCAGGCAGATGAATTTTTAAGTGAACCAGTTGTTGAAATTATTGGAATTAACTGAGCCAAAGTGATTCTGCATTCTTCATCTATTTAGTTAGCACTTTGTATCATTATATACCGCAAAAAATAAAAATAAAAAATAAAAAAATATTGTAGTAGTAAAAAAAAAAAGAAATAAAAATGCCACTTTTTATAAATTCTGTTTATCTGATCAAGTTTCACTACAAAAATGGTTTTCAATTTCTTTAAAAATAAAAGATGAGAGGTGGATTGATTATTTTTTAATATTTAGATTGCAAAATACTTCAACTTTACAAAGAAATAAATGTACTTTGTAAGATATAAGGTTTGAAGTTAGCAAACCTGTGCTGTGAACCCACCAAGTCCTCTGGGAAGAAGAACATATCAACATCTTATGGGTTGCTGCAGGCCCCTCGCGCCTTCTTGCTTCCTCCCCAGAGATAATTACCCTCTTGAGTTTAGAATGTATGTAGTTTTATCATTTGTTTGCATATCAAAACAATAGATATTGTATATTCTAGTTTCTGTTATTGCCACGAGTTAGATAGAAATATATGTTTACCTTTCCAAATATGTGTGTTTTTGTTATTCTTTCTAATTTAATTGCATTGTGGTAGAAAATTAACGTCTGTAACTAATACAGAACTTTGTTCTAAACTATGGTCTGCGTTTTAAAAAAATCTGCTTGAGTGTTTTTTATGTTTTTGGTGGTTTTTTTTTTTTTTGCCCCTTATTGTGTTTTGATTCGCTTTCAAATTTTGAAACATATTCATATCTGCTTTGTAGTCTATATTTGATCATTCAATACCTTAATTATTTTTCTACCAGTCCTGTTTTCTTAGATTTCTTTCCCAGTGCATGCTTAATAATTGACGTCTTTATGTGCTTTAAGAATGTTGATAGTGAAGTCGTGTTTGTTTAGAGTCAATGGTGAACACCTTTGAGTGCTTCCTTCGAGCTCACGTCTCCCTCAGTCTGCGGCCTCGTCCACTCGGCACAGGCTTGTGCTTTCCCAACACCCACGCCTGCGGAGGTGCCAGGAGCTGCGCGTGAGCACGGCAGGCTGCTTCCTCAGTCTGAACCCAGACCTGAGGGGGAGATAACATTTCTCTCCGCTATTTGCCTCTGGGGAGTGCTTTTCTATTCACAATTCTAGAAGGTTTTAATCCTTCCTGAGTTCTACGATTATGTGTGCTGCTTTCAATCTCACACTTGGTCCTGTGTGGCTTAGCTCTATCCCCAATCCATTAGCAGATGGGTTCCCAAGTCCATCTGTTGGAAAGACCTGGTTATTGGCTTTGCATATAAATCATGAAATACATCAATGTTTGCATATATATGTATATCATTTCAACCTTCCATCATATTAAATGTTAATGATGACTGGACAAATAGACTTTTTCTTTCTATTCCTCAGATGTCCAGCCCAGGGCTCCAGAGCTGGAAAGAGAATTCCCCATAACTTCGGGCTGTAAAAACCAGCAGGGATTGTGGCTCAGTGACACGGAAGCTGCTGGAGTCCCAGGCAGTTACTGCTAAAGGCCAGCACATGAACTTACATGGTCCCACTCCTTCTGAGCTCCATTGTTGGGTGGCAACTGGGTGGCAGCAGAGACACACAGGGAGGTACTGGAGTGTCTGGAATTGGGGCAGGAACTCAGGGGTGCTTTCTTCCAGACAGAGGTACTCCCAGAGATCATTGCTCCTATGCTGGGACCTCCCCAGTCACAGAGCTCACTCGCAGCCATATCTACATTTCTATTAGCCTGGCTGACACTGTTTGCTCTGCCCTGGTGATTCCCTGAGACCCTGTCCCATCCAATTTGCAGTCCCATCCAAGCTGTTTGTAGTGGCTTTCCCATATGAATGGCCTATCCTGGCTCAGGCTTCAGACTTTCGTAAAATCTCTCAAACAAACTGCAGCTGGAGTCAGCATGCCCAAAACCTATCAATAAGAGGCCCAAGACCTAGCACTAGCTACCAGCCTGCCTTGCTTCACCGCTTGGCCTCACCTGGGCACTTCCAAGTCCAATTCAAGTAGCAGTCATCTGCAGATCTCTCTATAGCTCCTGCTAGGTGGCCCCAGGCAGTGGCTGACTTTGCACTTCCTGGAAGGCCCTAGAGCCAGTGCACCCTGTGGACAGCTTCAGACCATAGCACATCCACAAGTAACACACAAAGGGGCAGACTCAGTGAGCTCCAAAGCCCCACTGAAGCAAGTCCTGCTCCATAAGGGTGTCTCCTGCACAGCAGCTCTCCCACTATAGTCACAGCTGGTTCTCACAGCCAATTGACCTGGAAGTCAATTCCTCCCAGTGATGCCAACAGCAATCAAGGCTCAACTAAAACAAGTCTGTGCACACAGCCCACACAGGGGTGCACCTAGAGTGCCCAGCTCAGGTGACTGGGGAGGCTGAGTCACTGGGCCCTACAGGACACCTACTACACAAGCCCACTCTACCAATTCCAGGAGCCATAGCTGCTCTACCTAATACATAGAAACAGCACAAGGAGGCAGTCAAAATGCAGAGACAAAAAAACATGTCACAAATGAAAGAACAGAAAAAATCTCCAGAAAAAAGAAGTAAATGAAATGAAAGCACACAAACTACTAGATATAGAAGGCAAAACAATGGTTATAAGGTTACTCAGGATATTCATGAGAGCTTCAAGGGACTTAGTGAGACTTTCAAGAATCTTAGTGAGAATTTCAGATATGAAAAAGAACCAGTCATAAATTAAGCATACACTGACTAAAATAAAGAATAATTTACAGGGACTCAACAGTAGAGTAGAGGATTCTGAGCATCAAACCAATGATTTGGAATACGAGGAAGCAAAAAACACCCAATCAGAAGACCAAAAAGAATCCCAAAATATGAAGATAGTGTAAGGAACCTCTGGGAAAACTTCAATTGTACCAACATTCTCATCATAGGGCGCCAGAAGAAGAGAGAGAGAGCAAGATATTAAAAACCTATTTGAAGGAATAATGACAGAAAACTCCCTTTACCTGGTGGAAGAAATAGACTTGCAAGTCCAAGAACAAGAGGAATCCAAAGGGTCCCACACCAAGACACATCATAATTAAAATGCCAAGGGTTAAAGACAAAGATAGAATCTTAAAAGCAGCAATAGAAAAGCAGTTAGTTACTTTTAGGGGAGCATTCATACGACTGTGAGGTGATTTCTCAACAGAAACTTTGCAGGCCAGAAGGGAGTGGCAAGAAATATTCAAAGTGATGAGTAGTAAGGACCTACAACCAAGATTACTCTACCCAGCATAGCTATCACTTAGAATTGAAGGTCAGATAAAGAGGTTCACAGACAAGAAAAAGCTAAAGGAGTTCACCATCAACAAACCAGTATTATATGAAATGTTAAAGGATATCTATCTTAGCTAATAAGAGACAAACATGGTAATTAACCATACCTCCGACACACTTCCCATTGGCTAATCAGGGTGATATGCAAATTAACTGCCAACCAAGATGGCGGCCGGCAGCCAGGCAGCTGAAGCGAACAGGAGGCTTGCTTGCTCCAGTGATGGAGGAAGCCAAGCTTTCCCGCCTGCCATTGCTGGGCTCTGAGCTTGCACTCTAAGAAACAATGTTGCAAATATAGAAGCTAAACAAACCCCGTGCTTTCAGCCAGCCGGCCGAGCTGGAGTTGCAACAGTGTTTCAATTATAGAAGCCAAACAAACTCAGATTCCTGCTTTCAGCAGCCAAGGTCTCAGAGCTGGAGCCAAGCATCAGAGCTAAAGCTGGCTCTCAGTTCCAGTGACAGCCATAGAAGGTATATAAATCCCAGAATAAAAAAAAAGAAAAAAAGAAGAGGTTGGGAGCTTCAGTCACCTGCCAGCCTGAAAACGGCCCTCAGCCCCTCACCCAGATTGGCCAGGCACCACAGTGGGGACCCCAACCCTGAAGGGGGTGTGACCAGCTGCAAACAGCCATCATCCCCTCATCCAGGCTGGCCAGGCACCCAAGTGGGACCCCCACCCTGATCCAGGACACCCTTCAGGGCAAACCAGCCAGCCCCCACCCATGCACCAGGCCTCTATCCTATATAGTAAAAGGGTAATATGCCTCCAGGCACCGGGATCAGCGGAGCCGTGAGGCCTCCCGAACCCGGGATCAGTGGAGCCTCCCAGCACTGGGATCAGCGGAGCTGCAAGGCCTCCCAACACCGGGATCAGCGGAGCAGCGAGGCCTCACTGCCCCTGTGTCAAGCGGAGCCATGAGGCCTCCCAGCACCGGGATCAGTGGAGCAGCGAGGCCTCCTAGCACCGGGATTAGTGGAGCAGCGAGGCCTCACTGCCCTGGTGTCAAGTGGAGCCGCGAGGCCTCCCAGCACTGGGATCAGCGGAGCCGTCAGGCCTCCTGGTCCCTGGAGCAGCATGACGGGGGCAGTGCCCAAACCCTCTGATCGCCCTGCAGCTCTGTGTGTGACAGGGGGCGGGGCCACAACCTCCCTATCCGCCCTGCTCTGTTCGTGACAGGGGAAGGCGCCCCAACCCCCTGATCAGTCCTGCTCTGTGTGTGACAGTGTGCGGCGCCCCAAACCCCCCATGGGCCCTGCTCTGTGTGTGACTGGGTGGAGCCTCAACCTCCCCATCGGCCCTGCCCTGAGTGTGACAGGGGGGAGTGCCCCCAACCCCCTGATCGTCCCTGCTCTGTGTATGACAGGGGGCGGTGCCCCAACTCCCCTATAGGCCCTACTCTGTGCATGACAGGGGGGAGCTCCCCAACCCCCTGATTGGCCCTGCTCTGTGCGTGACAGGGTACGAAGCTCCAACCTCCCTGATCGGCTCTGCTCTGTGCGTGACAGGGCGTGGCGCCACAACCTCCCCATCGACCCTGCCTTGAGTATGACAGGGGGTGGCACCCCAACCCCCCAATCGGCCCTACCCTGAGTGTGACTGGAGGTGGCATTGCAACCTCTCGATCCTCCCTGCTCTGTGCATGACAGGGGGCGGCACCCTAACTCCCCAATTGGCCCTGCTCTGAGCCTGACCAGGGGCGGCACCTAGGAATTGGGCCTGCCCTCTGCCACTCGGGAGCGGGCCTAAGCCAGCAGGTCGTTTTCTCCCGAGGGGTCCCAGATTGTGAGAGGGCACAAGTGGGGCTGAGGGACACTCCTCCCCGCCACCAGTGCACAAATTTTTGTGCACCCGGCCTCTAGTCCTATCTAATAATAGACAAACATGGTAATTAACCATACCCCCAACACACTTCCCATTGGCTAATCAGGGTGATATGCAAATTAACTGCCAACCAAGATGGCGGCCGGCAGCCAGGCAGCTGAAGCGAACAGGAGGCTTGCTTGCTCCAGTGAAGGAGGAAGCCAAGGTTCCCCGCCTGCCATTGCTGGGCTCTGAGCTTGCACTCTAAGAAACAATGTTGCAAATATAGAAGCTAAACAAACCACATGCTTTCAGCCAGCCAGCTGAGCTGGAGTTGCAACAGTGTTTCAATTATAGAAGCCAAACAAACCAGATACCTGCTTTCAGCAGCCGAGGTCTCAGAGCTGGAGCCAAGCATCAGAGCTAAAGCCGGCTCTCAGTTCCAGTGACAGCCATAGAAGGTAAATAAATCCCAGAATAAAAAAAAAAAAAGAAAAAAAGGAGAGGTTGAGAGCTTCAGTCACCTGCCAGCCTGAAAACCGTCTTCAGCCCCTCACCCAGACTGGCTAGGCACCCCAGTGGGGACCCCAACCCTGAAGGGGGTGTGACCAGCTGCAAACAGCCATCATCCCCTCATCCAGGCTGGCCAGGCACCCAAGCAGGACCCCCATCCTGATCCGGGACACCCTCCAGGGCAAACCAGCCGGCCCCCACCCATGCACCAGGCCTCTATCCTATATAGTAAAAGGGTAATATGCCTCCTAGCACCGGGATCAGCTGAGCAGCAAGGCCTCACTGCCCTGGTGTCAAGCAGAGCTGCGAGGCCTCCCAGCACTGGGATCAGCAGAGCTGCGAGGCCTCCTGGCCCCTGGAGCAGCGTGACAGGGGGCAGCGCCCAAACCCTCTGATCGCCCTGTGGTTCTGTGTGTGACAGGGGGCGGGGCTGCAACCTCCCTATCCGCCCTGCTCTATTCATGACAGGGGAAGGCGCCCCAACCCCCTGATCGGCCCTGCTCTGTGCCTGATGGTGGGGAGCTCCCAAACCCCCTGATCGGCCCTGCTCTGTGCCTGATAGGGGGGAGCTCCCGAACACCCTTATTGGCCCTGCTCTGTGTGTGACAGGGTGCAGTGCCCTAACCACCCCATGGACCCTGCTCTGTGTGTGATGGGTTGGAGCTGCAACCTCCCCATCGGCCCTGCCCTGAGTGTGACAGGAGGGAGTGTCCCAACCCCGTGATTGGCCCTGCTCTGTGTGTGGCAGGGGGTGGTGCCCCAACTCCCCTATTGGCCCTACTCTGTGCATGACAGGGGGGAGCTCCCCAACCCCCTGATCGGCACTGCTCTGTGCATGACAGGGGGGACCTCCCCAACCCCCTGATCGGCCCTGCTCTTGCGTGACAGGGGGTGGCACCGCAACCTCCTCATCAATCCTGCCTTGAGTGTGACAGGGGGCGGCACCCCAACCCCCCAATCGGCCCTATCCTGAGCGTGACTGGGGGTGGCATCGCAACCTCCCAATCTGCCCTGCTCTGTGCATGACAGGGGGTGGCACCCCAACTCCCCCATTGGCCCTGCTCTGAGCCTGACCAGGGGCTGCACCTAGGGATTGGGCCTGCCCTCTGCCACCCAGGAGCAGGCCTAAGCCAGCAGGTTGTTATCTCCTGAGGGGTCCTAGACTGTGAGAGGGCACAAGTGGGGCTAAGGGACACCTCGCCCCTCCCCCCGCCAGTGCACAAATTTTTGTGCACCGGGCCTCTAGTATATATATAAAAGTCCAGAGACCTTTACAGTGAGCAATCAGAATGACCAAAATGACAGGTCATCCAGTTGCTAAGATGGGCACTGACCATCAGGGGGCAGATGTTCAATGCAGGAGCTGCTCCCTAGTGGTCAGTGTGCTTCCGCAAGGGGAGTGCTGCTCAGCCAGAAGCCGGGCTCATGGCTGGCGAGCACAGCTATGGCGGTGGGAGCCTCTCCCAACTCTGCAGAAGCACTACCAAATGACAGCAGTGATGAGCATGAGCCACACGGCGCCCAGCCCCAGTTCGGGTTCCTCCCTGGCCACCTGCCACTTGACACACTGCTACGTTCCCCGAGGGGTCCCAGATTGCGAGAGGGCGCAGGCAAGGCTGAGGGACGCCCCCCCCCCCCCCATGCATGAATTTCGTGCACTGGGCCTCTAGTTCTTTAATAAGAGAAGAAGAAGAAGAAGAAGAAGAAGAAGAAGAAGAAGAAGAAGAAGAAGAAGGAGGAGGAGGAGAAGAAAATGGCAATAAATACATATCTATTAACAATTGAATTTAAACAAAATAATGAACAAAATAAACTGATGAATAAAATAGAATCAGAGGCATGGAAACATAGAACAGACTGACAAATCTCAGAGGGACAGCAGGGGGGAGGAGGCAGAGATTAATCAAAGATCTTATATGCATATATGAATTACCTATGGACACAGACAATAGGGTGGTGAAGGCCTGGGGTTGGGTGGAAATGGACAAGTAATATATCTTCTTACCTTATTAAAATCAGTGACTTCCTTATTTATTGAGAAGAGCAGCAAAGTGCACCCAAAGTTCACAGAATGTACAGCCAGGT
>NW_005871372.1:1192157-1226654 GCF_000147115.1 Myotis lucifugus | reverse complement strand
ACAGAGACTTTGGCCAGACACATTTCAACCCATAAAAACACAAAACTGGTGAATAATTTAGTAGTATCCATAATATTTAAAAGCCTATTTATAAATTAATAAGAGAACGACAAATACCCAATAGAAAAAAATGGGTGATATGAAACAAACAGGGTTTTCAAAGAAGAGAAAGCATGAAAAGCTGATAAGTCTGAAAAGATGCTGAGCCTTTTAAGCAGTCAGGGGCATACAAGCGAAGTCCACAATAAAATACCCAGGGGGCGGGAGTCATTAGAAAGCCTGAACGTAACAGACAACAATCCCGGGTGAAACAGACCTTGTAGCCACACCATGTACATGTGAGAGGGGCGTTGAACTCACACCAGAAATCAGAAAGTCGTCGTTTCCGTGCAAAACAGGAAATGCAATTAGTATTTCAATATATGCCTAGATATTCAAAGAAATGCAAACAAAAAATATTTAACAACCACCCTGATGAAGGCCATTTGTCAGAATGTTACCACCCAGTGCTGGCTCTGTCTTCTCTCTCTGGCCATAAGGTTAGTTTAGCCCTTTGGGCCAGTGCTTTGTCAATCCACATTGAGTGGGAGAAAAAGATCTGAGTATTTTTTATATATCTTGATATATTATTTGACCCAGTGATCTCACCCTGGGTTTTATTAGAATGATGTAATCTAAAAAAATAAAAGATGTCAAAGTGCCGATTTTAGGTCATTAGAAATAACCTAACTTCCTAACAATAGGAAAAAGCTTAAAGTAAATTACAGTGTTTCAGCCTAATGGGATATTCTGTGTAGATATTAAAAACTATACTTTCCATGTCTAAGTAGTAATGGAAAGTGAGTGTCTATTTAATTTAAGGGGGGCGGGGGGAGATCTCAGAACTCGCCTGTGTTGTCAGTGCAGCTCTGCAAATATAGTTTGGTTGTATGACAAGGACTGGAAAAGAACCAGAAGGGGAGCGGGCTGGGGAAAAGAAAGCATTTGATGAAATGTGTAAAGTGCTGAGATTATGGCTGGATTTTGCTTTTAAAAAACACATTCCTGTTCTAGCTGGTTTGGCTCAGTGGATAGAGCATTGGCCTGAGGACCGAAGGGTCCCAGGTTCGATTCCCGTCAAGGACATGTACCTTGGTTGCAGGCTCCTCCCCAGCCCAGGCCCTGATCGGGGCTTGGGAAGGAGGCAACCAGTCGATGTGTTTCTCTCACATCAGTGTTTCTCTCTGTCTTTCCCTCTCTTCCACTCTCTCTAAAAATCAATGGGAAAATATCCTCAGGTGAGGATTAAAAATAATAATAATAATAATAATAATAATAAATAAATAAATAAATAAATATAAAATAATAAAAATGCATTCCTGTCCAGCCAGTGTGGGTCAGTGATTGAGCATTGACCTATGAACCAGGAGATGACGGTTCGATTCCTGGTCAGGGCACATGCCTGGGTTACAGGCTCGATCTCCAGTGTGGGGTGTGAAGGAGGCAGCTGATCAAGACTCTCTCTCATCATTGATGTTTCTATCTCTCTCTCTCCCTCTTTCTTCTTCTCTGAAATCAAAAATATATTTTAAAAAAAGAAACGGATTTTCAGTAAGTAAATAAATAAAACGCATTCCTATTTTAATGTTATTTGTGTAGTAGAGACAAAGTGTTTCTCCCAACCCATGGGAACAAAGGCAGGGGAGCTCACAGCAGCGCGTTCGGGCGGTGGTAAAAGTGTGTGCACGTATCTGAAACCCTCTGCTGGGTGAGAGAGCAAGGTGGCCCTTTAGAAGTACTTCAAAGGAAGCACGGCAGGAGAGCCGGGCTGTTGTTTTCCCCAGAAAGTGCCTTTTGTCCCTGATGGTTTTCTTTGATTTCCTTTTTATTGATTAGAACTTAGCTGCGTTCAAAGGCTGCAGGGAGAGAGAATTTTTGTCTGGGAAGAGAGGGAGCGTCTGTACGAGCCGGCTGCTGGGAGCTTGCAGGGGGCCTTCTGGATTCATTTTAGTAATTTACAGTCTATTTCGGTTCTCCCAAGCTACCCCACGTGGTTCAACCAAATTAAGCTCATCAGGATCTTAAAAAAGGAAACAACGCCTGTTTATTTGTGACATTGCCTTGAGAAGGAAAAAGTAGAAGTGGCACCCAGTTCCTTCTCCCACCTCAGCTCCCGTTCTCTTGAGGTTGGATAGGGCAGGGGACAGACATCACGCCGATGACTCCCTTGGAACCGTCGTCATGTGGCAGCAGAGCCGCCAGTCGGGGCTGCACAGTCTGTTCTCACGGTCATCTGTTGAAGTTGTTCAGGTGCTATGAGTGTAGTGGTGGCGAGATAGACACTGTCCTTGCCTTATAGGGAATGAAAAAATATCCAATAAGGACAGAGTACCACGGGAGAAGTAAGCAAGGTGATGTGGTGGAAAGCGATGGAGGCGGGGAACTGTTTTTCACTGGGTGCTGGTGGAAACCTAGATGAGGTGGTGGCATTTCCATTGAGATTCCCAAGCTGAGGGCACAGCAGGTGCAAACACAGAGTGATGTCTTGTGTTTTCAAGGAATAGGTGAGGTCTGAGATGTAGGCAGGAGCACATTATTTAGATCCTGGTAGACCCGTGGTTCTCAAGTGGGCGATTGGTAATGTGTAGAGACATTTTGGGTGGTTACAATTGGGGGGTAGTAGGCTTTTGGCATATAGTGGGTAGAGACCAGGACGACACCCCTAACACGTTTTGGACCAAGATTGACAAATCCTATTGCAGACCAGGCTAAGGATTTTGGATTTCATTCTAAGAGTGATGGCAGGTGTTAAGCAGGGAAGTGGGAAAATGGGCTGGTTCCGTTTTCCTTTAGAAACCTAGAGTATTGGACCACATTACTCCAGGTCTGACAACCTTACCTGACTACATTTGGATAGGAGAAGGGAGACTTCACAGGGTTGTAGATCCTCCCAGAATAAGCAACCCATTCTCCTCGGGGGCAGCTGAGCCTACTTCCTGGGGCGAGTTTTGTGTCTGGTGCTTGGGTTTCTGCTCACAGCAGAGGAAGCCCTGAGGAGGAGGATAAAGGATGGAAATTGAAGCTTGATCTTTGGCTTGCAGCTGGTGCTGTGGCCTCTTCCTTTGGTTGCTGCTAACACTTGATCAGGCTAGATTCTAGAACCATGTAAAGAGAAGAGTCTGAATCAGCCCAAGGTTCACAGGTTCAGTTAACATTTTTCAGCCTCAGCACTATTGACGTTTTGGGCGAGAGCATTCTGTGTGGGGTTGGGGGGGAGGGGGGAGTGTCCTGCGCTTCCACCCACTAGATGTCAATAGCAACCCTCTCCCCAGTTGTGACAACCAAAAATATCTCCAGACATAGCCACATGTCCCTGGAGGTGGAGGGGCGGGGGTAAAATTGCCCCAGGTTGATGTAAGTCTGATACACCAATACTTCATAGCACAAAGATCGCCATAAATTCCATGATCCTTCAGGGCAGGGGTCAGGAGTAGGTGGTCCTGCTTTCTGTTCCCACATCCTAAGTTTCTTACCAGCTGGCTGCTGGTCAGCTTTTAAATGTAGCATCTTCTAGGGAAGAGAGACTAAGAAGACACTGGCCTCAGGAACCCTCCGGGGACAGTTTTGTCCTCAGGCTGTTTGGAGCTGCAGTTTTTGATGCCACATGGATGCTGTTGCTCATAGGTGTCACGCATTCTGGGGCACAGGAAGTGAGGACCCTCACTTTCTCCAGGGCTGGGTTAAGATATGACCTTGATACTCCAAGCCCTGAAAATTACGGAGCTTCTCATCTATGTCGATTAGGATAATTGTCAACTACAAGTCATTGCAATGGTCTCAGTTTCCAACAATGATTACATCAGTATTATTTCTGAAATACCAAATATCCAATTCTTGTGAAAAAATAATATTTCTCTTTTTTATTTGAAGTGGAGGTGGAGGGATATACCCTGCTTTTAGAGGGCCCGGAGCACACACCTGTCCTACCTGATGGGAAAGCCAACATTGTCTTTCCCACTTAACAAACAAACACACAATAAGTGAGGTTAACGATATTTGTAAGAGGACTCTTCACTACTTTTTTTAGAAATCCAAATTATTAACCATAGTGGTCATACTATCTGGAATTAGTCTTCCTGCATCCAAATGCCAGCAATATCACTTTCCAGCTAAGTATTTAATCCCTCTGAGCATCAGTTTCCTCATCTGTTATATGGGAGTAATACTCATATCTCACATTATGAGATATTATGTAGATTAAATTATGTAAACTTATTATGTAGATTAAACCAGTTATTCTATGTAAAGTGTTTAGCACAATACTTGATTGACCTGTAGCATTTATTTATTATCAGTGTTGATGCTTTTGGTATCATTATGTTGTCGTTGCTGTGAAGTGTTCTAAGAGCAGAAAAAAACTTTCTGAGGTAGAAAAAAATAATTGGGATCAGAGGCTAAAAGAAGTCAAAGAAAATGGTGCCCACTGTCAACTGATCCACCAACAGAAGCCCAATTGTGAGCTTCTGGATCAATTTCCTGTGCAATAGGTGTGAAATAAAAGAAAAAAAGCAACTTCCCGACTATTTCCTTTCTCTGCAGAATGAAGTGGAGCTGGGGGAGCTACTTCTGTCACTGAATTATCTCCCAAGTGCTGGGAGACTAAATGTTGATGTCATTCGAGCCAAGCAACTTCTTCAGACAGATGTGAGCCAAGGTTCAGGTACAGTGTGACTCCCTCCTTCCCCCTTTTCTTCAACAGGGCACTGTGTGTGTTTGACACAAAGGACCTGATTTTCTTTTTCTGACAATCTGACAGCCCAACCACCTACCCATCCTTTCATCTATTTTTCCATCAATCCATCCATCTTCCCACCCACCCTTCCTTTCATTCATTCATTTTCCCAACTATCTATCTGTTTTTCATTCCTCCTTTTCCCTTCCTCTCTTCCTCTAGCCATCTAGTATTTATTGAGCTCCTCCCATGTGTTAAGCATTTTACAGGTGAAGAAACTGAGGACTCAAGATGAGAAATGATTTGCCTAAGACCTGGTTGGTGGAGAAAGAGCCAGACCATCCTGGATACTATTAATAAGATAAGATCTTGTGAGGATAGACAGTATCCAGAACTAGGATGTTAGTTCAAGAGGAAAAATAAATAATCACATCTCTCTTTAAATGAGGCAGGTAAATGATGCCATCTCATAATCCCTTTTGAATTGGGGATTTGACTGAGACCAGGTGTGATAACAACTGAAATTTAGATTCTCTTTGTACACATGCTGCCCCAGAGGAAGTGACTTGCCTTTCCCCTTGCTATGCCTGCAATAGAGACACCATCCTCCAGGTGGCGTTAGTGTGCATTGGCCTTGCATCCTACTCAGGGAGAGTGGTGTACACACCCTAAGGTTTTTCCCCCCAGCTCATTTCAAATGTACCATAAATCTTTATAAATAAAAGCTCTGAAAAGACTGTCATATTTAAAGTGTCTATTTTATAGCAAAGCAATTCAAACATGACTTTTAATGAAATGGAACAGATTACATTCCATCTGTATGTAGCTTCTCCAGTGACAGCAAGGATATTATCATGAACGCAGCCATGGTCGCTGGGATCTCTTCAGCTCAGAGGTGGAAATACTGTCTTCTCTAAATGCAATAGCTAAAATAAATTACTTTTGCTATAAGGTGACAGCTGAATTTAGAAGACAGTTTGCATTCTCAAAAATCACATTACAAAAGCAGGTTTCGAAGGGGCCAATGGAAGGAATGGTTATTAAGGCTGGAGAGTCAGTATGATAAAATGATTAAGGGTTTCAGAGTCAAACTGCCTGGAACCAAATCCCATTTCTACTGCTTGCTAATAACATAGCCTTGGGGAAGTTATTTGACCTCTAAAAGCCTCAATTTCTCTACCTGAAAAACTGACATAATAACAGTATTCTTCTCATTGGGTTGTTTAAACAATATTCAGTTGTATAATGTACATGAATCTCTTTGTACACTGTAAAGTGATCTAAGAATGATAGTTATAATTCTGCCTTCTCTATTCTGACATGATAATGGGTTTCTAGGACAGAAGCCAGGACAGGCTCTGGGTCTGGCTCTTTCTCCACTAGCCAGATCTTAAGCAAATCATTTCTCAGCTTGAGTCCTCAGTTTCTTCATCTGTAAAATGCCCGACACATAGGAGGAGCTCAATAAATATTGGATGGCTGGAGGAAGAGAGGAAGGGGAAAGGAGGAATGAAAAATAGATAGATAGATGATAGATAGATAGATAGATAGATAGATAGATAGATAGATAGAAAAAATGGATGAATGAAAGGAGGGGTAGGTAGATGGTTGGGTTGTCAGATAGATGGGAAGATGGATGGAAAGAAGGAAGGAGGAATGAATGAGTAACAGAATGAATGGATGGGAAGTTGAGTGGATGAATGGATGGGTGGATTGGATTTCATGATCTCTAACATTCAGTGATGTTGTATCCACTTCTCAGACCCCTTTGTGAAAATCCAGCTGGTACATGGACTCAAGCTTGTGAAAACAAAGAAGACATCCTTCTTACGAGGCACAATTGATCCTTTCTATAATGAATCCTTCAGCTTCAAAGTTCCCCAAGAAGAACTCGAAAACGCCAGCCTAGTGTTTACAGGTAGGTAGACCCTAATGACTCCCCCAGGTGAGGTGTGTTCAAGTTATTATCCTAGAGGTAGAAGGCACCTAGAAAGGGTAATATATTTAAAACCTTCATGTCTGGTGTTCAGCTACCTAGTTTTGAATCTACTTACCCTTTGTGAACTTAAGCAAGACTCTTAGGGCCACATAGCGTAATTGTTACAAATACAAATTTTGGAAACGTATTTCCTGATATTTCCTCATAATTACTAAAGCCTTGAGCAAGTTACTTAACCCCTCTGAGCCTCAGTTTCTTCAGCTATCAGATGTGGGTAATAGTAGTATTTGCTTCTAGGTTTGTTGTAAAGATTAAGTGACTTACAACTTTGGAATAATAGTAAGTGCTCACTATGTAAGTTTTGATGATGATACTACTCAAGTAGCTTACTGTCTAATAGGGGAACATGAGAAAATAGGGGCCTCAGAATCCTCAGAGAGGAGGATTTTGAAAGGCTTCCCAGAGGACTTCATGTTTAAGTAGAGGCCACTCTGGTTGGAATTAATCTATTGTTTCCAGGGCATACTAGTTATCCACTGCTGCGTAACAAATCACTCTAAAATGTAGTGGCTTAAAACAATGAACATATATTGTCTCATAGTTTCTATGAGTCAGGAATCCGGGAATACCTTTGCTGGATGCTTCTAGCCAAAGTTCTTGGATAGGCTGCAGTCAAGGTATTGGCTGGGGCTGCACTGTCATCTGAAGGCTCAACTGGGGAAGGATCTGTTTTCAAGCTCACGGACATAGTTGTTGGCAGAATTCAGTTTCTTGCAGCTGTTAGACTGGGGGTCTGATCCTTCCTGGGTGTTGACCAGTTGACCTGCCTCAGTCCCTCACCACATGGGCTTTACCATAGGGCAACTCACAGCATGGCAGATGCCTTCCATCAGGGTGGGCAAGTGAGGGAGCAAGAGAGGGTGAACAGGATGGAAGCCAGAGCCTTTTTGTAACCTAATCTCAGAAATGACACCCTATCCCTTTTATTCATTAGAAGCACCTCACTTGGTCCAGCTCACACTCAAGGGAAGGGTATTGCACAAGGGCATGACTACTGGAAGGTAGAACCTATTGGGAGTCCTTTTAGAAGCTGCCCACCACAACATGGTTAGAGTTCATAGTAGTAATGGTTATTACATCCTGTGTTCTACTCACGGCAGGGGCTTCACTGATATTACTGTTAATATTCATTAGATCCTAACTTGTCAAGTCAGTATCATCCTCATCAATTGATAGGGCTGAGGACTGAGGCTTAACAACCCACCCAGCTTCTCACGCTGGTAGAACTAGGATTCAAGCTCTGGTCTTGTTAACTCTTGTTAGATCAAAGGATCTGCATTTCCTCAAGCACAAGGTGGTGCTGGCATCGGGGATCTGACGTTGTACTTTGACGAGTCCTGCTCTGGGGTAATTGGCAGCTCTCATTGGTTTAGATCTAGTCTAGAGTCCTTGGCTGCAGGTCTCCAAGGAAGCAGGCCATGGCTGAAACCCCCTTGCATGCAGGGCTTCCTCTGCAGGAGCTTACTGTTTCTCATCACCAAGACTGGAAATGTTCCGTGCTCCGAGACCCCTCCAGGCAGGTTGGTTCTGAGCTTTCTCGGGGCCCGTCAGCAGGAGAGTCTGCAGCCAATTAGGGGATGCCTGCCCTAAGCAGGTAGTGTACCGATTCTATCTGATGCAGCCTGTGTGGCTGCTGTCCAAGGACCCTGCTGTCCCTGAGATTTTAGGTCAAACACAAGACCTTCCATTGAATCTGTAAATGTTGGAGGGCAGGCAGTGGGAACTACAGTTAAACCTTATTTATTCAATAAATACTTGTTGATTTCAATAAGTATTTAGTATTTATACTTTATTCAGTAAGTATTTATTGAAAAAGTTGTGTGTAAGTGAACCTACGCTGTTCAAACCTGTGTCATTCAGGGGGCAACCGTATTTTCGATACACAGTTAGGAATCCACAGATGTGAAGGGCTGACTAGTTACCCGTAGATTTTGACTGCATGGGGTCAGCACCTCTAACTCCGGCTTTGTTCAAGGGTCCACTCTATATTGAACCAAAATCAGATCCACGCATGGAACATCGATTCCTAAATCCCTACCGAGAATCAAGGACTTAATGTTGCACTGGTCGCGGGAGTGGGGGCGGAGGTCATTGAGAGCCCATATGGAAAGCCCTGACACTGTTATATTTCATGAAGAATGTAGCACATGGGTATTATAATGAATGACACAACCCAAAGATGTGTAAGGACAAGGAATCAGAAGAGCAGAGGGGTGAAATGCATGGGCTATATGTGGGGGAGGAGGGCGCCTGACCCTTGGGTTTGTGGCCTTGGACAAGATCTGTGTGCTTAGGTATTTCTCATCTGTAAAATGGGGATCGCTGTACAACAGCATTTCGAAGGATTGTAGCATGAATTAAATGAGGGGGATGCTGAGCACTGTGCCTAGCACCTAGCCTTTTTTAAAAAATATATTTTTATTGATTTTAGAGAAGAAGGGAGAGGGAGAGAGATAGAAACATCAATGATGAGAGAGAATCACTGATTGGCTGCATCCTGCACACCCACAACTGGGGATTGAGCCCGCAACCCAGACATGTGCTCTTGACCGAAATTGAACCCAGGACCCTTTAGTCCGCAGACCAACGCTCTATCCACTGAGCCAAACCGGCCAGGGCTGTTAACTCTTATTAAAAGGAAATCTTACTGTCTTCATCATCCCCCTTCCACTCCCTGCGCTCTGAAGTCAGCACCTTTACTGTCCAGGTGTGAATCATTCCACACACTTCTCCTTGTTCACACAAACATCATCCACATGTAGAGGATTCAGTTCTTTAAAAGAAGGTGATCATTAATTCAGGAAGTGTGCATGAAGCACCTTTTCTGAGCTGGACACTGTCTCCAAGTACTGGAATGCAGCCGTGAACAAAACAGACCATCTCTGCTCTTGTGGGGCTTCCAGACCAT
The DNA here is from genome assembly GCF_000147115.1 of Myotis lucifugus. NCBI lineage: Eukaryota > Metazoa > Chordata > Mammalia > Chiroptera > Vespertilionidae > Myotis > Myotis lucifugus. Next base: position 1,217,036 of record NW_005871372.1, on the reverse strand, counting down.
TCTGTGGACATCACTCTGAAACGTGCTTCTGCGTCATTAACAATGAGTGTGTTCAGTCCTTCCAGGTGAATGTAAATGAGAAAGCATCTAACTCTTTATTTTCAGTAACTGCGTTATATACCACCGCGTGGAACACTATGGTAAAAGCGGGGGTTATTCATTCCCGGGTGCGGGGGGAGGTGTGTGACAGAGCTTCCGAGAATGTGATGTGAACTCTGGATGACCCACCTTAGAAAAATACAGAGGGAACAGAAAATTTTGCTTGTAGTTCCGAGGTTTTTTGAAACCCATAAACCCCATAAGGTAGAAGCCTCAAACTGGAGCGGCACCCCCAACCCCGCACCCCCCACATCTCTCATTGGACCCACCCTACCTGAGGTGGTTGTCATCAACTGCACCCCTCAGACAAGGCCTGTGTTCTCCGTTCATGGAAGACTTGCTTCTCTCTTTTAAACACGGGTTTGGGCCCCTGGCTCAGGGTTCCCTCTCCTCAGGTTAAAAGCCCATTGGAAATGTTCTTTATAGACAAGGAAAGATTGCAGGCCTGCCTGTCCCCTTAGGTAAGGATTCTCGACCCTGGCTGCACTTCAGAATCAGCTGGGAACTTTAAAATGCTACCAGGGGGCACACCCTCCCCCAGAGACTATGATTCAGTTAGACTGTGTGGGGGGCCTGGGCTCGATATGTTTCTAAAGCACCCCAGATATTTCTAATGCTCAGTCAGGTTCAGAACCATGGCTATGAGTGGAAATCCAGCTGGGTGACATTTTTCATAAAAGGCACTGGCTGGAATAATGAGAGAATGCAGACTGAGCTGATATATATCTAGACAAAGCCATTGTTCTCCTGAATCCAAATCCGTAAGGTTCTAGCTTGCGTTGTTTATAACGAGGGGAAAGAGCTGTTACCTCCAAGCCCATTAACTTGTTTCCAAACACTTCATAAGAAAAGTAAGGTTGATGTGCAATTTGAGCATTTGCCAAGAATCCTGGTAAAAAAAGCCTGTAATTATGGTGGGCTGGGCTCCTGAGCAGTTTCTTTCCTGTGTGGGAAAGGGTTCTTCTGTAATCTTCAATCAGGTGATTTCTGCAGCTGAAGTTTAAAGAAAAGATGGAGGAAATTGCTTTTCAACTCCTGGGCTAGCAATATGCGGTCCAGGAATGTGGAGTGGGGTTGGCCACTGAGGTTATTGGGCTGTAATTGGAAGTGGGGGGTGGGGAGAGAAAAAAAACATAAAAAGATATGCAGCTTGCTGATGGCTGCTAAAATTTTTTAAATGGAATTACTGTAATTCTACTTCCGGGTGTACACCCAAAGGAATTGAGAGCAGGACTCAGATATGTGCACACCCATGTTCAGAGCAGCATGTTTCACAATAGCTAAAAGACGGGAGCAACCCAAGTGTCCATCGATGGGTGGATAAATGGATAAGCAAAAGGTGGTCTATGCATATGGTGGAATGTTATTCAGCCTTAGAAGGAACGAGATTCTGACACCTGCTCCAACGTGGATGGACCTTGAGGACATTACACTAAGTGAAGTAAGCCAGATATGAAAGCAGAAGCACCGTATGATTCCATTGGTGTGAGGTACCCCAGGAGTCAGATTGGTAGAGACAGACAGTAGAATAGAGGTTACAAGGGCTGAGGGGAGGAGGGAGGATGGGGAGTTACTGTTCCATGGGCACAGAGTTTTAGTTTAGGAAGAGGAAAAGATTCTGGAGGTGGACGGCGGAGGTGATTGCACAACCAGTGTGAATTGTCTTAATACCACTGAATTGTTTATCTAAGAAATGATTAAAATGGTAAATGCTATCTTACCACAATTTGGGGGGAAAAAAGAAAGAGAAAAGAAATGTAGCTTAATGTCTACAGAAACCAGACTCCCTCGGAGCAGTTGAGGGTAGTGCCTGATGCCGAGGCTGGCCCCCTGCAGACTGTCTCCCTGAGACCAGTCACCATTCTTTCACTGCCCCTCTGAGAGGGCAAGCACAGATGCCTGGGGTTCACTATGTGAACTTGGCACTTTTCTTGGCCACTCAGTACCTCAGCTTCCTCATCTGTCAGGTGGGGATAATGGTCCTTGCTTCAGTAGATTGTTGTCAAGTCCAAAATGGCTTAATATATGTAAAGGCCTGGAACGAGCCCTCGCCCCACCCCCGCCCCTCCCTCGCCCGGAATCGAACCCGGGACCCTTCAGTCCGCAGGCCGACGCTCTATCCACTGAGCCAAACCAGTCAAGGCTTTTCGAAGGACGATAAAACAACCTCAAAAAGAATGATGTATATAACGGATCAATTTCCCGAGCATTCACAGATGCCATTTATGTTGCAAGTCTTCCTTCCTGAATTGTTTTCAGTTTTCAATTGAGGGGTTATTTTAAAGCAAATAGATGAACCTGGTGAAAGGGAGAAAGAGCGTGAGGAGGTAGTGTGGGAAAGAGAGGCTTTGTAATGACTTCCATGTGAGGACAGCCTGGGACCCCTTTCTCCAACCTCATCTCCTTCCATCCTTTCTTTCACTTTATGGTTGGAACACATCATAATTCCCCAACTTGTACACTATTTCAAGCCTCTGGGATCTTACTTGGACTGCTCTTTGTCCCTGTAGAGTTCTTTTTCCCTCCTTTTAGTATGGATTCAAAACCCTCTGCCTTTCTCCTTTCCTTCTTCTAGGGAGAAAGAAGAGAGGAGAAGGGCCCTGACTGGTTTGGCTCAATGGATAGAGCGTCGGCCTGTGGACTGAGGTGTCCCAGGTTCGATCCCGGTTAAGGGCATGTACTCTAGGAGTCTTTCTAATTACCCTTTCCTGTCTGTGCAAGGTACCCTCCCCTGGGGCCCCAGTGCTATCCTGTGCTTATCTCTGTCATGGTTCTAGTCATATTGGACGGAAATAATCACTCTGATCCTCTTTTCTAATTAGAGTGGTTCTCAACCTTCCTATGGCCGCGACCCTTTAATACAGTTCCTCATGTTGTGGTGACCCCCAACCATAAAATTATTTTCGTTGCTACTTCATAACTGTAATTTTGCTACTGTTATGAATCGTAATGTAAATATCTGATATGCAGGATGTATTTTCATTGTTCGCGACCCACAGGTTGAGAACCGCTGGAATAGAGGATCCAGAAATTGACCCAAGCCATTATACTCAATTAATATTTGACAAAGGAGGCAGGAGCATACAATGCAGTCAAAACAGCCTCTTTAATAAATGGTGCTGGGAAATTTGGTCAGATACATGCAAAAAAAATGAAACTAGATCACCAACTTACACCACACACAAAAACAAACTCAAAATGGCTAAAGGACTTGAATGTAAGACGGGAAACCATAAAAACTCTACAAGACTCCATAGGCAGCAAAATTACAGACATATGTCGTAGCAATATCTTTATAGACACAGGTCCTAGGGCAAGAAAGACTAAGGAGAAAATAAACAAATGGGACTACATCAAAATAAAAAGCTCTGCACAGCAAAAGAAACCATCAACAAAACAACAAGAAAGCCCACTGCATGGGAGAACGTATTTGCCAGTGCTATTCAGATATGGGTTTAATCTCCAGAATTTACAGGGAACTCATACAACTTAACAAAAGGAAGATAAACAATCCAATAAAAAATGGTCAAAGAACCTAAATAGACACTTTTTGAAAGAGGACATACAGAAGGCCGAGAGACATATGAAAACATGCTCAAAGTCACTAATCATCCAAGAGATGCAAATCAAAACGACAATGAGCTACCATCTCACACCTGTCAGAATGGCTATCATCAACAAATCAACAAATGACAAGTGCTGGTGAGGATGTGGAGAAAAAGGAACCCTCGTGCACTGCTGGTGGGAATGCAGATTGGTGCAGCCACTGTAGAAAACAATATGGAGATTCCTCAAAAAATTGGAAATGGAACTCCCATTTGACCCAGTAATCCCACTTCTGGGAATGTATCCAAAGAAACCAGAAACACCAAATAGAAAGGACATATGCACCCCTATGTTCATAGCAGCACAATTTACAATAGCTAAGATTTGGAAACAGTCTAAGTGCCCATCAGCAGATGAATGGATTAAAATACTGTGGTACATCTACATAAAGGAATACTGCACTGCTATAAAAAAGAAGGAACTCTTACCTTTTGCAACAGCATGGATGGACCTGGAGAGCATTATGCTAAGTGAAATAAGCCAGTCAGAGAAAGATAAATATCACATGCTCTCACTCATATGTGGGATATACTAATGAGCAACACATACTGATGAACAAAAATAGATCCAGAGACAAAGAAACAATGAACATCCTGTCCAACCTTAGAAGGCAGAGTGGGGGGGGGGAGCAGTAAGCGATCAACCAAAGGACTTGTATGCATGCATATTAGAATAATCAATGGACACAGACACTGGGGCAGTGGGGGCTTGTCCTGGGGGGTGGGAATGGTTGGGGTGGAGGGTCAATTGGGAAAAAAGGAGACATATGTAATACTTTAAACAATAAAAAAAAAATCTAATTTGAACTCCAAAGCAACCCAAATGTCCATCAGCAGGAAACTGGAAAAACAAATTTTGATATATGAGAAGTACTACTCAGTAACAAAGAGGAATAAATCAATTCAACAATATCAGTTGCTCTCAAAAAATTTTTGAGTGAAAGAAGCCAAACACAAAAGTATACACATAATATGGTTCCACTGATATCAAGTTCAAGAACATGGAAAAAAATGAATATATGAGGATGGAAATCAGAATAGTGGTTCTTCTGGTAAGGAAGGGATTGGCTGGTAAGGGGAAAACAGGAGGACTTAAAGAGGTATGACCATCTTCTATATCTCTGTTGGGATGTTGGTTACATGAGTGTATACATTTGTCAAAACTGTGAATTTTACTATGTATATTTATACCAAATTAAAAAAAAACAACACATTGGCTTTCATGAGATTAGTTCAGAAAATTGCAAGGGAACATAAGAGAGTGTGTGGAAAACTATACACACATTAAATTGTATCAATCTTTTGAGAAATTTGTAGAGCATAAAGAATTTATAAATACGTAACCAGTCTCTAAAATAGACTGTATGTATTAAGTTTTAGGTAGAATTATTGGTTATTTGGAGAGGAATATATAATTCTTATAAAATTTCTGCTAATGAAAAATCCAAATAAGAAACAGAATATGGGAGAAGTTAAGACAGGTGTGAAGACTATTTAGAGTCAGATATTCAAAAAAAGAACAATTTTTAAAAATTAAAGAATGCAAAATAGAACATAATTAATATTCAATAACACAGTTAAAATGTTCTTAGATATTTAAAAAACATTGATACTGGGAAATGAAAGCACTTGCCTTGTCCTAAATAAAATAAGCACTAACCAACTCTTTAATAGTGTTCAAAATAGTGTTCAAAAGAAGAGCCCCTCAAATGTGCAAAGGGAGAGTGAAAAAATGTTAATTTCAAAAGAGATAAAACATGTACCATGATATGGAAAAAATTACATTCTCTTAACTCATATGACATTTTCTTTTGAGGAAGAGTTCCCTTTTTCAGAAAATGTTTTTATGGGAGTGGGGTTCTAAGAGTAGCAAAGCATTAAGGCTCATAAGGCTGTGAGTTGCTGAGAAAGAATTGGCTCTTCTCAGAAAAACATCTCGGAGCAAGGAAGAAGCAGCAACATTAAGACTTCCCACTGACTTTGCAAAAGAAATTATATGAATCAGAACAAAATAAATGGCATTCTCTTAAAGTACTGGAAGAAAATAACTTCCAGCTGTTATTTATATACCCAGCAAAAATGTCTTTTAAAAATGAAGATAAACAAAGGTATTCTTAGGGGGGGAATAAGCAGGAGAATTTGTTTCTATAAGACCTACATTATAGGGAGAGCTTCTTAGAGAAAGAAAATAATCACAGAGGGAAACTGAAAGAATGAATAAAGTAATAAAGAACAATCAAAAGAATTAATAGGCATATAAGAGAACTGAATATTGATTGACTATTGACGTACAGAACAGTGATAGTAATAGTAATGTTTTGTGGGGTTTAAAATAAATAGAATGAAAATGTCAAACAATGCAAAGACAAAAATGAAGTTAAGGTGTTTGAAGTTTCTATTATTACCAGGAAAATTGTAAAAGTAAAAAAAAAATTTATTTTAGACTGTACTGAATGAAAAACTTCTCTAAATAATAAGAGGCAGCCCTAGACAGTTTGGCTCAGTGGATAGAGCCTTGGCCTGCAGACTGAAGAGTACTGAGTTCGATTCTGGTCAAAGGCACGTACCTCAGTTGCAGGCTTCTCCCTGGCCCCGGAAGCAACCAATCGATGTGTTTCTCTCGCATCAATATTTCTCTCTGTCTTTCTCTCTCTTTTCCATTCTCTCTAAAAATCAATGGAACAATATTAAAAAACAAAAATAAGTAAGTAAGTAAGTAAATAAATAAATAAGTAAGTAAGTAAAGGCAGATAACCCAATAGAGTCTATACTATAAAGCCTATACTGTCCTGCCTCCACCCCACCCCGCTGTCTGCTTGGAGGCCTCTCTGGCCCCTCTGAGTGAGTTCCAAGGCACCTGGTCTATTTTCCATAATTGCTTGGCTTTCTGCAGCTGTAGCATCAAATTGGTTAATTGAATCTGCTGGTGAGATGAGCTGGGAGGGGAGGCATGGTGGAGAATGAGATGGGAGGTCTGTGACACGTGCTGCCACCCTCTTGCCTGGGACGACCCCAGATTGAATGGGCATCGGAGGACATGTTGAAAGTGTCAGGGTTTGAGTAGTGGGACAGTGGAGAAGCCGGGGTTTTCCAGCACAGGAAGCCAGTGTGAGAGGGGCAGAGCCCCTCTCTGTGAGCCAGAAACTCCCTTGAGATGGAGAGATGCTGTGGATTTGTTCTGTGGCACAGATGTTCTCCAGGATCTGGCCTCTGGCCTCAGCCCACCCATGCCACTCCTCCTCTCTGCAGCCTCCCAGCAGCCTATGGCTTCTACCCTCCCAGCCCAACGTACTGGGCACCAGGCCCAGCTCTGCCTCCTACAGAGACAGTTGAACAGCCATGCAAAGCATAGATTGGAGTGAGATACAATTTAGTTCAAATGTCACACCACTTAGCAAGTATGTGTGACCTTGGGCAAATGATATCCCTTTTCTGAACTTGAGTGTCCTCTGTTATAACCTTCCAATCTTTTTTGTTGTTGTTGTTAATCCTCACCCGAGGATATTTTTCCATTGATTTTTAGGGAGAGTGGAAGAGAGAGAGAAAGACAGAAAGAAACATCGATTCGAGAGAAACACATCAATTGGTTGCCTCCTGCATGAGCCCCAACCAGGGCCTGGGCCAGGGAGGAGCCTGCAACCAAGGTACCTGCCCTTGACCAGAGTACCCTTTAGTCTGCAGGCCTACACTCTATCCACTGAGCCAAACTGGCTAGGGCATAACCTTCCTATCTTGATACTTCATATCAAAAGCTTTTAGACAGGGCCTTCCTCGTAGTTAGTGCTCAGTAAATACCAGATATGATGATGATGATGATGATGATGATATTGATGGACCCGGCCATAGAAGAGGAGACCCTAGAGTTACACGTACTTGGGTTTGCATCTTGGCCCCACTGTTAACTAGCTGTGTGACTTCAAGCAAATGGCTCCACCTCTCTGAGTTCCAACTTTCTCTTGTGTAAAATGTAGCAGATCATTCCTATTATGGGAACTAAAGGCAAATGAGCATGTGGACCCATCCATCCCAGAAGTCACTTGGAAGATCACATCTGCTGTTTTAATCATCACAATGTGCCTGAGAGGTGAAACCCTGGCACTTTGGAGATGAATAGCTCAGCCCAGCTGCCTATGGTTATCTCCCCCTCATCTTCCTCACCTAATCACCATCACCCCAAAGCTACCAGCTGGTACAGTCTGGGAGCCAGGGATTGACACTAAAGCTGTGCCAACCAGCCACAGAACCAGACCAGTTTGTGCTCCCAGAAGTGCCCTGGGGTTGGCAATGTGTAAAAGGAGTTGGCAGCAGGCACTTGGCTCCAAGCCCCGCCCAGTCATGGGAAGCGAGAGGCAGAGTGGGGACACTGAAGCCACTGCTTTCTAGCCAAAGGGGCATGAAAGTGGGCCCCTAAGAGCTAGAGTGTGGGGAAGATTGCAGAAAGGAGGCAGCTCCTCACGAAGGGGTCCCATAAACTTACGTATAAACTCCTGGGCCCATTGCCGAGACCGGTTTGGCTCAGTGGATAGAGCGTCGGCCTGCGGACTGAAAGGTCCCAGGTTCAATTCCAGTCAAGGGCATGTACCTGGGTTGCGGGCACATCCCCGGTGGGAGATGTGCAGGAGGCAGCTGATCGATGTTTCTCTCTCATCGATGTTTCTGACTCTCTATCTCTCTCCCTTTCTCTCTGTAAAAAAATCAATAAAAATATATTTAAAAATAAATAAATAAATAAACTCCTGGGCCCATTCCTGAGCTACACGTGAGTGGCTATGACCCTCAACAGTACAGTACACCAGAGACTGTGAGAACTAAACTACAGGTAGACCACCACCTAGGTCCTGAGCTGACTCCTGGGGGACCGATACAAATAACCTGCAAAGGCTTTCAAAACCAAACTGACATGGAATAACAGCACACAGAAGGCTGGCTAGAACTTGTGGTCTGAACCTAATCTGGTCAATTGCCAGCTACAACTAAAAAAAAAAAAAATCAACATATTAAATAGGATTTAAACAAGACCTAGAGTTTTGTAACATAATATTCAAAATGTCTAGAATACAATCCAAAATTACTTGATTTATGAAGAACCAGCAAAAGCTGGCAAATTCTTAGAGGAAATATAATCAGTAGACACCAACTAGAATATGACCCAGATGTTAGAATTATCAAAGACTTTAAAGCAGTTATAATAACCATGCTCCAAGAAGTAAGGGTGAACCTCTAGAGAAGAATGGTAAGTTGAAGAATATCAGCAGATCAGTAGAGAAATAGAAGATATAAAAAAGATCCAAATGAAACTCCTAGAATGGAAAAGTACAATAACTGAAACAAAATATTCACTGGATGGGCTCAAAAGCAGAATGCAGATGACAGAGGAAAGAGTTCATGAACTTGAAGACAGATCAAGAGAAAGTATGCAGTCTAAGCAACAGAGTAAAAAGACTGGGGAAAAGTGGAACAGAAGGGGGAAAAAGAGAACTATGGTATAATATTAAAAAGTTCAATATTCATGTCCTGTGGATCCCAGAAGCAGAAACAGTTGGAAGCATTGGGATGGGGGTGAGTGACTCACCCCCCCGGAGGATCCCCGAGTTCCTTAGCAGGTTCCTGGGCCCCCAGCTCAGGAACTGCTGTCCTTCCCTTCCCAGAAAGCGTTAACCGGTCATGAGCAGACAGTATTGCACTGTGGGCAAAGTCAGCCAGACCTGGCTTCAGACTGTGACTACGGGCAAATTGCTCTACCCCTCTGCAGCTCAGTTTCCTCGTCTAAACAACAAGGACATAGTACTTACATGTATCCTGAACCTCTTAAGTGTTCATTGTCTCACTTAATCTTGCAACAAGCATTTGAAGTCTGATGTATTTCATGCCTGCTTTTCAGTTGGGGAAACAAGTTCAGAGTAAGGAAGTACAACGAATCGAGCCAACTTCAAAGCCTGAGAGAACAATCCCCAGGAGACTGGCCTCACTTCGGACATTAGCTGTAGATTCAGGGCTTCCCAGAAACACCCTCACTTCAGACCAGTTCGCTACACATTTGGGATCTCTGCGACGACCCTGGGGTACAATAATTTACTAGAGCAAATGAGGTCAGCACTGCTTATGACGACAGTTTTATGATAGCGAAAGGGTGCAAATGAAAATCAGCCCAGTAAAGAGACACACAGGACAAGGGGTCCAGATGCGGAGGGTCCAGTCACCTCCCTGAAGAGTCATGGGCACATTACGTCCCCTGGTCACTGAGTGTGACATTGTGCGCAGAGTATTACGAACCAGGGAAGAGTACTGAGCCTTTCGTGCCCAGCGTTTTTACTGCGGCTCAGTCACTGTCCGGCGGCTGACCTTCAGTCTCCAGGGCCTCATACCGTCGTCATCAGTTTCTCCCGAGGTCTGAGCTGACAATGCATGGCCCTAAAGCTGCCATCATAGATCACATATTAGACTGTCCAGTGGCCCAAGCCCCAGGCAAACAAAGGCACTTCTGCAGGACATTCCAGAGGCCTGGAGGTCACCTCCCAGGAGCCAGGAGCAAAGACCGGACCTCTCTTCTAGTAAAGCGAGTTCACGCAGCCAAGTCATCCAGCACGTGAGTGGCTGAGCCGAGCTTCAACGCAGGCCGTTTGGTTTCAAAGCCTTCCTCCCTCTTAACCACTACAGCTGGAGTGCCTATGGGTCACCTGGGGATCTTGTTCAAATGCAGATTCTGGCCTGGCCAGCGTGGCTCAGTGGTTGAGAGTCAATCTATGAACCAGGAGGTCACGGTTCGATTCCCAGTCAGGGCACATGCCCAGATTGTGGGCTCGATCCCCAGTGTGGGGCGTGCAGGAGGCAGCCAGTCAATGATTCTCTCTCATCATTGATGTTTCTATCTCTCTCTCCCTCTCCCTTCCTCTCTGAAATCAATAATATATATGTATATATGTATTTTTAATGCAGATTCTGAGTCTGTCAGTCTGGGGTGGGGCCTGAGCATCTGTATTTGTAATCGCTCCGGGTGACACTGTTGCAGGTTTGAGTGAATAGGGAGCAGACCCTTCCTCTGTCCTCCCACTTTACCCCAGTGTGTCCAGCCTGTACGATAAGACTGTGTGTGTGTGTGTGTGTGTGTGTGTGTGCACGCACACGCTTTCTAAGTACATAGAGAGGTCTTCGGAGGGTTTTGACCATTGAAGTGCTATGATCTGGATAGTGTTTTAAAATATTCCAGCTGTTGAGTGGAGAATGGATTGTAGAAGAGCAAGCGGGGAGCCAGTGCCCATCGGGGCGGCCATAGTGCTGGCCCAGGACAGAGGTGATGGTGGCCTGGAGCAGGGAGGTGGCAGGAGGGTTTCAGAGAAGCAACTCGGGGCTGTAGCACTGGAGGCAGAGTCAACAGAACGTGCTGGTGAATCAGCTGTGAAGGACCGTCCCCGTCTTGACAAGTGATTTAACTCCTCTGAGCCAGGATTTCCTTGTCTGAGATGTCAGTTGCCACCTCACAGAGCATTGTGGGAACAAAGGAAATGATGCGTGTAACATGCTAGCACAGTGCAGGTGTATAGGGAGGGCAGAGGCAGAACTCCAGCCACTGGTCGGGGATAGAAGCAGAGACCTGTTGCCCTGGGGTTCCCTGGCAGAGCACAGAGCCCACAGTGGCACCCCCACCCCAGCCTCTCCCCCGGAGAGCTCCCTGAGGCTGCCCAGCCCAGCCGGGCGGTAAACCTTGGCAGGGTCTTAAACATTCATCGGGTTCCAGTGACAGCCTTTGAAGACCAGGCCAGCTGCCAGGACTTCTGGGATTTTTGTCCCATTTTCATGGCTGTTTAATGATTTGGGTGCCTTTGGATGGATCCTCGTTCCAGGCAACTCCTCTGGGGGAGAACATTAAGGGGTTGGGCATTTATCCAACCCCACGTGTCCCCGCAGAGCCGGAGGTAGGTAGTGTGGGAACCCAGCCAGCCAAGGCCCGGTGCAGCCTTGCCTGGTGCCTCGGCACTGGCTCTGCTTGCCTGGGTGTGTGAGATGAAGGCTCCTGCTAGAATACCATCAGAGACCAAGAGCATCTTTCTGTTCATCACCCGTCCTGACGTCACCAGCCCAGAGCTGCCCATGAGCGGGAGAAGGCTTAACCTTTAAAATGCCAGGGTCTGCAGGGTAGTGTCACCAGTCTCCATACATTTCCAGGAAACCTTTTGCTGTAGTGAAGATAGCTGTGGCTTAGGAGTCAGAAAAATGGATTCCTGGAGCTTGGTTGCTGTATCAACTTGAGCAGCACCCATTTTCCATCTTTCAAATGCGTATAATAAATGAACTACCTTAGGGTTGTTCATGCCGTTTTTAACAATAAAGTAGCAAACACACATACGGAGCTTCCTTCGTGTCAGGCACTGCTCCAAGTATTTCACACAAATTAGCTCATTTAATCCTCATAGCAACACTATGGTGCAGGAATCATCATTTTCTGGAAGAGGAAACTGAGGCAGCAGTAGGGTAAGTAGCTTGCCTGAGATCCTGGAGCCAGGATTCAAACTCAAGTTGCCTGAACTCAGAATCCGGGCTCTCAATCTCTGGGTTACACAGCCTCAAATATTTATGAAGCCCCTACTATATTGAGATGCTGCACTAATTGCTGGAGAAATAGCAGAAAGACAGAAATAAGTCATCCATTGTTATGCTGGCATTCTAGTTGGGGTGAGACAAACAAAAAAATAGACACCTAAATAATAATAGAGTCAGGCAGCCGAGAGGACCTGAGCATTGCTATAAACTGAGAAAGGGCCAGTTGTGCAGAGATAGGGGCGAGGAGCATTCTAGGCAGAGGAATGGCAAGTGCAAAGGCCCTGGGGCAAGAATTAGCTTATTTTGTTCAAAGAAGAGAAAAAAGGCCAATGAGGTCAGAGCAATAAGTAGGAGTCATGGTAAGGAGCTTAGATGATAAGTATTAATTGAGCACCGACTATGAAGGCTGCTAGGCCCTGGGGAAACAGAAGTGAACGAGACAGATGTGCCTCCTGCCTTCCTAAGGGATGCGGACATGTGTGCAAGGACACTCAGCACTTAGCAGATGCTCAGTGCGTGTGATTTTCAGTTTTCTCCTGTTTGTAACTTGACATGAAAACTGCTTTCCTGGGCCCCTTCCTAACCCCCACCCCCATGTTAAAAGAGAAGAGGACATAGCATATCATGGCAGTCATGTCTAGAGATGGCCGTAGGCGAGAAGGGCATTATTTACCAGAAAAAAAAAACAAACCTTTGGGTGAAGAATAAGCAGAGTGAGTGAAAGGGCTCGGCCTTCCCTCTGTCTTTAGAAGGAGGTGCCCCACACTGGCCAGGGGAGGGAGGGTTTGGGGGGCTTAACTGCTGGCCACTCCCTTTAGGATCTTGAGTTACAGAGCAGGCCCAGGAATGGTGTCCACTGGCTTGGTGTCAAAGTCCCCGTCATGGGTCTGCTTTCAGATTTGATCCTGCTTTAATTTTACTGGGGCTGGAGAAGCAAAGGAGAGTTGGATGGGGTCCCCTTCCGTCCTTGTTGAGGGTCACCGTGGCCTCTCAGTGGCCTCTTTGGTAAGGAGGGGCCAGGACATTTAAGAGATGCCTGGACAACCATACGATAAAATGAGGTTTCTCTGCTTCAAGAAGTATCCCTAAGATCCAACGTGTCCCCAAGGATTGGCAATGGGGCAAGTCATTCTTTTCTAAGTTATTGCGTGTGACTTGGAGAAGAAGTCAAAAGGAATATTGAGGAGAGCAGGAATTCTGTGGTAGCTCTTCTCCCCACAAGTAATAAGAACCAACCTTTGTTCCAGTCACTGTGCCGAGCATATCGCAATTGATCCTCATTGCAACCAAATGAGGGAGGTACTGGTATTCTCCCCACTTGACAGAGGAATTAACTGAAGCTCGGAGAGCGCAAGTGACTTACTAAAAGTCACTGTATTAGTTAAGAAGAGGCTAGTTCAGCCGTGGGCAAACTACGGCCAGCGGGCCGGTCCGGTCCAGTTTAAGAACCCATTGTGGCCCTCGAGTCAAAAAGTTTGCCCACCCCTGGGCTAGCTGCTATAACAAGGTTTTGTGGTTTAACACAATAGAAGCTTTTTTCCTTTTACGAGTGGCCTTCTGTGTGGTGATTCAGTGACCCAGACCCCTTCCATCTTGTGGCTCTGCCACCTTCCCAGGCCTTGGAGCGTTTCCCCTCCAGCTGGTGAAGCGGTGAGAGAGAGAGTTGAGGATTGAATGGGAAATTTTAATGGGCCGCGCCTGCAAGTTACTCACATCACTTCTACTTCACTCAGGCTCCACTGGCTACAGCTGCCTGCAAGGAAGGCTGGAAAATGTAGTCTAGCTGCTGGTCCAGGAAGAGAAGGCTTTGGTGACAACACAGCCACGGGTGCCACAGGTATCCAGGCAGGCAAATAAAAGAGCCAGCCTGGACCCTGAACTAATTTGCTCCGCTGCCACCCTGAGTGCCCGTTGCCCATGGGGTGGTCCCACACCACCAAATTCCAGGTTTGTGGCATTCAGCCCAACTAGAGCTGTTCCTACAAAAGATTCACCAAATACCTTTTGTCTGGCAAGCCTCAGGTCGCTGCTAACATAGGAAAGTAGTTATACCAGTGGTTGTCGGCCAGGCTGATTATTTCCCCCAGCAGACGCTTGGCAATGTCTGGAGGCAGTTTGGGTTGTCACAGCTCAGGGATGCCATTGCCATCAAGTGGGCATAGGCCAGGGCTGCTGCCAAACATCCTGCCATGCACAGGACAGCCCACAACAGAGAACGTCAGTGGTGCTGAGGTGGAGAGCCCTGAGCGAGAGCCTCCTGGAGCTTGCAGGGATGGGGTGGTGACCTCGGCAGCTCTGAAAGGCAGGTGGGCTTGGCTCGGAGCCAGTGGCTTTTGTTATGTTCCTGTTTGAGACTGGTTTATTCTCCTTGTGGCATTTTAACCGCTCATCATTCCCAGTGGTTCCTCTTTAGCTGCCTGAGTGTGCAGAACTTGGAGGCAGAGCCAGTAGTGAATTCCTGCTCACCTGGGTAGATTTTTCAGAAGACTTCCCTGTTTCTGCCCGTAAAAATTTGGGCAGACGGAAACATCTGGCTCTGCAAACAGGCCCCGCTTCCCAGGTGGTGTGGCCTGGGCGGGTAGACTGTAGCCAGCTCAGCGGGAGACGGGGTGGGAGCCCTCTTGGGAAGAGGGGTGCAGTATTTTTAAGTCAGATCTCTACTTCTTCCCAACCTTGTGGTTTACAGGTGCATGTGGTGATGTGAAGGGATACATGGGGAAAAGGGGGCTGATGGCCTTTAGTATTGTTATTATATGTATATATGTATGCGTGCTGTATCTAGGTATATATGTGGTATGTGTGCATCTGTGTATATGTATGTATATATCTCTATCCTCTGTTGCTAGCATCCAAAATATATTTTTTCCTGCAAGTTGTTCTTTTCACTTAATATATCTTGCCCATGTTTCCATATCAGCATATGTATATTTGTTCTCCAATATTCGTTGAGCACCCCTTACGAGCCAGGCACTGTGGCTACCGCAGTGAACAGATTAGACGGAATCCTGGTTTCATCAGGCTCATACTTGAATGAGGAAGATAGACAACAATAACAAAGCAAATAACTGAATTCTGCCCCGTAGAGATGATGTTAAATGCTAAGGAAAAACAGCAGCAGGGGGAGGGGAGTGTGAGGGGTGGGTAAGGGTTGCCATTGTTGAAAAGGTGGCCGGGGAAGACCTCACAGAAAATGTGACATTTGAACCAAGACGTGAGAGAGGTCAGGAATGTGCTCGTGGGTTTTTGTGGGAAGTGTGTTGTAGCCACAGGGAATAGTGCAAAGGCCCCTCCGTGGGGGAAGCAGCAAGGAGGTCAGTGTGGCTGATGTGGAGTGCAGATCCCCCTAAGTATTTTTTAAAGTATTTTTTTATTGATTTCAGAGAGGAAAGGAGAGGGAGAGAGAGATAGAAACTTCAGTGATGAGAGGGAATCATTGATCGGCTGTCCCTTGCTGGGGATCTGAGCCCGCAACCTGGGCATGTGCCCTGACCGGGAATCGAACCATGACCTCCAGATTCATGGGTCAATGCTCAACCACTGAGCCACACCAGCTGGGCCCTGTAAGTATTTTTAATGGTGCATGATATTCCATTAAGCCCATGAGTTGAAGAACAACTTGTCTAGTCAGTCCCCTGTTGGTAACATTGGGATTAATCCCCGTTATTTGCAGTTACAAACACTATTGGACTGAGCATCCACGCACCTGTCTCTCTGCTTATATGCCCAAGTGCACCACAAGCTAAGATCCTAGCAGCGGGACTGTTTGGTTAGAGCATCCATGTTTGTCGATTTTGATAGCTATTATCAAAATTTGCAATTCCAAAAAGTGACACAGTTGTTTACTATTTTGTGCCTTCTTGAAGCATGCAATTGAAACAGATGACTTGGGCAAGGCAAATGTCATCCTGTGGCCCGAGAGGCCCCAACTCCTGTCCCCTTAAAAGGATTCTTGTAAGGGTGAATTAAGCAAGCTTTGAAAATTAAGTGCTGAACAACTACGAGGTGATTTTGTAATCATTCTTTTTACCTTGAAATTGTTTTGAGTTTTAATTATGCATTATGTAATCATTCAAACATATGGAAATGTACAGAAGAACAATCACCGGCAGCCATGGACCCTCCTGACCCTCCCCTGCCCCCTCAGATCTACTTCAGATTTTATTACAGTTTGTATTTCTTAGCTGGCATAGGCAACGCAGCTCCACATTGGTTGCTGGCTTCCAAAACCTGGGTGTGAAATTTTTTAAAAATAAAATGAGTGAAAAAGTAATAAAACGAGTGGGAATGCAAGATGCTGTAACCATTTTGGAAAATAGTGTGCCATTGTCTTATAAAGTTAAATACATATTTACCTTACAAATCAGCAACTCCAATCCAAGGTAAATACCCAAGAGGAATGAAAACATGTTTACAAAAAAATCATGTACACATATGTTTCTAGAAGCATCATTTGTAAGAGCCAAAAAGTGGAAACAATACAAATGTTCCTCAGCTTACGAATGGATGACCAAATTGTGATAGAGCCATACCATACTACCCAGCAGTAAAAAAGAAGAAAATATTAATGCATACACATGGATAATCTAAAAAAATATTAAGGAAATTACTATAATTCTGTATGATTCTATTTCTATGGAATTCTAGAAAAGGCAAAAAAGTATAGGACAGAAAGCAGCAGATCTGTGACTGCCTGGGTGGAGGGCCTACTTGGATGGGAGGGGATGGAGGAGTAAGGGCAAGAGGGAATTTTTTTAGGGGGAGAACTATATCTCGAGTGTGGTGGTGGTTACACATGTGTATAAAATGATTATAATTCATCCAGTTGTATACTTAAGTGGATGGATTTTATTTTTGTAAATAATACTTTAGAAAACAAAATCGAGGGGAAATTTTACAAAAGTGAAACGAGTGGTTGTGATTTTCATTGGCAGTTCTCTGGTGACTCGTGGTGTGGTATTTTTAAAAAGTCTTCTAAGTCTCAACCAAAGAAATCTAGGAGGTAAGAATCGAACAAAAAGCATTTGTTTGGGATCAAAGGAATTGCAATTCTTGGGACACCAATTCAGACAGAAGCCCGAATAGTGTTCCCTCCTGCAGGAGAGGGGCCCAGGGTTTTTATGAGGAAAAAAGGGAAGAAAATGAGGTAAGTTGTTTTAAAGAAGAATTCATTGGTGCAAGATAAGGTAAAGTTAGATTCCTTCTTCACAGGTTGGCTTGAGATTCAGTCATTAGGAAAAAGGCTAGATTTATACTTCATTGATTGGTCGGCGATTTGGGCATCACAAGGTCTAATTTCATCAGTCCTTAAAAACAGGATATTTTGTCCCTAGCTGGTTTGGCTCAGTGGATAGAACATTGGCCTGTGGACTGAAGGGTTGTGGGTTCGATTCCAGCCAACAGCACGTGCCTTGGTTGCAGGCTCTATCCCTGACCCAGGTTAGGGTGCATGCTGGAGGCATCCAGTCGATGTGACTCTCTTGCATTGATGTTTCTCTCTATCTTCCTCCCTTCCACTCTCCCTAAAAATCAATGGAAAAATATCCTTGGGTGAGGATTAACAAACAAACAAAAAAAAACAGGATATTTTCATTCTTACTGACTGCTTGGAATGTAGCAGTTTAGTCAAGTTCAGACGATAAAGAAAATAAAATGTGAAGGGCAGTTTCTCTGAACTGCTACTCTGGCTCTATTTTAATATGACTCCACTCACGTCACCTTTCACACAAGTGATTTTCGCGTTCATGATATTTTTACTTTATGTTCTCAGCTATTTCTCAATTATTTTAGAAGATGGAAGGGGAAGATTTGACTGATTATCCCCGTAAAGCTTCAATAGGTGTCTTGTGTCTTGTCTGGAGAGAACATTTCCCCCAAGCAACACCAGCATCTCTAAAACAAATGTACAAAGACGATCCTCACTCAGATGTATCAATTTTGGCTGTTCTTGTAAAAACAAGCACATTACTTTATAGCCACACTTTAAATGCATCCTCCAGGACGGCGTGATTCACACACAGATCTGAAAGTGATTCTTCAAACCATATGTCGGCTTCCTCCACGCAGGTTCCACATGGCTCAGTTCCCACACACAGGCGTACAGCAGTGGTCCAGCTGTGGTCCAGAGGAGCTTTAAAAGAATTTTCAACCTTGACTTCTATGTCTTGAGGAAGGAGAGACAGATTTAATTCATAAGCCACGGCGACCTTTCTCGGGGGCTCCTTTCCCTCCACTTCCCAATTTTCTCTTACCCTGAATTTGTTCTGGAATTTCATCTCCTTGTTTTGGCCCAAGAAGATAATGGTACTTTTCGTATGAATAGCGTCATTGTGTAGGTTAAACACATGGTAAGTGCTATATAAGTGTTAGGTGCCATTATTGTTTTGTTCATATCGATAGCCCCTAAACATAAGACAACTTCCTTGTCTGCTGCTTGCTTGAAAAAGCAGCCACCCAATCAGACACTTGAGGCAAACCTGACCATACCCGACCCTAGAAAGACGGTGTGAAGGTGTCCAGCATGGCACCTTCGTGAGGGATTCTTGAGGGCCATTGACTGTTGGCACCTCTTGTCTTACATGCTGGCTTGAGGATCTAACTCCCTTTCAATGCACATGGCACAATACGTATCTACTCCTGACCTTGTCCTGATCACATGGCAGGGTCAATGAAAGAGGGGGAGGGGTTAAGACTTCTTTCTGAGGTGGGAGAAGGAAAAATGATGCTGACCTTTGAGTTTCTTTCCTGCGGTGCCACATGTTGACCTGGAGCCCTCAACATCTTAACCCTCTAAACCTCTAAAATGGGGATGTAAGTAGTACCTCCCCTAGCAGGATTGTGGTTTGGATTAAGTAAAAAAATATATATCTAAAGCACTTTGCTCAGTGCCTCATTTACAGAACTAAGGATTCACTATGGCTGCTCTTTAATTATTATAATACTGTTATCTAAATTGTCATTTAACTCTTGGAAGGAAAAACATGGAGAAAAAAGTTCTGTCCGAGCAGCTGCTATGAATCACAAAAAAGCCGAAAGAGCTTAAAAAACATCACCCTTAAGTCGTGGATGAAATTTCTTAGAGCCAAAGAAATGTCATAGCTAAAGAGGCCTTCAAACCTACAGGCGCTCACCCGTTGTGTAAATGGGGAAATGGAGGCTCTGGGGGGGGATCTGATCTACCTTGTTTTGAAGAAAAACCTGCAACAGCTTCTAGGTTTCAGAGAGAAGAAGGAAAAAGAGGGAGTGTTGTCATTTGGGAAGGTTTTGTAGAAGCTGAAGAATGGGTACCACCTTTGTTGGGGTGTCAGAGGTGGCCTGTGGGGAGGGCAGGGGAGGGCAGGAAACAGGTCTGTGTAGGCTGCTTGGGGCTCCTCCAAGGGTTGAGATAACCGATGAACATCCTGATGAGTGTGGGGATCCCTCCGTGGTGAGGAATTAGGGAGACCGTGAACCAGCCTGGATGGGTTTTGCTGGCTTAGTGCATCCAGCACCCAAGAGGTGGATTACGGGGGACAGCCATGATCTGGGGGCACCCTGCACTGCACTGCAGGCTCAGAGCTGCAGATGGGGCTTCACCTTGGGAACCAAACATGCAAAATGGGGAGCTGTCACATGGGCTCCCATTGGTAAAGTTTCTTTTTCCCTTTTAATTTGCAGTGTTTATCACACCCACACACTAAGTCATCCAGCTCCCCTTCCAGAATCATCTTGGCAAACTAAATTAGCAAGCCAAAGAGTTTAGCTCTAAGAGGGAAGAACAAATTCATTTTTGCGGCAAATATCAACATGTGAAAGACTCAACTTGCCTCTGACTCACTCGGGGCAACTGGATTCTTGACTGGAGCGGTGCATGCTCTCCCTGCACCCCGAGGCCCTGCTCTCCCACCTGTAAGATGGGCCCCTTCGAGCAGTGTTTCTCATTGGAGGGGGGTGGGTATGCTCCCCGGGGACATTGGGCAGAGTCTGGAGATACATGTGCTTGTTGCAACTGGAGAGGGCTGCCAATGGTATCTGGTCGGCAGAGGCCAGATGTGCTGCTAAACTTTCTGCGATGCTCAGAACAGCCCCCTCACAGCCCAGGACGGTCTGGCCCAGAATGTCAGTAGTGCTGAGAATGGGAAACGCCACGCTAGAGGGTGGACGTGAAGACTAAGTTAATCCACGCGGCCTGCTTAGCCCTGGGCCATGCACATAGTAGGTGCTTAACAAAGCAGTGTCACTCTCCATACTTCCTCAAAGCCCGGTCACACAGTGACTATCCCTGAGCTCTGTGAAGGAGTAAAGGGTGTTTGCCCTTCACCAAAGGGCTCAGTTCTGCCGTACTTTCTAAAGTCCTTGTGTCTATCAGGTAGTCACAGTCCACTAAGTTAATTTAAATGACTGCAGGTGAGGAAACCAGACGACCACGTTCAGTCGAAGAATGTCTACATCCATGAATAGGATGTAGGTTCTTAGAGAAAGTGTGAGGAGCCCTCTTCCTGGGATTTGTGCATGACTTTGTGACATCTGTTCTGACTGTTCAGACGCCTGTTGCCACTCTCTAATTGTACACACTATTGGGAAGGTGCTTCCAGATGACTAAGGTACATTGGAGCATATACATTGTCATATATATAGTGACTACAGTAAAAGGGAGTCCCCTGTCGCAGCCGGTGGGGACATTTGGGGTGCCTTACAACAAAATGTCTAGGTGTGATTGTTTCCGAAGAGGAGGATTGTAGGGACCTAGTTATGAGGAATGTGCTTCCTTTACAGGTTATTTGCTGCAAATACTGCGCGTTTTAGTACCAGCCGGCTCAGTGACTGGGTTTCCTGACGTATAAAGTGGAGGGGGCAGGTGTCTGGCCCACTGTTGCTGAGCCCCTGTCTGTCTTCTGCAAGTAGCCAGTCCCTAGAATGTTCAGTGATGGCAAACCTTGATATTCTCCCAGTTAGCTTTTATACTAGAAGGCATTGGTTTTATTCAGCTTCAGCTTACTGTAATTTGCATTTTGAACGTTTGCTTTCTCAAGGACTTTCAAAGTTGCCAACTGATTTGCCCGAGTAACTTGACCAAGTGACTCGCGAGTGCGGAGCCTGCCAGTTAACTCGGACGGGGACGGCCGCAGCTGCTTCCCACCTTTCCCAGCCAAGTGACTCCCCACGCACTTTGCAAATGGGGATAGTAGGATATGACTTCCTTTTAGTCTTCTCCCCCTTCTGGCGACTTAGCTGTGGATTCTCTGACAGCCACTTAATTTCTTCCTGTTTCCTCTCCATCACAATATGCACTTGTGAGAAGTGTAAACTGTACCTACTGACCTAAGAGAAAAGCGGAAGTCCCCTCTGTTTTTCCTCCCTAGAGAGAGTCACTCTTAAGGGTTTGGTGAGCATTCCTCCAGATACTGTTTTCGATTCGGTCTATTAATATGTTTTTAGCAAAACGAGATTGTGTTGACATATATTGCTTTGCAACTTGCTTTTGTCTCCTAGCAATCGGTCTTGGAAGATTTCCCCATTTGTATATATAGGTCTGTGTCATTTTTAACTGTGACATTGGTTTCCATGGTATTGTTACATCAGAAATTATCTCATTAGTCCCCGCCAGTCCTAGTCTGGGTGCCTCCCAAATCTAATCCGAAAACAATGACTTGGGTGCAGGCAAGCCACTAGGAAGGGGATCCCAGGAAGCACTGGCAAGCGAGTGGGGAAGGGAGGCAGGAAACGGAGGCAGTTATTTTGCGTGTGTAACTGCAGCTCAGGGGGCCCCAAGACCACCCTCGGGTTCAGTGCTGTCATAGAAGCTAGAAGGACTCAGGAAACTCAGAAGACTTGTTATACTCATGGTTACCATTTATTACAGCAAAAGGATCCAGGCTAATTCCAGCAAAGGGAAAGGCATGAGGGCAGAGTCCGGGAGGGCCCAGGCAGGAGCTTCCAGTTGTCCCCTCCAGGGGAGTCCTGTGGACAGCAGTTCATTCCCCCCGTAACAGTGTTGGCCACACACTCAGAGTCCTGCCCACCGGGGAAGCTCACTCAGGCCCTGGTGTCCACCTTGTATGGCTGCCCGTCCAAGTGGCTTCATCTAGCCTCCCCACCCTTCCATGTCAAGTTGATATCGAGTGGCCCAAGGCCCCCCCCCCCATAAATCACCTGTTAGCATAGACTGGCCCAGGCAGAGAGCCATGGGGGCTTGGGGTGGGGCACCATCCACAGAAGCTGCAGGTAGCGGGCTGAGGGGGGTGGGTTAAGACATCAACAGCCTGGGCCACACTTCCTCATGGACATTTTTGTTATTTCCGTTTTTCATTCTTATCAACAATATTCTGGAGCAGGGATCAGCAACGGTTTCGTAAAAGGCCAGGCAGTAACTATTTTCAATTTTCGGCCACATGGTCTGTGTTGAAACTACTCAGCTGTGGGGCTGCTGTGCGGAGGCAGCCGGTGGACAGATGTGAACAAGCCGGCTTGACGGGGTCCCAATAAAACTCACAAAAATCAGGTGGCAGCCAGATTTGCAGAAACTATCCTCGGTTGTATATCTTCATCCATTGGAGCAGATAATTCTGTGGGGTAAATCCCTAGAAGTAGAATTGCTGGATCACGAGTTATGACATTTTTATTTTGCGCAGATACTGTGAACTTCCCTCCAAAGTTGAACCAACTTCCTCTTTCACCAACAATGCATGATTAGTGTTAGAGATTTCCTTTCTTAAAACCCTTACCCCAGGGGAGCAAAACCTGTACTTATTTACTAAGATGCTTCTGCATTTTCATTTGAATGCTGGGGAGGCAGAGGAAGAGAGAATATTTTGCCCTAAGGGAAGAAAACCAAATGGAGCCTGAAATGGTCTCATATATCTTGCTAAAATAATAATAATATCTTGCTTTAGATTTGAGGTCCACAGAGAAGGGGGCTCTGATTTTCTTATTTGGTGAAATCAAACCTTGCACTGCCTACCAGGTGTGGTTCAAAACAGTCCTGAGTGTTACCTATTCAAAAACAATTTTTTTCAAATGCATCAGAAAGCTCCTTAGCAAAAGATTCTATTCCCAACTTTCATGAAAATGAAGTCCACCTATGCATACTGAGCACTTCACCAAATGTACAAAAAATATACATGGTCCAATTTTTGTCCATGGAGCTGATAGATACGGGACCCTCAGCGTTTCACTTAGCGCCTCGTTCACTCAGCTTAGTTCACTAGGTCTTTTGGTTTTTAGACAATGGATGAGGTTTTTGTTCTTGTTTTTCCACACACACACACACACACGCGCACACACACGCACATACACACGCACACGCACACACACACCCCATTTTTATCATTTGGAATTTCTGATGTGAACCCCACAGGGGAGAACAGAGGCTCGTTAGCATTCAAGCTCTGTTTGGGGCTGCATATTTTAGCTGGTTTATTTGATAATGGCTTCCCTCCTGGGATGCAGCCTGCCTTTGCTGGGCTCACGCTGGGTGAATCTGTGATATTTCCCATTCTGGAGTCCTTCATTTATAACAGACGCGGCCTGCTTTCCCAGTAGCGAGATGGCATGCCTGGACTACCCACATGCAGATAAAGAATTAGGCGGAACTTGGCTGGGAAGATAAATCAAGCTAACTATCTCATTAGGCTTGAAAGACACAAATTAATCTTGCATTGGAATTAACAGAAAAGCTTTCCAAAGAGACATGCAGTACAGCCAGGGATGGAAGGAACTGCCACAGCTGTTTTTCTCAGGAAACTTGCTTCTGTTGCCTGGAACAGAGCGAACACGAAATCCCTTTTCACAAAGGTTCAGAGACGGAGACGGATGCAGATGATGTGTTGTAGAATTGTGCACCTGAAACCTGTGTAATTTCTGTTAGCCAGTGTCACCCCTATACATTCAATAAAAAGGGAAAATAAATAAATAATAAACATTTAAAAGGGTCAACAGAAAATGTGAAATAGCAGTGCGTTAAAGGAGTGCTTACTGTGTGCGAAGTAAGCACTGCATGCTAGGAGCTTTACATGCATTATCTCATCGAAACCCTAAAGGTAAGGTGCTGTTAAGATTGCGATTGAGCCAACAGGAAACTGAGTTTCAGAGCAGTTCCCTCACTTGCCTCGGGGTCCCAGAGCTGGTCAAATGATGGCCAGGATTCCCGTGGGATGTCTGGCCCCTTGACCCACAGCTAAGCCTAGTGGTTTTCAATGGGAATGGCCTGACCACCCGCCCCCAGGGGCTCTTTGGCCATGTCTGGAGTCATTCTGGGTTGTGACAAGTGGGGGGAGGGGTGCTACTTGGCATCTAGCAGGTAGAGGCCTGAGGTGCTGCTAAACCTCCCTGTGTACAGGTCAGGCCCCCACAACCAAGAATTATCCAGCCCCAGGTGTCATCGGTGTTGAGGCTGAGAAACCCTGGTGTCACCGCATCAGGACTCGGTGACGGTGACGTCCCACCAGGACTGTCCGGTACTCGAGCTCTGCAGGCAGCATGGCAACGGGACAGGGTTCCAAGCTGCGTATCGCAGGGGCAGCTGTCCAGCAGCCAGTGCGAGGCAGGGCGGGGGGGGGCAGGACGTGCCTGGCCTGGGGAGAAGCAGGAAGCCCGTCCAAGCCCAGTGCCCCTGGAGCAGAGCCTGTGGGAGAAGAGCTGAGGGAATCGGGAGTCTCACCAT
>NW_005871372.1:1147263-1192013 GCF_000147115.1 Myotis lucifugus | reverse complement strand
TCTGTCCCCTCCTCCTCCTGCCTCACCCCCCCCCCCCCGGCCCTGGGGCTCTCTAGTGTTTGGGCACAACATGAAGAGGAGCAACGACTTCCTCGGGAGGATTGTCATCGGCCAGGACTCTTCGGGCCCCTCGGAATCCAACCACTGGGGGGGGATGGTCAACACCCACCGCACGGCCGTGGAGCAGTGGCACAGCCTGCGGTCCCGGGCTGAGTGGGACCGCGTGTCTCCTGCGTCGCTGGAGGTGACCTGAGGCTGCAGGGAAGGCACCAGTCAGTTGTTAAAAGAAAAAAAAAATAAGAAAAAGGAAGAAAATTTAAGACAAAAAAATGTGTCATCGTGTCATCTACCTATTACATACACACACACACACACACACACACACCAAATCCTCCCAGACCTGAGAGGAAGCTGACTATTGATCACGAAGTGCCATCCTCGATGAGCGAGGCCTGAGAACTTTCCAGAAGCCCCATCCCGTGTGCCGTGAGTGCGCGCTGCTGAGACGTACTGGCAGTGCTTGCTCTTGTTGACACCCCTCTCCCCCGAAAAATGCACTTTCAGTCTTCAAGCCAGAGAAAGGGCGTCCCAAAGGGGGCCGGCTCCACCAAGGGGACCTCTTCCGAGAGTTGGCCAGTGTGGGCGAGGCCCGACCCCCATGCCAAAATGCACACCCACCGGGTGACTGGAGCAGGCTGCTGTGCCCTGGGGTGCTTCGAACCTGGTATCTTTTCCCCACAGCGTAAGCCCCTTGTCTTCTATTTCGGGGGCGTGATAGCTAGATTAGACCATTTGGAGAACCAGTGGGCCACCAACAGCTGGCAGCGTCAGGAACCTCTCCTGGTTTAACTGAATGTCTCCCTGTGCCAGCCGATTCCCAGGCACTCCCTGTGGGTGTGCGTGGATGTTCCGTGCGTGTGCCCTCACCAGTGAACGTGTGTGCCCGTGTGTCCTCTTGGTGAGCAAGGCAGTGGCCAGGACTCCGTCCTGAGCCTCCCTCTCTCTGCCTCTCCCATCAGTGAAATTTCACCTCGTGTCCTGTCGGCCAAGACCCCGCCTTCAGTAATAGTAGCGTGTATGTATGTCAAGAAACTAGAACATGGTAGAGCAAAAGCAGCATTTTTTCAACCAAATCCTGGTGGCTTTGACCTGCCGAGGACAGTGACGTGGGTTAGAGCGGCCGCCGCACCCTCACCCAGGACGCGCTCTTTCCCGTCATATCTGAGGACCTTCCCGTATGTGTGTGAACCAAAGTTCTTTCTCTTGTGCTAAGGAGTTAGCGTAGTTAGAATAGGTATCTCTGTTGGATGCTTCTGTAGCTTTTCCCACGGCGTATCGTCTGGTATGCTGGGGAGCTGTTTGTTGAAATTAAAGATTATTTATTTGTGCCATGCATTCGAGTTATCTTTTTCTTCAGGGACACAGCGCATAGAGTGGGAGGTTGGTTTGGTTACCATCCTGATGACTCAAAGCACCTCTATTTATTATGTTCATGGATTTTGTGGGTCAAGAATTGAGACCAGACACATCAGGGTTGGCTCATCTCCGCTCCATGGTACCTAAGCCCTCAGCTGGGAGACTCAAGGGGTAGAACTAGACAGCCAGCCGTGCTAGACATTGTTGGTAATATTGGTGTGGTCTTAGAAGGAAGAATAGTTGAAACACTGAAGTATATTAATCTGATGACTGATGAGAGAAACCTTACACAGAGAAGAGAAGGGTTTAACACAAACTCGTTTGTTACAAAAGAAGTCCTGCCTTCAGGCATAGCTGGATCCAGGTGCTCAAACGAAGTCATCAGGCTTTGTTTATCACTCTGTCTCCTAGGCAGCAGGTGAGGGCTGCATCAACTACCAGTGCGGGCAGCTGGGCTCAATCACGCTGGGACCCATGTAGGACGCACTAGGGAATGATCATTATGGGAAGCATATGGGGTAAGAACTGTCAGGCAACTTCTGGAGTGTTTAACTGCTGGAGTGTTTAACTGCTGACCCTATCCCTCAGGGCTTGGGGTTGCCACTGGGAGCTTTAAATGTTTGGTACTTTACGACTGTCCCGTGCGGGCTGAGCAAGCTCCCGCAGCACCGAGAAATCCCCGGCACAGAACGAGGTGCGTGTGCTGAGTCAGGTAAGTGTCTCTGTGCACAGCTGGGTCCCCGCAGCCACAGGGGAGCTCAGGTGGTCTGGGGGCTCTGCGGTGGGCATGCCCAGCACCTACTGCCCTTGATAACAAGAGGGCTGGCTAGCACCAGGTGTAGTGCCAGGTATCTCATTTAGTCCTCATGCAGCAACCCACATGGGAGATAGTATCCCCCTTAACAAAGGAGGAAACCAGGGTTTAATGAGATAGAGTGGCTGGTCGGTGATAGAGCCAGTCTGCCTGTTACAGGCTGCATCGTGCCCCCCTCACAAAAGATATGTAGGTGTCCTCACCCCAGAACTTAAATCTGTGACCTTCTTTGAAGACAGGATCTTTTTGTTTTGTTTTATTAATCCTCAACCGAGAATATTTTTTCCATTGTTTTCAGAGAGAATGGAAAAGGGAGGGGGAAGAGAGAGAGGAACATCTATGTGAGAGAGACGCATCAATTGCAGGGATCGAACCTGCAATCCAGGTACGTGCCCTGGACTGGGAATCAAACCCGTGATCCTTCAGTGCACGGGCCGAGGCTTTAACCACTGAGCAGCACAGGCCAGGGCTGGAGACAGGGTCTATACCGAGGCAATCAAGTTCAAGTGAGGTCATTAGGGTGGGCCCTAATCCAATATGACTGGCGTCCTTATAAAAGGGGGAGGTTAGGACACAGAGACTGACAGACGCACAGGAAGAGGATGTGAAGGGGCACAGGAGAAGGCGGCCATCTACAAGCCCAGCACAGAGGCCTGCAACAGCTCCTTCCCCGCGGCCCTCCGCCAACATCTCGATTTCGGACTTCTGATCCCCAGAACTGTGAGCATGAATTTCTGCTATGTAAGCCGCCTAGCCTGGTTACGGGAGCCCTCCGTCACTAATCCAGAGCTGGTGTGGCTAACTGTGCTGCTGGGCCATCTCAGCTGAAAATAGGGTGACTTCTTACCCCATATGCTTGGCGTGAGGATTAGCCAGGACAGTGCCTGCAAAGCCTAACACACCGTCCTCCATGGCTGCTCCTGCTCAGCGCGCATCAGGCAATGCTTGCTGTGGACTAATGGGGAGAGGGGAATAGATGTCAGAGCCATCCACGTCTCTGAGGATAGAGTTTGTCAGGAGACAGGGAAATGTGTTGAAAGGTGAAGGAGTGACTTGGTTTCTATAGAAACTGGGGCCCAAGGTGCCCTGTTGTGGGCCACCCACTCATTTTAATTAGCATCCTCCTCCGCAGCGGGAGATGGGAAAGGAGATGCACAGGCCACCTGCGCACCATCTTTGGGGTGCAGGACCCCCGTTCAAAGGAGGAGGTGGGGTAGGAGTTTGAAAGCCTTGTCTATTTCCCCGGGGCCGTTTAAAGTAACTCAGGAATGATCACTGCTGTGTGAAAACGAAAAACGTCTGCCTGGAAAAAGTCTGGAAGGCCTTGTCCTGAAGGTCGGCAGGGCTATCCTTCGGGAAGTTGTTTTGCTACTCGATTCTCTACCTTCCTGTGCAGTGTTTTCCCGGGGCCCAGAGTGACCTAATAGTAGCTAACATACACTGAGTGCTTATCGTGTACCAGGCATTGTTCTGAGTACTTGTGTGAGGGAAGTATTGATTTGTTCCCATTTTGCAGATGAGGGAACTGAGGGTTAACGGGATTAAATAATCAGCGTATGGTCACACAGAAACAGGTCTGGAATTTGAACACGGATCTGCCGGAATTGAAAGCCATGAATGAACTAGCCTCTGTTGTCCCTTTTCTAATGGTGGTGAGGGGCCAGGAGACTTTTTTTATTGGTAAATAAACAACATTTTTTTAAAAACTAGGACATTGAGATGATAGATAGATGATAGATAGATAGATAGATAGATGATGGATAGATAGGTGATAGGTAGGTATGTAGATAGATCTTCACTGAACCTCCAGGCTACCATGAGCACAGTACATGTATGAGTGTGTGTGTGTGTGTGTGTGTGTGTGTGTAGAGGGGGGAGGATGGATAATGCCATCACATGATAAAGACAACTTCAGGAAGCCAGAGAATATATACTGAAGGAGTTGCCTACTTTATGGCCAGTAACTTTGAGGTCTAAAGCAGGGGTTGGCAAACTATGGCCCACGGGCCAAATCCTGCCCACTGCTTGTTTTTGTAAATAAAGTTTTATTGGACCCCAACCAGGCCCATTCCTACAATCTCTGGCCACGTTGAATAGTTGTGACTGAGACCGTATGGCCCACAACGCCTAAAATATTTACTATCTGGCTTTTTACAGAAGTTTAGTTACAGTTATGTAGGATGAGTACGTTCTACAGAGCTAATGCACAGCAGGTGACTATAGTTAATCGCGCTGCACTGAAGACTGGAAATTTGCTAAGAATAGACTTCAGGTGCTCTCATCGAAAAAGAAAGGTAACCACAGGAGGAGATGATACGTTAATTGGTTTGACTGTGGTATCACTTCACTATGTGTATGTATATCAAATCCTGTCATACACCTTAAATATTTTATTTAAAAATAAATTTTAGCCCAGCCAGTGATGCTCAGTGGTTGAGCATAGACCTATGAACAAGGAGGTCAAGGTTTGATTCCCGGTCAGGGCACATGCCTGAGTTGCGGGTTCAATCCCCAATGTGGGACATGCAGGAGGCAGCTGATCAATGATTCTCTCTCCTTGATGTTTCTCTCTCTTTCCCTCCCCTTTCCTCTCTGAAATCAATAAAAATATTTTTAATATATAATTTTTTAAAAGCTTGCCTACCCCTGTCTAGAGCAATGCTTCATAAATGTTAATGTACATATGACACCCCCCCTCCCCCGCACCTCCACCATGGGAGCTAGTGACAAAGCAGGTTTGACTGGGCAGGTCTGGTTTGGGGCCGGGGATCTGCATTTTTCACATGCTCTCAGGTGCTCCTGCTGGTCCGCAGACACTCGGGATTGAGCCTGAACAAACACTTTGAGTTTCCATCCGGAGACAGGCATGAACCCATCTACCAACACCTTCAGCCATCACACATGCATGCATTATCAACAGATCATTAGGAGGTTTATTTGCCAAATCAAAGGATCCTTCACGTCTCAGTGGCCTGCATCTGACTACCCCGCTTCTCCCCACTGGCTAGGTTCTCCCTGGAGAGTGATCTCCATGACAGCAGAGGCCCCCAAAGTAGAGTGCACCAGGTGACAGGGAGTGGGGAGAAAATATCTAAACCTTCTTCTAGATTTATATTTTGTGCCAACTTTTTAAAATGTCGATTTGGGGAAAGGTGCGTTCTAACAGACAACGTGTGCTAGCACAGTAGGCAGCACATGCACATCACTTACAGAATAATGTTTATCATTTACAGATAATAAGTGTGCATGCTCCGCGTGCGCACCAGCGCGGAGTATTAAGGCAAGTGGTGACGTGAGGCCCGCTGCCCGCTGAAACGGGGCTGGGCTGCGCTATGAGCCTGAGTCAGGCCTTGGCACAAGTTATTCTCGCAGGCACACCAGTGAGTGTTCCAGGGAGAAAGGGAGTGAATGCCAGTTGCACAGAGTGTCAGGGCACCCGGCTGAGATTTCGGGAAAGAAAGGGGGCGGTGCAGGGCGCGTAGAGTGTGGAACGCTAGGAAAAGGCTTGCACGAGGTCAGTGATAATCACAGCAAAGTTTGCTCTCGTTTATTGGACACCTACTACTTGCCAGCATCTATACTAAGTTTTATAAGCAGCTTATTTCACTTAATCTCTGAGGTCGGTGCTGCTACTAACTTCTATTGTATAAAGGAGGAAAGTGAGGCTCAGAGAGGCAAAGTGACTTGCCTGAGGGGACGCGGAGTGTGGGGAAGACTGGTTTTCAGCGATAATAATTCTCCGTAAATGCAATGAGATCCCCATGAAACACCAGCGGATTTAAAAGCTTGTAAGTCTGAGCAAACCACACACTAGCACTGTTTATTAACAATAACATTTGCTTCTCTATGTTGAGCAAGAACCTCCTACCGAGCCTTCTTTAACCTCCAAGAGATTGAAGGGAGCCAGCACACGCCCCTTCCTCTGAGCCTCCTGCGCCACCAGATCTCCAGTGCTTTGGGGACCAGGTGGACAGGGTGGGGACCAGCTGAGCTGAAGGCCATAGGCCCCACCTGCAGGGGGTGCCCTTTCCCAGCTCTGACCAATTGTTCCCATGGCTCAGTGTAAATGAGGGCGCTTGGACCAGATCTTCAGATTTTCAACAGAAGGCAGAAATCTGGACTTACACCTAAAATCTCCTGATTTAATACCCTAGCAACAATTTTAAAACATCTTTTTAAAACACAGCATGGACCAAACAACTCACTGCCCGGGGTGAGCTGGCTTTGGCCGAGAGACCTCTGCCCTCAATGGTAACTTGCATTTTTACCTTCTGGTTCATATTTCCTTCGAGGGGCCGAAATGCTTTAGCTCCTGAAACAGCTGGGATGTGAGCTTTGTTATTACCCCAGCTTACAGAGGAGGACACTGAGCCTCAGAAGTGTCACCCAGGGCTACAGGGGCTCAGAAGCAGGGCTGCTGCTTCTCTTAGCTCACCTGAGGGGCTGGCCCAGGGCTGTCTCCTGCCGAGAGAGGAAAGAGAGGAGGCGGAGAGAAGGGAGGGGAGGAGGAGGAGACTGGGGTCTGCCCAGTTCCTTCCAGCTCTGGCCGCCCCCACCTGTGCCCAGGAGAGCAATCTGGACC
The DNA here is from genome assembly GCF_000147115.1 of Myotis lucifugus. Classification (NCBI taxonomy): domain Eukaryota; kingdom Metazoa; phylum Chordata; class Mammalia; order Chiroptera; family Vespertilionidae; genus Myotis; species Myotis lucifugus. The sequence continues at coordinate 1,185,201 of NW_005871372.1, read as the reverse complement.
CAAGCTCCCCCGGGGGGCCTCCTTCCTCCACTAGGGGCTTCTGGGGGCCCAGGACGCAGAGGTGGGAGCTGTGGGCCCCGGCCACCCTGACGCTTCTCTCTGCACAGGCCTTTCCAAAGCGGACATCAGTACCAGCCCAGGTGAGCACGCGTGCCAGGGCCGGGAGCAGGTGGAGAGGAGGACACCCCGTGGGCTCTGAGGTGCTATCAGTGAGGCCCAGCTGCCTGGGCTGCAGGCCGCCTGTCCTGAGGGATGTTGGGGGCCAGGCTGAGCCTCCTGACAGCCCTCCAGCTCCCTTCCCCCCACCTCATGGGCGCTGTTCTCCTCTGTATCGTGTGCCACTAAAGCAGCCCAGAGACGGGAAAGCAGAGCTCAGGCATGCGAGGTGTGGACCCCCAGTTCTGTTCACCAGAGCCAGGACTCACTGGGAGGGAGGATGGGCTGGCAGTGGGACGTGGGACCAGGGAGGCAGCAGGAAGCGAAGGTGAAAGTGACGGAGCCCTCCTACGGGCCACCTTCCCGGACACTGAGAGACACTTCCTCCCGACCCTCTGGGACACCTGGGGCCCAGCAGTGTGGGTGGGTGGGGGGACCCACACCAAGGTGGCCCCCAGAGCCTCCCCTCCTCCTCCCCTGGCTGGCTCCCAACGCTGATCTGGGCAGGAGGCAGCAGGGCAGCGAGTTTGTGGGTGGCTGGATTGGGGCCAGAGGAGCGAGCAGCCAGATTGAGTGGGAGGGTGACAATTTATTCTTTTAAAGAGAGAAAGTGGGAAAGAAAATGAGCCTTGAGCTCCACTGGTGTGTTCTTTCCTTAATAAGCTCAGTGGTCCCAAAGGCTCCGACTCCTGTCCCTGCCGGGGGACCTTGGGGGCCTTTGGTGCTGCTAATTGAAGCAAAAGACCTTGCAGTTTGGCAGCTTGGTTTCCAGAGCAACAAGCTCCTTTGTGCATCCTTTTCCTACCCTCCCTCTGTCACCTCCTGGGCCTCTTCTCATAACCGACCCCCACCCCCACCCCCCTTACCCCAAATGCTTCTTTCTCTCTTATACCTTTGCACATACCGTTCTGCTACCTGGGAAACTTTTTCTCTGATTCTTATTCAACTCCAGGGAGCCTCCCTGATCTCCACATGGAGGTGATGCTCCTATGACAACATCCTATATTTCCTCCATCTGAGGAAGGGGATTCTGGTGCCTGTTATAATCACCTCCTTGAAGACAGGGGCAAGGCAGCCACCAGCTCAACTAGGAAGAGAAAAGAGGCAAACAATCAGCTGCCAAAATAATTTGGGGGCTGCTCCCTCAAGTTTTTGCCTGTATGACACACATCCACAAATTACATATTGGTGACATCTTTGTGTGTGTGCTTATTTTTCTTAATATCGGGGTCCATAGACACGAGGGCAGAGCCACCTCTGTGTCGTTTGCCACACAGCGTCTCCAGCATGCGACCGGCTGCCTGAGACCAAGGAAGTGCTCACCTAGGACTTGTTGCATGAATAAGGGAACGCATGAAGGTCCGGCCAGTCACGACTGAGACGAAAGGAAGAGGGCATGAATGCAGCTGAAATCTCTCAGTGAGATCTGGGGCCAGACAGCCTGGCTTCATCCCTTAGCTCTGCCCCTTAGGAGCTGTGTGCTCTTAGATAAGTTACTCGGCCTCTCTGTGATTTTGGTTTCTCAGTCTGTAAACTGGGGGCGACCTACATCATAGGACGTGTGAAGACTAATAAATTGATAAGTGCAAAGCACTTGACACAATGCCTAGCTCCGATGAAAACTCAGTTGGCCTGGTTATTCTGTTGCCATTACTACCTGTCAAGCTATAAAACTGTAGAAATCCCTTCACAGGAAAGACATTAACAAAGGCTACTTTTGGGTTTAGGTTGATGAAAGATGTTCCCGGTATCCTTCTATTCCAAGTTTCTAAAATCCCAGAGGAAAAGTGAATATGGGAGGGGCCGGGGGGGCTGAGGGGGTGGGGGGTGGATACCAGGCAGAGTGGAATTCATTACCGTCCCAGTGCAAGCACAGGCTCCTGATGCCTCCCAGATCCTCCCAGTTAAAGGCCTTTGCCTGCTCACCTGGAAAGGGGAGTAATTGAGCAATGACCTGTCACAGCCTCATTTTCTGGTATATTTCACCCCAGGAACCCATCACCATCATTTGCTTGGGGGAGAAAAATCAAAAGGATCAGGAGTGAGGAGCCGGGAGGGGGTGTTAATAGCTCTGTGGGAGAGAGTTTTCCACAGGGGCCAGTGCTCCCAGACCTTCCGTGCACGCGAACCACAGGGAGTCTTGTTAAGATGCAGATTCTGACTTGGTGAGTCTGGGGCAGGGGTGCTGAGTTGCTGCATTTCTTTTTTCTTTTTTTTTTTAATCCTCAATCCATTGAATTTAGAGAGAGTGGAAGAGAGAGGGAAGGACAGAGAGAAACATCGATGTGAGAGAAAAACATCGATTGGTTAACTCCAGGGCCTGGGCCTGGGAGGAGCCTGCAACCAAGGTACGTGCCCCTGACGGGAAATTGTACCTGGGACTCTTTAATCCGAAAGCTGACACTCTATCCACTGAGCCAAACTGGCTAGGGCAAGATTCTGCATCTCTAACAAGCTCCCTGACCATGCTGATGCTGCCCTTCCCAGCTGTTGTTGTGCTAAATAATCTGGAAAATCAAGCGTCAGCCTGCCTTCAGTGCTCAGTGAGAAAAACCATCCCAGAGTCAGGACGCGTGGATGGGGCACACACCCTTCACTCCACTGTCCCCAAAAGGGAGCAGTTGCCCAAAAGAAACAGTGTGTGATTCCCTGGCACGTATTTAGTCATTGAAAATTAGTTATTTTGCGCCTAGTATGTGCCAGGCACTGGGAGAGGGTTGTTACAATAGTCGTTGGCCTGAGTGGGTCAGAGGGACCAGCTTGAACAAGAATCCACGGGGACGTGTGAAAGGAGCCGGGAATGAGACTGGGGCCTCACAGAGCAGAACCCTTGACGGTCCACCTTATGGGAAAGGGGCTCCAGGAGGAAAACCCAACACAAAAAGCTCCTCCCACTGCCAGAGAGAGATGACAAATGTGTTTCATCCCAAACTCAGGGAGGAAAAGCAGGCCCTGCCTTCTCCAGCATCCTTTGGTGAGGTCTGTACCATTAAATTTACACACAGTGTTCTAGCAATGTCCCCAGTGCTTTTAAGCCATAGTGTATAATAATAATATGTTTTAACTCTGAAATTAGAGAAATAACCCAAACTCTACTTTTAATCAGTTGCGTGGCCTGTGGCTTAATTTTTGTTAAAATACAGATAAGCTGAGAAACGTGGACATCTGCTGTGATGTTTTGGGTTGCTGCTGTGGGGTTATTTTATATTTTTGGAGTTCTGCCTTCCACCCAGGGCTGGGTTTCTATTGACATTTGGGGTTGGAAAGTTCTTTGTGGTGGGGGATGGGGGAGGGCTGTCCTGTTCATTGTAGGATGTTCAGCAGCATCCCTGGCCTCTACCAATTGGATACCTATAGCACCCCATTTTTAAAAATATGTTTTTATTGATTTTAGAGGAAGAGAGAGGAACATCAGTGAGAGAGAAATATCAATCAGCTGCCTCCTGCATGCCCCCTACTGGGGATTGAGCCGGAACCGGGGCATGTGCCTTGACCGGGAATTGAACCGGTGCATGGGATAACACGCAACCATATGAGTTACACCCCCAGGTTAACTGCGTACTCCCCCAGTTTTTAACAACCAAAAATGTCTCTAGACATTGTTCAGTGTCCCTGGGGGTGAAAATTGCCCCCAAACCATTGCTCCAGGGTGAACAGCGAGGGAGGCCTAGGATGTGGGACTTTCACTTTTAAAACTGGGACTGCCCCAGGCAAACTGGGATGATTGGGCGACCCTACTTCCTCCCATCTCTAAGAGGAATAGTACAGTGGGAGGTGGCTTAGCACCAGAAATACCATCCTCTTTGCCAATTAGTCCAGCCAACTCCTGGACAAACCAATGTGGTTACAGTGATGGGTGGAAAGGAGATGGAAACGGTTTGCTGCTTCCATCCACGAGAAGGGGAAACTGCTCCAAAGTAGCCGAGCCTCCCTGTGTGGAAGGCAGTGCCTCAAGTCCCCACAAAGAGCTCATGACACACAGCGTCCCGAGGGGTCCTGCAGCCTCTTGGCCAGCACCGCGCAAAGGCATCGCAGCAATGGCCTCCTGGACCAGTGCCCTCAGCTGAGAAAGGAGGAGACCAAGCCCTGAGGGGCAGGGACCCGAGGACACTGAGCCTGCTGAGCTCTCACGCACAGCTCTCTCCTTTGCCATGTAGAGGAGAATCAAGGCGGCAAATTGTGCATCCGTTTAGAAAATAGCGCACATTGAAGGACAGTTGGCCAGGACCAACCAGCAGGTGGGACACACCAGGGCTGACCTGGTCAGATGGAGAAGCTCAGGGGCTCTGACAGGAAGCACGGCTTGGAACCTGCCTGCTTAGCGTAGCTCTGTTGATTAATGCAACTGTCCCCTTCTTCAGAAAAATGCACGGAGGCGCGCACACACACTGTCAATTTTGCATTTAATTTCAGGGGATTCCCTAGACTCCTGAAGCGCATCAGCACGATTATGAAACCCTAAGCTAGTCATTAATAATCATACTGTTACAGAGTGATCCATATATGCCAAGTGCTCCGCAGATTTATTCGGCCCAACTAGCAACCTTCGGTGAGGTCTGTACCATTAAATTTAAATACAATGTCCTAGCAATGTCCCCAGTGCTAAACCCAGTGAAATGGGTGCTAAAAGATGACTAACCATCCTCAGCCCTGCTGATTTCCCCGTGAGGAAGCATCACCGGCGTGGGCTCTAAGATCAAAGACTTTGGCATCAGGAGGCCGAGGTTCAAGTCCCGGCTCTGCCACTTGCTAGCAGGATAACCTTGGGCAAGTCAACCTGCCTGAGCCACAGTTTCCCCAACATGAACTTGGCACATCATCAATGCTCAATAACTGTTGTCTACTACCTTTTTTATTCCGCTATTATAGTGGCTTAAAAGGCAAAGGCTCTACACCCCTGAGCACGGCAAAAGGAACCCCAAAGATCGGACAATTTGACAGCTGAGAAGGGAAAGAGTGTGCGCATCACACGGCTCCTCAGGTGGAGAGCTGGTGATTGGGACTCGGGCATCAAAGGTCACCTCTGGCCACTGCCTGACCTCACAGATTAGCCACTCAACCTAGTTCAGGGATGGTTCTCAGCGTGCCTTCCTCCCGCCAGCCATCTGGACTTATGGCTTAAAAAACAACAACACGCGTGCCCTAAGGGGCCGCCAGAGGGGCTGGGGTTCGGGAGAACTTTATTGTCTCAAATGTGGGTTTTCCCTTTAAGCCTCTTCAGAATTAAGAACAAACCCCAGCAGTTCGTTGGGCTGACGATATAAATAGTGTTGGCTGTAGTTTGTCAATAAACACGTGGAAGCAATGCCCACCCTTGCAAGAGAGCCCAGACTTGCAAAGGGAAACAAGATACCATGTTTTGCTTATAAAATTGGCAAAGATTGCCATGAAAGTGGTAACACTGCGAGATGGGCACTCAGACATTAACGTGGGAGTACAGATTGCTTTCAGGAGGCAATTTAGCAAATTGTATCAAACCTTCAAAATCCCTCCTCAGAAAATCATGAGAAATGCTGAAAAGGCTTTATGCCCATGGCTGTTCATCTCGGCATAATGGGTAATTGTTGTTTAAAAGGGGAAACAATCTAATTACCCACAAATAGGGGAATGATTACATAAACTCTAGAGGGGCCGCTCAGCGGAGTCTTCAAGAGCTATTTAAAACAATGTTTAATAAAACTTACCATGTGTGGGGGAATGCTCATACTCTAATTTTTAGAAATCAGAATATTAACTGGTGTATATAATACAATATAATCACAATTGTATTTTTAAAAAATCGTCACCCGAGGATATTTTCCCATTGATTTTTAGGGAGGAGGGGAGAAGGAGGAGAGAGAGAGAGAAACATTGATGTGAGAGAGACACATCGATGGTTGACTCCTGCACAAGCCCTGACCCTGGCCGGGGATGGAGCCTACAACTGAGGTACATCGAACCCAAGACCCTTCAGTCCATAGGCCAACTCTCTAACCAATGAACAAACTGGCCAGAGCCACAATTGTATTTTTTTAAATATATTTTTATTGATTCAGAGAGGAAGGAAGAGGGAGACAGAGAGATAGAAATATCAATGATGAGAGAGAATCATTGATTGGCTGCCTCCTACACGCCACCCACCCACCCACTGGGGGTCGAGCCTGCAACTCAGGCATGTGCCCTTGACCGGAATCAAACCTGGGACCCTTCAGTCCACAGGCTGATGCTCTATCCACTGAGCCAAACCGGCTAGGGCCACAATTGTGTTTTTTAAAAATCACTTCATTCAAGCATGGCATGAAGAAAAATGTATCAAAGTAGTGACATTTTCCTGGTGTTCTATAATGAGCGTATATGACTTTGATTAATTTGTAAATGTTTGGTATGCATGTGTTTTTTGGACCTCAAGGGTAGAAATGCATTAATCATAATGGACATGTTTTACTTTCATTCTTGAAAATATGTCAGAAGCTGTAGAAACAATGTTGGCAGTGCCCGCCTTCCTCCCAGCCTGTTTCCTCTCTGCCCCCAGCCATGCCAGCACTGCCCCAGGCTTCCCTGTGCCCGCTGTTCTGGATGGAGTTCAAAGGCCACTGCTACCGATGTTTCCCTCTCAATAGGACCTGGGCGGAGGCTGGCTTGTACTGTTCTGAGTTCTCCGCCAGCAGGAAGTGCACCAAACTGGCCTCCACCCACAGGTGAGTAGATGCCTTGGTCCTCCACAGCCCAACCAATCACCCGCTTTGGAAAGGGGAGTGGAGAATGGCATTTGCCACTGGCGCTTCTCTTTAGTAATTGAAACTGACTTTTTCAAAAATATATTTTTATTGATTTCAGAGAGGAAGGGAGAGAAACGTCGATGATGAGAGAGAATCACTGATTGGCTGTCTCCTGAATGCCCCCTACTGGGGATGGAGTCTGCAACCTGGGCATGTGCCCTGTCTGGGAATTGAACCTGGATATTGAACTGTGACCTCCTGGTTCGTAGGTCAACAACCACTGAGCCATGGCAGCTAGGCAAAACTGAACTTTACCCAGCTCAATTTCTCATCAAAACTGTTGCCGGAACCGGTTTGGCTCAGTGGATAGAGCGTCGGCCTATGGACTGAGGGGTCCCAGGTTCGATTCCGGTCAAGGGCATGTACCTGGGTTGCGGGCACATCCCCAGTCTGGGAATTGAACCTGGATATTGAACTGTGACCTCCTGGTTCGTAGGTTTCTAACTCTCTCTATCTCTCTCCCTTCCTCTCTGTAAAAAATCAATAAAATATATTAAAAAAAAAAAACTGTCGTTGGCTATAGAAGGCAAAGCATTTAGTAAGAGGAACAAAGAGTGTGCTGGAAGATCCATCTTTATAAGTGTCGATCTTGCGCTGTGCCCTCCCTGCTCTTTAATCGTAGGGGGTTAGCCCTGTACTGTAGCTCACACAATATACACACAAAGAACATAAGGAGTAATAGCTGCTGTTTATTTGTTAAGTGTTGGTGTACATCATCTTATTAAGCCTCCCTCAAATTAAATTAGGTAGGCATCTCCATTTTACAGATATGGAATCTGAGTCTCCAAAAAGGTACGTAACTTGCTCAAAGTTCCGTTGAGCAAGCTATAAAGTGGTGAAGCTTGGCTTTGAACCTAAGCGGCCAAATTCCATAGTTTACCCACCAAGGCATCCTCTGTCTCCTAAGCCCCAGCCACACTGACCATCTCAGAGTTCTGCAATCTGGTTCAACCCTGTTATACCTCCATACCTTTGCACATTCTGTTCCCTCTGCTGGGAATTCCCATGCATATCTTCTACTCCAGGTAGATATCTCCTCAACCTTCAAGACATAGCTCTGCCGCCCTAGCTGGTTTGGCTCAGTGGATCGAGCATTGGACTGCGGGCTGAAAGGTCCCGGGTTCAATTCTGGTCAAAGGCACATGCCCGAGTTGCAGGCTTGATCCCCAGTTGAGGGTGTGCAGGAGGCAGCCAGTTAATGACTCTCTCTTCATCATTGATGTTTCTATCTCCCTCTTCCTTCCTCTCTGAAAGAAATAAAAATAAATTTTTAAAAAAAAAGACATAACTCTGCCTGGGCCGGCATGGTTCAGTGGTTGAGCATTGACCTATGAACCAGGAGGCCACAGTTCAATTCCTGGTCAGGGCACATGCCCGGGTTGCAGGCCCAATCCCTAGTGGGGGTTGTGCAGGAGGCAGTTAATCAATGATTCTCTCTCATCATTGATATTTCTATCTTTTTCCCTCTCCCTTCCTCTTGGAAGTCAATAAAAATATTTTTTAAAGACATAGCTCTGACAACATCTCTTCACCAAAGTCTCCCTGTCTCCATGGCAGCCTATTTACACTCATCGGCCACTCTCCTAGAGCACTTTCTCCACCTCATTTAATGACCTGTGTTCACAGCTGACGTCCTTGCTGACTTGTGGGCTCCCTGAAGCCAGGTGTGCTATGTTCCATGCCGGAAGTTCCTTTTGTTTGCACGATTGCTTCTCTGACCATTCATTGCGCCAGTCCTGCCCTGTTGGAGTGAGCCCAACTCTAGCATCATCTTGTAGCTGTGCCTAGTATAGAGATGATACTCAATAACTGTAAAGCACAGAAGAGATAAATCTCCCAGACAGAGATTTGAAAAAAGAATCTTGACACAGAGTGGTTGCTTGGTCATAAGTAACAGGAAACCCAATTAAAAGTGGCTTAATAAGTAAAAAGGGTGGTGGGCCTGGCTGGTATTACTCAGTGATTGAACATTGACCCATGAACCAGGAGGTCACAGTTGGATTCCTGGTCAGGGCATGTGCCAGGGTTGTGGGTTCAATCTCCAGTAGGAGGCATGCAGGAGGCAGCCCATCAATGATTCTCTCTCATCATTGATGTCTCTATCTCTCTCTCCCTATCCCTTCCTTTCTGAAATCAATTAAAACACACACACACACACACACACACACACACACACACACACACACACACATGCTCTTGGCTTTCATTCCTGGAGCAAATTCTTATGTTTCTGTAGCATAAAGCCTGTAGCTCTAGCCATCCAATCTAGTTATGCTTATAGATCTAGTTTCTCTAGTCATCAGATCTAGTTTCTCTAGTCATCGGCTACCTGATTCATCACTCCTGCTAGTGTATTCCCTCCCCCAGGACACCCTCCTCAACTGGTCACCACCTTGTGCCAGGGGCAGTCTGTGTTCCACACGCCATCACTCGCCGCCAGCCTGGAGGGCGGCAATCCAGCTCCTGAGCCCCATCTGGCTGCCTGCTTCCTCAGACTGCTCCCAGTATCCGTGGTTCCAGATCAGGGTCTCTGGAAGTGGTTGCTGAGACAGAGTTTGGAGTAGATGTTTATTAGGGATCAACACTTGTGAAAATAAGTGGAACTGAGCCATGGCCTGACAAATTATCCGCCAACCTGCTAGGGAGGTGTGGGGCAAATATTGGCCATCAGAGTGGACCACATAGGGCTGGAATGGCCAGGGCTTTAGACCCAGATGGACTTCACTCCGTCACTGATGTGGGCTTCCCGGAAAAGGAAGTGACTTCAGTTACAGCAGCTCTCTGGGGTGAGGCTGACCCTGAAGGAGATACCGGCCGCAGGTCCAGCTTCCTCCTTCCTGGAAGAAGCATCTGGGCGTGCATCTCCGTGTTAACACATCTGAAATGAAACAGACGTGGGTTCAGATCCCACCACTGCCACCTACTGTGTGTCCTCATGGAAGTGGCTTGTCCTTTCTGAGTTTTGGTTTCCTCCTTTGTAAAATGGAAACAGCCCCTTCCAGCTCTTGCTGTGAGTTATTAGGCAGCTTTGGGAAATAAAAAGTTAGTTTTCTCCAGAAAACTAACATTCATTCCTCGAGCATCACAACTATCTCTATTTTCTCCACTTTGGCAGGAAATCGTTCTAAACCATCTTCTACATTTCCCTGCTTTCTTAAACGGAAGATACCAAGAGGATTCGTCTTCTCTTGGTGACTCAGGGTCATGTGGGCTGCGTCTACCTCAGGTATTTTTGTCTCCTGTCATCGTATCTTGGTGTCATTGTGCCAGTCTCTGACAGCTCACAGAATCCTCCATCTTTTCTAGGATGTTACTGCTGAGATGCTGTGGGAGGGAATAATGAGAGAGAGATTAGTGACAACTAATGGATGGATGGATGGATGCATGGATGAATAGATGCATGGATAGAGGAATAGAATGAATGGAGATGATAGATATTTATAGAGATCTAGATGATGGATGGATGGATGGATGGATGGATGGATAGGCAGACAAGAAGGCAATGAGGAATCAACTCTAAATTTTAAACTGGGAAGAGGTCAAAAACACAGAAGGCTGACTGCACCCTCAGGGTGGTCTTCTCAGAGAAGGGCAGGGCTGCACCTCACCCCTGTGGGGGGCCCTTGGAGGGAGTGTGCTTCTCCTGTGCTCAGTGAATAAGTGGGGTGTTCTCGGGGGTGGGGGGGGGCTATAAAAGAGACTTTGGAGATGCGACAACTGTCAAAATAATCAGATGGGGCATAGTTAAGTGATTTGACCAATTTGAAGGATAATAATTTTTTAAAGAAACAGGGAAGTCAGACCTATGTTATTTTGAAGCAAATTTCAGAGCCATCAGCCCAATATCCATCTTTTTAAAGAGTGTCCAACCAGCTCAGGTGCTCTCTGAGGAAGCCCTATCTTCCCTCTCCCGGTCCTCACGAATGATTTAACATGTTAGCATGTTCACAGAAGATTCCAGGGCTTTCTTTTCCAACCCAGGGTTAGCCACACCGCTCTTCTTCCTAACTTCTACTGAGCATCAGGGACTTTAGCCATGGAAGCTCATTTCTTTCAACAGCCCCACAGCAGGAGCTCTGCCAGCCATGTGTTATGAATGTGGACATCTCCCGTCGTCTATGGCGTGGTGAGGTGGGGGACCACTGCCCTAAAGTAACTGACAGTTAGATAAACTATGGCCCGTTAGTTCAGGGAGCTCTACGCAGCCTTTACATACAGACTGAGAACATGTAGGGGGCATATTGTTGAGGGATAAAAGCAAGTTGCAGGAATATGGATAAAACATTATATCACTTACATATCTAAAATCTCCCCCACAGAATTACACTTCTTATTTCTGTAAACACATATAACTGTAAATATGGAATAAAAAGTCTGGAAGGATTCACACAAAGTGTAAAACTAAGGGCCTTGGGGATGGGGGAAACAGTCCCAAGGGGTGAACTTAAGTGTGCTCTGTAATTTTTAATGTTTGAAAATGATCAAAAATTCATATATCCTTGTGTAGTTAAAAATATAGAGCTACGTTAAAAATATTATAATTTTTAGTCCATGCGCTCTCACAACCTCCAGGGCTGGGTTTGACTTGGCCAAGAACCCAGGACCAGCTAGTGATTGAGACAAGCACTGATATGTTTAATATATTTATTACCAAATGCTTTTAAGAGGGTAGTTCCAATTTCCACCCTTACCTATGCAAATAATAACATTCTTTGCTGAAACTGGTTTTCAGTAATATTACTTTGATTGCCATTGAGGATGAGCATTGTAACAGGATCACAGTGTTTGGGGCCCTCTTGAGTTGGAGGGGGGGTAGTGCCAGTTTTTCCAGTCTCCCCGTGGCTGGGAAATGCCCGCCGCCTCCCACAACCCAGAACCAACCAGGCACCCAGCAAACTTCCCCTCTGCAGGAGCCTATACTTCTCCCATGCCCTCAGAGTTATTGCTCTTTGCCGTACAATAGAAAGACTGCAACAGTAACATTGGCCTGTCGGAGCCAAGTCTTGTAGGGAGCACTGGAGCGTGTTGATGCCGCCGTATATCCACAGGTGCAGGGCCCCAGCTGTGCGGCAAGCACAGGTGCAGGGGAGAGATGAGGAGAGGCCCCTCGCGCCTGCTCCCCTCCACGTGGGCCCTGGCAGCCTGACATTTGCTGGTACCTCCTTGCCAAGCCCCACAGTGCATTAGCTACCACCAGTGTCATTAACTCATTACCTTTCATCCACGCAGGCCAGCCCATTGCCAGCCCCAGCCACGGGCTTTACGGAGAAGAGTGTTGTTGCAAAAGGGGCCCCCTAGTACTAACAGAGCGGTAGAGGTAACATTGTAGGCATCCGAATTTCAATTAGGGACAGACTTGTCTTTATTAGGACAACATCTCCATCAAACACTTGGTGGGGAGGGGAACCAAAGTAACGGAAGAGATGGTCAAACTACTCCCGATTCAAAATGAATTGGGAATCTATGGCTATCATGTGTCAGAGATTTATTTAATTCATCCATGAAGGAACCAGCAGGATGGGGGAAAAAAACTGGGTCAAAGGATAGGATAAACGAATATACACACACCATCATATATACATTTAGGGGGGAAAGAATGCTAGGGAAAATTTCCAAGATAAATACAAAACAAGGTAGTGATCAACAGGGCAATAAAACCGATAGGCCAAGAATTAGCAAATGATGACCTGCTCATCGAATCAGACCCACCACCCGTTTTTGTATGCCCATGAGCTAAGAGTGTTTTTTACATTTTTAAACAGTTGGAAAAAGAAAGGACAATATTTCATAACACGTGAAACTGACATGAAATTCAAATTGTATTGGAGCTCAGCCATGCACATTCGCAGCAGTCTGGCTGCTTCCACAATGCGATGGCAGAGTTGAGTGCTTGCAACGGAGACTGTGTGGCCCGCAAAGCCTACAATATTCATCATCCAGCCCCTCGCCTGCTGTAGGGGAATAACATGCCAATACTCTTGGAGATGATCTTCTCTCCTGGACAAAAATCATTTGCAACTTAATTTTCTACAATTTCACATCTAACTTTACAGCATCTGGACCTAATCAATAACAAAGTCAAACTTACATCCCCTGGAAAATCAGATAACCTTTAAGCAGACAGGGTTTCAATTTGATTTTGAAAGATTATACAGCCATCTTTTTACTTTATTTTCAACTTTCAGATAATTGTTCTTAACACTTGGAACCAAAAGATTATTAAGCATTACGGACTCGGGGATCTAATATGATGTACAATTCATAGTCCAGCAGGTCACTGCTTCCTGAGGAGTAGGTAAAAAAGTCAGAACACGTCTATGAATCGGGCCAGTGGTTCTCTAATTCTAAGGTGCACGTGAAGAAGGGGATCCTCTTACAATGCACATCCTGCTTCGGTAGGTCTGGAGCAGGGCCTGCGATCCTGCATTTCTAACGAGATCCCAGGAGATGCGTAAGCTGCTGGTCCAGGGGCCACACTTTGAGCAGCAGGCAGGTCATTGAAGTTTAAACTGCTTATTGAGTTCTCCCTACATATCATGCACCATGCTCAGCACTCAGAGTGTGACAGGGAAGCCACTACTCGAATGCAGAGCCCTCTGATCTCAAACTCCGAGCCCAGAGTGAAGGAAGCAGAAGCAGGGACAGGAATGGCCGTCAGGTGGGGCAGTCACACCCCGCGATAACCAACATGATGTGATGTCATCCACTTTCTCCTGTGTTCAGAGAACTTCTGGTCTCTGGAAAAAAGAATGCTAGAGTAAATTTCCAACATAAATACAACCTCCGGAGAGGCTGAGTATCTGCCTTGTGTGGGTAGCAGGCCCCGCAGGATGGGAAAGTGCTTTTTAACTGCAATGTCATTTCAACACGATGGCATTTGCTCTGTTAGTGTATGCTCACCAGTCATCGCCAACTGAGGACCTCCGTTCATCAATTCCCAGACTTTGACTCAGCTCCATTACCTCTGTCACAGACCTCAAGGGGTCTCTTTATGCACAAAACAATCTCCTGAAGACAGAACAGGTGCACATTTCTGGAATTTCAGTCTGCCCTCCTAGGAGGCCGGCATGAAGGAGCAGATGCCCATCCTCTGCTGATGGGCTCGCTGCCCTCGCCGAGCACATCCCAGTCCCTTTGTCCTCCCATCCAGCAGTGATGGGAGGCTGTGGTTGATCACCCAGATGTCGTTATGACCTCCACTGTTTCTGGCAGTCCAGAGGACAAGTGGCAACCACAGCTATGTCCAGTTGGAATGACCAAAAAGGTTTTGATGTCATAAGACTCAGCACCTCACCACACTGCAAACTTACCAGGTGTAATCTTAGGTGAATCATTTGATTGCATGCCAAGCTCTTTATTTCTAAAACTAGAGTCCCGGTGCACGGATTCGTGCACAGGTGGGGTCCCTTGGCCTGGCCTGCAGGGATCAGGCCAAAACCAGCTCTCTGACATCCCCTGAGGGGTCCTGGATTGTTGCAAGAGGGTAGTTCTCAGGTGATGCACTAGAATTGGGCTCCTTCCTCTCTGGTTCCAGGTGCGTCACCTGAGAACTGCAGCTGCCAAGTCACCGCAGCTCGGCATCTCCTGCATTGAATGTCTGCCCCCTGGTGGTCAGTGCACATCATAACTACTGGTTGGAGCATCTGACCCCTGGTGATCATTTCGCATAATAGCTACCAGATGGTTGCTTAGGCTTTTATATATATAGATGAGTGTAATGATGCTTACCTCACCAGAGGGTTGGATGGATTAAAGTGAAATTATGTAGATGGAAATCTTAGAAAATGGATATGGATTAGTTAGGGTTGGGGCTTTAAACAACAGAAACAAATAATGTCTACGTTAAACAAAGAAGCAAAAATTTATGGAAAGCATATAGAATATCTCACAGTAAGGAAGGAAAATAGGAGAGGCAGGACTTGAAAGGACAGGGACAAGCTCAGTGTGGTAGGCAGAGTTCTAAAATGACCCACAATGAGCCTTGTCCTTGTATAATCTCTTCCCCTTAAATGTTGGTGGACTCTGTGATTATGATAAAGTATCACACCCATGATTCTGTTATGTTATCTAGCAGAATGGATTTAGCAGATGTAATTAAGGTTACTAATCAGTTGACATAAAAAGGGAGATCATCCAAGTGGGTCTCATATGGTCACATGAGCCCTTTACAAGCAGAACATTTTCTCTAGCTGGTAGCAGAAGAGGAAATCAAAGAGACACCAAGTGTGAGAACTATTTGATAGCTCTGAAGAGGAGGAGATGCTAGGAAGTGAGAGTAGCACCCCCACACACACACACACAAAGCCAATAGGAGACTGGGATGTCAGTCCTACAACCACAAGGAACTGAATTACACCAACAATTTGAATGAGCTTGGAAATAGATTCTTCCCCAGGGCCTCCAGAAAGAACTCAGCTCAGCTGCCATCTTTTTGTTTTTCAGCTGGCATCTTGATTTCAACTTGGGAGACCCCAAGCAATGAGCCCAGCTAAGCCTGCCCACACTTCTCTGACCTGCAGAATTGTGAGATAATAAATGGGTGTTTTGTTATTTTTGCTATCTTTGATATGATTTTAAATTTCATATTATTATTACACTAGAGGCCTGATGCATGAAATTCTTGCAGGGGCTTGGCCCTTGCAGCCTGGCTGCCCTGCAGCCCCACCCACTGGTCATTCTGGAAGGTCGTTCCAGAAGGTCGTTCCACCGGCTGGTCTAATTAGCATATTAGCTCTTTATTATATAGAATACTTATTATAGTGTTTATAAGCACAATTTGAAAAACCAGAGTAATTGTTTTCTATGCTGCATGACAAATTACCACAAATATACTGTAGTTGCTTAAACCAACACAAATTTAGTAGTATCTCAGTTTTTGTGGGTCAGAAGGTATGGCTCTGGGTTCACCTGTCTGAATTCCAAGTATAAGCTGGGGCTGGGGTCTCACCTAAGGCTGGGGCCTCTCCCAAGATTTATTGGTTGAGCTCAGTTACTTTAAAAAAAAAAAACTTCTTATTGATTTCAGAGAGAAAGGGAGAGGGAGAGAGAGAAACATCAATGATGAGAAATGATGGGAGAGAATCATTGTTCGGCTGCCTCCTGCACACCCCCTATTGGGAATCGAGCCTGAAACCTGGGCATGTGCCCTGACCAGGAATTGAACTGTGACCTCCTGGTTCATAGGTCGATGCTCAACCACTGAGCCACACTGGCCAGGCTTTCAGAGTGTAGTTTTAAGACTCTGATGGGATGGGGGCTTGTAAATCCCAATGTTATTAATTGCTCATGACTACTGAGCACTTACCATGTGCTGTGCTAGGCTAAGCACTTTATATCCCTCATCTCACATCCTCACAGCAACCCCAGTCGCCATTATTATACCCAGTTGAATGACCAGGAATTGGGGGCTCAGAGAAATTAAGCTACTTGCCCAAGGTCACATAGCAAGTGACCAGTATGGGATGCCCACTCACATTCGTGCAACCAACTGCTAGCTTCCCCCTGAACCCCAATGCCTCTCCTCAGATCCCCTGGCTTCTCTGCCATCGTGGTGAGCAGCTGAGGCAGCCCTGCTTCCCGAAACCCTCAGCTCACCTAGAACGGGAGCAGGAAACAAACGGAAGGCCCTGGCGCTCCCTGCCTCCCAGCCCCACAGCTCCCTCCTCTGCTTTGCATTCACGACAACATCAATCTTGTTCAAACCCCAGAGCCCGTGAGCCCTGCTGGGCTGGCAGCCTCTGAGTCACCGCACACTGTCAGACGGTGCTAAACTAATTTCCCTGTGTCTTGGGCAAGGATTTGGTTACTGTCTCCCTGGCGAGGAGCCACGCAGAGGGTGACAGGAGGCCAGCAGGACCCAGGGGCTCCCGGCCTGGTCTGGGTGAGCCCAGACTGAGATGTGATAAGGTCCTGATTAGCAAAGTGGCTGGAGCTTGGAGAGGGTCCAGGCTGCAGCCTGAACTGGGTTAAGGGGTGGGACAGTCAGTGCCAAGCCAGAGGACTGGGCCTAGAACATCCCTGGAAATGTAACCAGGCAGAGAAAGCTGTCATTTTTAACAATGACTTACAGGGCTCTTACTGTGCATACAGACGAGTTGATCCTCATCACAACCCTACAAGGTAGAAACTATTTATTAATACCATTTGCAGATGACGAAGCTGAGGCACAGAGCTCCAGAAACTTTCTCAAAGCCACAAACCTGGTAGGGGATGGAGCCAGGTTTTTAACCCTGACCACCTGACTCAACTGGACCCTGTGTCATTTGCCTGTCCCGGTGCCCACATGTCTTGGTCCAACCCCGGTGACAGCACCCACAGAAGGAAAAACAGTAAGTCCGTTGTCATCTTTCTCTCTCTGGAACTGGTTTTGAATTGGTCCCCAAGTGGCCGTGATGTGTATTTCAAACCAGGCTCAGCCATCTTCTTAGTGCCTTCTTCCTGCTTCCCTTACAGAGCTGACGATGCCACTTTCCACTTGCTAATTCCGTCAACAGAGGCAGCCTGGGGTGATGGAAGGAGCCAGGGCAGAGGAGCCGAGTTCAAATCCTGAGTTGGCCACTGCCTGTGGCCTTGGGAACTCACCTCTCTGAACTTCGGTTTCCATGTCTGAAAAAAAGGCATTGGTAATGCCTACCTTGCTGAGCTGTCAGAATGAGCATATCCATGTCTCTCTGTAAGGCAGTGGTTCTCAACCTTGGCTGCACATTAGAATCACCTGGGAATCTTTTTAAAATCCTGATTTCCGCAACCTCCGCAAATTCCGTTTCTTTGTTATGGGGTGGGGCCACACATTAGTAACAAAGAAACAGAATTTTCGGAGGATGAGGCCCGGAAATCAGGATTTTAAAAAGATTCCCAGGTGATTCTAATGTGCAGCCAAGGTTGAGAACCACTGCTGTAAGGGCACACAGCCAGCCCTCAATGGCAGCGGCAGATGTAGCAGGTTAGCCTATTGGCCAAGCACACGGACTCCAGAGCCCACCTGGGTTCACAGCTGTGAGTCCTTCAGAGTCGTTAGTTAACCTCAGGGTTCTCGTCTGTGAGTGGAGTACTAATAACACCCACATTTTAATTAGTTGAAATATATAAAGTTTTAGGACCCCAGTCCACACTAAATACTCTAATGATTTTCAAAATCATGACAGCAGAGAGGCAACATGTCCCATTCCACCTCTGCCTTGGCTTTGGCAGATGGATATTAAGATTCTGCTAAATGGCCTGACCAGTGGGCTCGGTGGTTAAGCATTGACCTATGAACCAGGAGGTCGAGGTTCGATTCTCGGTCAGGGCACATGCCCAGGTTGTGGGCTGGATCCCCAGTTGGGCCATGTATGAGGCATCAATGTCTCTCTCTCTCTCTCTCTAAAAATCAATGAACATATCCTCAGACGATGATATTTTTAAAAAAGTATTCTACCCACTCATTTTTCATCCTAGAAGTGTCACAAAGTCTGGACTATTCTGGACAGATGTTGAGTGATTGATCTGTGGGTTTCATATTTATTATTTTATGTGGAGGATATTGCTGACCTTACAGTGGTATTTGAACAAGCGAACTGTTCCCCTGCTTTGAGAGCAGTTTCCCAGGCTGCGGTCTCGTGCGTGCGTGTGTGTGTGTGTGTGTGTGTGTGTGTGTGTGTGCTTTTGACTAATGGTGGAACCGTAAGTACATGCCGCCAGGCAGAGCGCAGCTCTGCTCAGATCCAGGGCCCAATGAAAGGGCGTGACTGTGCACAACCCCCATCGGTGACCTGCGTCAGCAGCCGTGGGAGTGGCCCTTTAGAAGCCTCCTGAGCTCATTTCTTAAACGATTTCTCTGGGGTCCACAATGCATCATAAATGTATAAAGTTAGACACGCCTCCTCCAAAATATCAGGCTGGAAAGGGTCTGACAGCGCCAGCATTTTAAAACCCCGTTATCCAAAGCGACTGCAATGCAGGCTTTGGGAGCCTGCCACTTCTCTCCAGGCTCAGAGCTGCCATGTGGCTTTTAGAACTGAAAACCCAAAGCCTCCGGTGTTTGAAAGGTGCCGCTGCAGGTAAAAGCCACGTGTCCTGTGTTCATTTGATCGGCATCAGTCGATTTTGGCAAGGCTTCTGGGCGACTGCTCAGAGGGGCACTGGTGGTCCATGCGTCTTGGCATTCGTGTGGTAGCAGGTGGGCATCGAAGGTGCCCACCGGCACCACCTGACATTCCCAGAGCCCTTGCAGGAGCACATATGGCTCACAGGTGTTTTGAATGCGACGTTGGGTTTCAGTGTAAAAGCTGGAGTCTGAGATCCACACAGGAAAAATCTTAACATTTGTTTTTAAAAAAAAAAAAAATTTTTTTAAGCTTAGAGATAGCAAAACCCTGTGTCTGTGATTGCCTGACTGTGTTTCGGTTTTAGTTTCAGAGCCAATTGAAGATTTTCTTCCTTCCACTTGGGAAAGGCCAAATCCCAGCTGAGTCCTGCTGATCCTTATCTTGCTTCTAGATCACATCCTCTTTGGGTAATTGGCATCAGTGAGCTCAATAAATTCCAGCCTTCCTCCTGGGAGACGGGGAGCCCTTCTCTGAAATGTGTGGCAGTGGAAGTACTTTCCTGATTCTGTGGCAGATGCGACCAGGCTCCAGTTTCTCCAGCAGACAGGTCAGGCCAGCCCACGTCAAACCTCCGTTCTCAGCGTCACTGAGAACAGCCGTTTCCGCAGGAGCAAGGAAGCTGTATTCTCGCAGGGAGCCCACAGATTGCAGTTAGAAGCAACTGGAGATGTTATTATTTTATTGGTTAAAACAAGAAACTCGTTTGCTCTTTTTCTGGTCCCACACTCTGGGAACCTGGCTGCGAACCCCACCCCACCGCCAAGAAGACCTCCCTCCCTGTCCGGGTGGAGAAATCATGTGCCTTCTATCCCATCTTTCACATGCCGTGCTTCAATTAAACCTTGAGCCTGGACCTCAGCACATCTGGCAGGTCTATGAAAGGAGGGGGTGAGGGGGAGTGCAGGTTGGGGTGAGCAAAGGGCTGGGTGTGGTAAAAACGTCTCTCCCCCTCTCAATTGGAAATTCACTGTCCCCGTCCCCACCCTCCCATCCCTGACTCTCTCGTTAGCCAGTCGCACGTAACCGTCCCCAAACAGACCAGAGGCCAGGCCGCCGTTGCACCACTTTTTGAAGAACACTTCCTATCCTCAATTTCATTAAAAGGGATAATATGAAAATATTACCCCACCTGTACAGTCTCCTATCTCTGCAGCACAATTTGAATTGAATTTTGCTAGGAGACAAGGAAGAACTCTCAATATCCCTCTTTCTAGCCTCTGATTTCATTATAAATTGTGAGAATTAAAGCGATATAATTATATCATTTAGGGAAGGTTTTTAGGAAATTGACATTAAAAGGGAACTGAAGAAAAAGGAACCCTGTCCATTTTTCATCTGTTCAGTGAACTTCGGAGAGAATAATCCTCTGTGTCCAGACTTGCCTGTTATCTCCCATAGACTCTTTTCAACACCATTTAGAGAACAGAAGGCATCCATGTGAAGTGTCCACCATAGAAATATTCTCCCTATTCCAATCAAAAGAGAGTTCAGCAAGAAGTTTTGGTCGTTAAGGCAAATTGATGGCTTCTGTGGTCCATAGACACAGGCTGTTTGATGGAACTTTTAAAAAATTGGTTGCTGTGGCCAGTTACCCTGATGGCCATTCCCAACTCCCTTCTCTCTTGCCCAGGGAACAGAGATTGTCCACTATAGAGATTGAAAAAAACAAACACATGTATTGATGTGTCACTTCCTGACATTGATTATTCTACCATGGTTATATGTGAGAATAAACTAGTACTTGGGCAATAACTCTGAAATGTGTACAGGTAAGAGCATTCTGTTTGCAATTTTTTTAAATGTGTTTTTTTTTCCCCCTGAAAAAAACTTTATTGTTTCATTTGGCCCAGTGCATGGGAGAGGGCTTCAGAGTGGCTAAGAGAATGGCTAGTAGTTTCGGGGAGAGGCTCAGGTAAAAGCCAGACACCAGGGGGCGCAGAGGGGCCCCTCAAAGGCCTCTGGGCTCCCAGGCTCCTGGTCGTGCTTGAGGGTGAGCCTTTTGAAGAGATACTCGCCCACCAGCCTGGGGCCCGCAGCCTGCGGAGGTGAGTCAGGCGTCGCCCATCTTCTTGATGAGTTTCACCTGCTCACCCGGAAGTGGTTCCCCAGGAGGTCACGGGGCTGAGGGTCTGCGCGGGCGGAACCAGGGCCGGCAGCTCCACAAGGGCCTCCTGGCTCGGGCTCCGCTCCAAGGCCAGGGCGGCTCCGTGGTGTCCTGAGTGTCGCCCACTCACCTTGGGAAGGCGTCCGCACGTCCTGGCAGAGAAGGCGGCCACCGCGCTGGCTGTGCCACTTTAAGAGCCGCTCAGCGCCTCGGCTTCTTCTCCGCCAACTCAAGGAGGAAGGGGCCTCGCCCTCCAGAGCCACATCGTGGAGGTGGGAATAGAAGCCCCGAGAGAGGTAGGTGTGAGGCCCGCACATGCAGGTTGGCCGGGCGGTTGACAGCAGCTTCCACCTCGGTGGGATAATTCTGAGGAATTTGGGAGCCCATGGTTGTTCGGCAATAAGGAGTTAAGGTAGAAAAGACAAACGGCGTGTTGGCTGGTCCTGGAGGTGGTTCTGAAGGTGGTGACTGGATGAGACGCTGGAGAGAGGCCGGAGGCGGGAAGAAGAGGCGTCCCTGGGTCTGTTCCGTCCAAACACTGTTGACGCAAGAGATAGATCCTGGACTGCCGAGAGCACTGCCTGCAATTTATTTTTAAACAATTTAGAAAAAAATAAAGACTTATTAAGCAAATATGGCAAAAAGTTAATTGGGGAACATGGGTGACAGATATGTGGAAGTGCTTTATATTATTCCTGCCACTTTGCTGTAAGTCTGAAATTATTTCAAAATAAACTTACTAAGAAAAAATAGAAGGAAATTTTTTTAAAATATATTTTTATTGACTTCAGAAAGGAGGGAAGAAGGAGAGTTAGAAACATCAATGATGAGAGAAAATCATTGATTGGCCGCCTCCTGCACACCCCCTACTGGGGATCGAGCCCACAACCGAGGCCTGTGCCTTGACCGGGGATGGAACTGTGACCTCCTGGTTCATAGATCAATGCTCAACCACTGAGCCACGATGGCCGGGCTTTTTTCTTCCTCTTTAAAGAAATTTTCCTTCTGCCCAGCTGTGGTGGCTCAGTGGTTGAACGGTTAGTTGCAACTTGCAGCTGAAAGCATTCCTAATACAGTTGCTGTACTCAACTTTTTTTAAACCTTCTAGCTTGTAAACACACAAAATAGGAATTCCAAAATAGCTTCTTTTCTCATTTTAATGTCAAAAGGGACAGCTATTTCCTTTCTCGATTTCCTGAAAGCCAGGTGCGGGGACATGTGACCCAGGTGCTTCCAGCTGAAGTGCACACCCAGCATTTTGTTTTGTGTGTGTGTGTGTGTGTGTGTGTGTGTTTTAAATATATTTTTATTGATTTCAGAGAGGAAGGGAGAGGGAGAGATAGAAACATCAATGATGAGAGAGAATCATCGATCGGCTGCCTCCTGCACACCCGCTACTGGGGATCGAGCCCACAACCCAGGCATGTGCCCATGACCAGAATCGAACCCAGGACCCTTCAGTCCACAAACTGACGCTCTATCCACTGAGCCAAACCAGCTAGGGCCACACCCAGCATTTTGAACACAACAGGTAGTTGGAAGATGTCAAAGGCGGTGGGATTGATGAGCTAGGGGGGTGCTGCTCCATGTCCTGTGCAGCAGTGCCAGTGTTAGCTCTTTACCAGTCTGTTCCTTTGGCAAGATCCAGCTGTGTTCCCAGCTGCTGGGCTCCCCTGTTTCTTGCCCACTTCCTGAGTCCAGTTCCCCACCGTCTATGCTAGCTGACATACCTTTCCCATAAGCCTTTTTTCTGCTTAAGCCAACCACAGAGGATCTGTTAGCAGTTGATACCCCTGACTGGGATAATTGCACATATCTGAAAATTAGAAAATTCACATCAAAGTCTTCATCTCTGACACATCTTGAAAAATGAGAAGGTTGTGCAGTAGTGGAGCTTACTTTCCATAGGGGGACGATAGACTGGTGCTGAACAGCAGCCACCACGCCCCTTTAAATGGTATATTTTGGTTACCTGGCATGTGGGCTTGTGTCTTCCAGTCCCGGCTAGCCATGTTAAACCTTCATTTATGTCCTATCAAAAGTGCTCAGAATTAGCCTGGCCAGTGTGGCTCAGTGGTTGAGCATTGACCTATGAACCAGGAAGTCATGGTTTGATTCCGACAGGGCACATGCCAGGGTTATGGGCTTGATGCCCAGTGTGGGGCGTGCAGGAGTCAGTCAATCAATGATTCTCTCTCATCATTGATGTTTCTATCTCCCTTCCTCTCTATGAAATAAATAAGAACTTATGGGGGGGAAAAGTCCTCAGACCTAGACTCCTGTATGGCTGCTCCTGGAAGGTGCAGTCACATGGAACCTCTTAGCCTCAGCGTTCTGAGCTCCAGGAGGGAGTGTTGCAGGTCAGATAGAATTATACACACACTAGAGGCCCGATGCACAAAATTCGTGCAAGAGCAGGCCTTCCTTCCCCCAGCTGCCGGCACCGGCTTCCCTCCGGCACCCAGGACTTGGGCTTCCTTCACAGGCCCGGGTTTGTTCCGGAAGGTCGTCTGGAAAGATGTGTGGTCTAATTAGCATATTACGCTTTTATTATTGTAGACTGTTTCTTTGAAACCTTCCGCACGCAACATCCAGCCGCCTCCAGGTCCCAGCATCACGACCTCAGTTTCAGCACAATTGTTCTCAGTCCTCATTTCATTGCTTTTGGCGCTGCCTGTTGTTGAAGCAGCAGCCAGAGATGCAGCTGCTCTCTTGTTAGGCGTGGTTCTTAGCATTACACGCATCTGGGGGCACATGCACGAAGAGGAATGGAGAGGTGTGACTTGAAGGGCCGCCTAAATCAAACCTTGCCCTGAAAATATTTGTGCTATTGAGGTTAAAACTGAGCTCTGGTGTCTTTACTGTTCCCAAGAAACAGTAAATAGGGTAATTCTACATTCTTAGTTTCCCTATAAATGAGAATAAATATGTATATACAATGGGGCCTTGACTTACGAGTGTCCCGACTAACGAGTTTTTCGAGATATGAGCCATCTCTAGGCCAATTTTTTTGCTTTGAGTTGCGAGCTAAAATTCGGGTTACGAGCCAGCTTCAAATACCCCACTGCTAGTTGGCGCAGCGAATGTCACAGTGAACGCCACAACATCAGCCCAGCATCATGTGTCTCACTCGTTCACTTTTTGATTTGACATACGAGTAATTTGAGTTACGAGCTCCGTCACGGAATGAATTAAACTCGTAAGTCAAGGCCCCACTGTATGTTGAATGGAAAAAAAATTTTAATAACAAATAATGCACTGAAAAATGCACTCTGGCCCTAGCTGGTTTGGCTCCGTGGATAGAGCATTGGCCTGTAATCTGAAAGGTCTCAGGTTCAATTCTGGTTAAGGGCATGTCCCTCGGTTGCAGGCTCCTCCCCAGCCCAGGTCCTGGTTGGGGCGTGTGCAGGAGGCAATTAGTCAATGTGTTTCTCTCACATCAATATTTCTCTCTGTATTTTCCTCTCTCTTCCACTCTCTCTAAAAATTAATGGGAAAATATACTTAGGTGAGGTTTAAAAAATAATAAAATATTTTTTAAATGCACGCTGTAATTTGTATTTGCTGGTTAGAAAAAGGGTCGGAGAAGTAAGATGGTTGAGACTTGCATAATAATATTTAATAGTCTCAAAATTCTCAAAGACATGAAATTGGAAGAAGGAAACTCTTGCCCGGAGTCCTAGGAAGTCACCCCTGTTCAGCTCTAATCACTGCCTCCCGAATCGTTCAGGAGTCTTTTCTCCATATTTTTATTAGATTTTTGTTTTATCTCCTGAGTTAATATTGTACTTAGATATTAGATATCAAGTACAGTCAGTCAAGACTTAAAACTTTCATATCTTTTTGGGGGAAAAGATTAAAAATATATTCAGTGTATCTAACATTGAAATGGAGAAAAGATTTAATGTAAAAAAAATACTTTGTGCCCTAACCGGTTTGGCTCAGTGGATAGAGCGTCAGCCTGCGGACTCAAGGGTCCCAGGTTCGATTCATGTACCTTGGTTGCGGGCACATCCCCAGTAGGGAGTGTTCAGGAGGTAGCTGATCGATGTTTCTCTCTCATCGATGTTTCTAACTCTCTATCCCTCTCCCTTCCTCTCTGTAAAAAATCAATAAAATATATATATTTTTAAAAAATACTTTGTTTTGACATTAAAAGAGAGAAGAGATTTGATGTGTTTTTTTTAAAGCCTTTATGTTAACTGAGTAATACCCCAATGATGTTGATATTAAATATAAACCCATTATATTATAAAAAATAAATAGAACTATAATGTCCAGTTAACCCATTTTAACTGTCAACATGTTTTTAAATAGGTCAAGTTCAGTGACTGGATATAGTCGGTACCAATAAATATATACTAAGTGGGTGAATAAATGAATATAAAGAATGACTGTAGCATCTGGAGGTATTCAGCCTGGAGATAAGGACACCAGGTCTGTAAATAACCAGAGATATTAGGTGAAAGAAGAATGTGTGTGCTTTGGGTCGACCCAAGGTCAGAACTAGACCCGGAGTGTGGAATTTATACAAAAGCAAATTTCCACTGAGACAAAGAAAAAACAATTTATTTGCACTGCTCATCATGAAGGGGCTGGCTGCTGAAGCACGAAACAGGTCCCCGTGACTGAGGTGTGCATGCAAAGACCGAACGGGTGTTGGGCCGGGATGCAGGATTTGCTCTACTCCGCGGAGGGCAAGGGAAGACTTCTCAGAGTGCCTGGGCAGAGGAATCACCTGGGATCCTGTGAGTGGGCAGAGTGCGATCAGCGGGTCTGGGATGGGGTCTGAGGTTCTGCATTTCTGTCAGGTTCTCTGGGGATGCTGGGGATCCTGGCCCACAGACCACACTTTGAGTAGCTATGGTTAGATTATCTCTGGGCCCCCTTAGGACTCTGACATTCTGTGAATCTATGGTGGATGTCTACAAGCTCTAAACCAATAAGAACCGTATCTGCCCTGTCTTTTGTTGTATCTTCAGTACCTAGCATAGTGTCTGACACATAGTAGGTGCTCAAAAAATGTTATTGAGGAATAGTAATCAGCAATTTAAAAAAAAACACAACTAACCGAGTGACAGAAGCCAGTATCAAAAGATTATCTAATGTATGCTCACATCTATATGACATTCTTGAGAAGATAAAGCTGTAGTGACACAGAGCCTACCAGTGTTTGCCAGGAGTTGGGGGTGATGCAACTGTTCTCCATTCTGATTGAGGTGGTGGTTATAGAATCGATACATGTGCTAGAATTCATAGATCTGCATGCCAAAAAAAGAGGCCCATTTTACTGTATGATCATTTTAAAAGTAAAATAAATATTTTTATTTTTTGTTAACCCTCACCCAAGGATATTTTTCCATTGATTTTTAGAGTGAGTAGAAAGGAAGGGGAGAGACACACAGAGAGAGAAACATCAATGTGAGAGAGACACATCGATTGGTTGCCTCCCGCATGCACCCTGACCAGGGCCGGGGATCGAGTCTGCAACCAAGGTACATGCCCTTGACCAGAATTGAATCTGGGACCCTTCAGTCCTCAGGCCAATGCTCTATCCACTGAGCCAAAGCAGCTAGGGCTAAATATCTTTAAAGTAATAACTATTATTGAAAACAGACATTTTCTGAATCACATTATTTGAATACCTACCCTAGGCCAAGGCAGAAGCAGGTACTGAGGATTCAGCGATGAATAAGACAAACCCCCACTCCCAGCCAGTTTCCGCACTGTTGTTAAAGCTGCGCTATGAAAACCATGGTCCTGGAGTCATAAGTGACAAATGGAGGCACAGAGACCGTCTAAGTCTTCATCAGTTTGTAATCATCATTGTTTACGCTGGGAATTGAGACGACTGCTAATTATATTCTGCGCTTTTGATGGGCTTAGAAAAAATACAGGAATGCTGCTCAAATTGCCTTATTTATTAGCCTGTCCCCCCTTAACAAACCCACGAGTTCGCCCCCAGACTTAACCTTGTCGGTTGTTAAATCCAGCCAAGGGGAAAGCCAATTTGCATAATCCAGTCGGGCTGCCAACTGACAGATGAAACAGACCCACCAGACCAAAGGGAATCTTGACTCAGATTTTGTAAAAATGGAAACAATACAGAAATCTGATATGGAGGGCTTGCTGCTGCTGCCAGTGCTATGTCTTCCTCTAGTGGGCTCTTTCCCATGCACATGCTAGCATGGACATAAATTTTTTTGTTTTACAACAATGTGATCATACTGAATAAAATGTTCCACCGCTTGCTTTTTAAAAAATATGTTTTTACTGATTTTTAGAGAGAGAGAGAAAGAGGGGGAGGGAGAGAGGGAGAGGGAGAGGAAGAGAGAGAGAGAGAGAGAGAGAGAGAGAGAGAGAGAGAGAGAGAAACATCGATGTGAGATCTGCCTCCAGCATGCCCCCCACTGAGGATCGAGCTGGCTTGTGCCCTGACTGCTGACCAGGAATTGAACTGGCGACCTTTTGGTGAATGTGACAAAGCTCAACAACTGAGCCACACCGTCCAGTGCCACAGCTTGCTTGCTTTTTTTTTTTTTTTTTACTTAACAATATGAACAGTTTTCCATCTCAGTAATAGAGATGGACTTTGCGGGGGATGTGGTGCGGCATGACTGCGCTAATGGACTATTGTTGAAATGTACTATAATGTATTAACTTAGTCCCCTATGGTAGATTTAGCATTACTTCCATTGTTCACTGTTACAAACTCCATCAGTCTGGATGGGCTAGGTTAGGCTGCTATGATGAGTATTCCAAGTCTTA
The DNA here is from genome assembly GCF_000147115.1 of Myotis lucifugus. Lineage (NCBI taxonomy): Eukaryota > Metazoa > Chordata > Mammalia > Chiroptera > Vespertilionidae > Myotis > Myotis lucifugus. The sequence goes on along the minus strand of NW_005871372.1, from coordinate 1,157,329 downwards.
GATGAAAACAAGAGAGGCTTATTTATTTTTGCTTATTGTATTTCCTCTGCTGGTCACCTGGGCTCTGCCCTATGTCATCCTCACTCCAGGAACCAGGCTGATAGAGCAGCCATTGTCTGAATTAGCAGGACAGTGTGACAGAGAAAAGAGAGGGTGACAGAGCACACACTGGCTGAAAGCCCCAGGTGACCCAAGTCACCTGCTCCATTTTCTTTCCCTGAAACAAGTCGCATGACCTCGCCTGAGTTCAGATGGCAAAAAAGCATACTCCAACCACAGAAAGGGGAGCCAAATACTGGCAGAGTCAGTCTAGGGATGAACATCTTGCCACATGTATCCTTATAATCCCAGGGGAGTTAGGACAAACTCCTACCAGACTCCCCCCTGTCCCATGGGCCAGATCAGGACCAAATCCCCATTGCTAAGCCTGGTGCCACCACTGGGGGCTTCAACCAATCAGGGGTTATTCTGGAGTCCCATGGGGAGGAGGACACAGGATAAAAATCAGGACTCAGGCTGCAGGTGGGCAAACCAGGTCTTCCCCAGTGTGATCTTTTGAATGAAGCACTGGTTGAAAGAACCCTTCCTTTCATGTGCAAATAGAAAGCAAGTTAATCATCGTTATCTCAGCACTATCACTTACACCCGAAAAGCCAGAGTTTTCTCTGTAAACTGGGTTATATAATGTCCTACCCACATGCAGAGAGATGGGAAAGATTACCATTACCAGATGCTTCTAGTCTAGCAGGACTAAGAGTCTAAGGCAGTGGTTCTCAACCTTCCTAATGCCGCGACCCTTTAATACAGTTCCTCATGTTGTGGTGACCCCCATCCATAAAATTATTTTTGTTGCTACTTCATAACTGTAATTTTGCTACTGTTATGAATCGTAATGTAAGTATCTGATATGCAGGATATATTTTCATTGTTACAAATTGAACATAATTAAAGCATAGTGATTAATCACAAAAACAATATGTAATTATATATGTGTTTTCCGATGGTCTTAGGCGACCCCTGTGAAAAGGTCGTTCGACCCCCAAAGGGGTCGCGACCCACAGGTTGAGAACCGCTGGTCTAAGGCCTCATCTGGCTGCATGGCCTTGGACAAGTAACTTTCTCCCTCTGAGCTCCACAGTCTTTGATCATAAAATAAATATGGTCCTATGTCTTCTCACTCTTGTGAACTCACTGCTCACTAATAGTTCTTTTAAATATACAAATGTGATGACCTTTTATTTTTTATTTATTTATTTTTTAATTTATATTTTTATTGATTTCAGAGAGGAAAGGAGAGATAGATAGATAGATAGATACATCAATGATGAGAGAGAATCATTGATTGGCTGCCTCCTGCATGCCCCCCACTGGGGATCAAGCCCGAAACCCGGGTAGGTGCCCTTGACAAGAATCGAACCCCAGACCCCTCTGTCCACAGGCCGGCGCTCTATCCACTGAGCTAAACCAGCTGGGGCTGTGATGATCTTTTAATTAATATTTTGCCATCAATATTATTACATTTATTTAAGAGGCATTATAGCCAACTGATTACACAGACTGTCTGAACATAAATCTCAAATGTATTAATCCACTACTAATGTCAGTGTGACATTAAACAGGTTAAGTAACCACTGTGGGCTTCAGTTTTCACGGCTGTAAAACAGCATTTACCCCCTAGAAGAACTATATGAGATGAGGCTTGTGATGTACCTCAAATCCGTCTGGCACACAAACACTCAATAAATCTGAACTCTTATATTCATATGAGAATCAATATTGTTCTCATATCATTATCTTCTCTCCTGCTATCGTGTGGAGATACATTAGAATGATCAGGTGAGGGCCGAAAGGGGCCTGTGGTGGGGGGAATAATGGACTCCCCAAAGATGCCCGCGCCCCAACTCCCCAGGGCTTGCTTGGGAATGTGTTACTTTATGTGGCAAATTGAACACTTTGTACGCTGTAAGCATCTCTAGATGCTTTAAAATAATTTTTTCGTAAGAATTTTCAACTGAAAATATTCAAGAACACCCAAATTGTAATATGTTTATTTTTATAATATTCATTGCAAATTGATTTTTTTAATTAAATTCAAAATATTATGGCATGTGGTGATGGTTTCTGTTTTGGACGTGTGGCAGTTAACTGGTTAAGTTACAGATCTTGAAATGGATTATCCAGGAGGGCCCAGTCTAATTACACGAGTCCTAAAAATGGAAGAGGGAGGGACAAGAAGGGGTCAGAGAGATTCAGCAGGAGAAAGACTCCACTCACCATCACTGGCTTTGAAGATAGAGCGAGGGGGCCAAGGGACATGGCAGCATCCAGAAGCGAGAACAGCTGACAGCCAGCAAGGAAACTGGGGCTTCGGCCCCATAATCACAAGAACTAAGTTCTGCCGACAACGCAGATGTGCAGGAGACTGACTCTCCCTCGGAGCTTCCAGAAAGGAATGCAGCCCGGCCAACACTGGTTTTAGCCCAGGAAAATCCATTTGGGACTTCTGACCTAAAGATCCATACGATAATAAGTTGGGGGAGGGGAGTTATTGTGGTTAAAAAAAAACCACATAACGTAAAATGTACCTACCATCTTAACCATCTTTAATCATAAGTATAATAGTGTTAACTGCATGCACATTGTTGTGCAACAAATCTCTAGTACTTTTGCACTTTGCAAAACTAAAACTTTATACCATTGAAAACCACCTCTCTGTTTTTCCCTCCGCTCCCCCCTCCCCCGCCCCCCCCCGCCCCCGGCCCCAGGCAACCGCCTTTCTACTCTGTTTCTAAGAGTTTGACTACTTTAGATAACTCATATAAGTGGAAGCATGCAATGTTTGGCCTTATATGGTGGGTTCATGCATAATGTCCCCAGGTTCATCCATGTCGAGGCATGTGACAGGATTCCCTTTTTAAGGGTGAATAATATGCCTTTACACGTATGTACCACATTTTATTTACCCATTCATTGGTTGATAGACATTTAGGTTGCTTCTACCTCTTGGCATTTGTGAACAATGCTGCAGTGAACACCAGTGTGCAAATATGTCTTCGAGATCTTGTTTTGCATTATTTTGGACATATACCCAGAAGTGTGATTGCTGGATCACATGGCACTTCTATTTACTTTTGTGAGGAACCTACATAATGTTTTACCTAAAAACTGCACCATACATGTCTGTTGTTTTAAGCCACTAAATGTGTGGCCATTTGTTATGGCGGTGGCAGTAGGAAACTATTATTGGGCCTTTATTGATTTTTTTTTTTTTACCCATTTTGAAGTATAACATACGCACAGAAAAATGCACCTATTGTAAGTATACAGCTTTATAAATTTTCACAATCTGAGCACACCTGTATAACCAGCCCCCAGATTAAGAATTTTTCAACTCCAACCCCACGCCCCCAAGACCCTCTACGAAACCATCTTTTCTGACTCCATTTTGCAGAAAGAAGAATTGAAGCCCAGGGAACTGCAAGCAGTACCACCTTTTCCCCACCATGTTTTTAAAAAGTGCACGTTTCAAATCCCAGGCACTCTGAAAATACTTAATAGCTGAAATTGTTGGAGGAAAGAAAATCACTCCTCTTCTAGAGAAATTCATTTGACATTTCCTTTTTAAAATGAGATTCAAAAGGATCCCCAAGAGGGCTTTAAATATGCCATAAATAGAAACCCTTCCTTAAATTTGTGGACTTGTTGGTAAGAAACATTTTTAGAACTGTAAACCCACCCATGATTCTAAATCTTAGAAAGAATGGAAACAATTTATGTTAAGTTCTCAGTTGTGGCCTGGCCTCTTGTGCCACCTGCTGGTTGGTTGTGGGAACCTCATCACTGCATCCTGTTGTAGGCATTCATTCATTTCCGCAAACACATACTGAATGCATTATATGTGCTGGACACACACAGTCTTATATCTGTGAGGTTCGGGATCTTGCATAGGAGGCAGACATTCACCCACATATAATCAATGAAAAATTGCAAATGTAATAAATTCAACAGTGAGAAGTGACTCCCTAACCTGGCTGTTAATCAGAGCCTCTGTGAGAATCTTATTAGAATAACCTTTACCAAAAATTCCTCTCCCAGAGATTTGAGTCCATATGCCTGGGTTGGGGCCCAGGGAATCTGTATTTTCCACCAACACTCAGTAAGACTTTTGATGCATACATGAGTGTGGACAGGGTAGATTAGTTTTGGAAGGGAACTTGGAAAGTTGAATTTTATTTTAAATGCACTAAGAATAGAAATCTAAGTAAAGCAAAGATGTCAGGTGGAAATCATCAGGGTAATAGGGCAGTTATAATTGGAGAAAGTTGTCAAGTATTTTGAGAGAGACAGAGAAGTAAACAGAGGGACAGAGCACAAAGCAGAGAATGAAGTTTTATGTGGGGAAAAGGAAGAAGAAAAAAAACAATGGGGGAGAGGGAGGAATCGGATTTTCAAAAACACAGTATGCTCAACCCCTACCACTGTCAATCATCGCACCGTGTATATTTTAAAGGCCCAAGAGGATCGATACAGTAGCTGTGACTTCAGCACCACCTGGCACAGGGCCATGATACAAAGTGAATCTAGGATTACATATTTTGTCAATCCACAAAACTATAAAAACAAATACATTTTTAATTTCTTTTTTCAAGTTGATTTTGGAGAGAGCGAGAGAGAGAGAAGCATCAATTTGTTGTTCCACTTATTTATTTATTCACTGGCTGATAGCTCTATGTGCCCTGACTGGGGATCAAACCTGCAACCTTGGCTTATTGGAACGATGCTCTAACCCAGTGGTTCTCAACCTTCCTAATGCTGTGACCCTTTAATACAGTTCCTCATGTTGTGGTGACCCCCAATTTCATTGTTACAAATTGAACATAATTAAAGCATAGTGATTAATCACAAAAACAATATGTAATTACATATGTGTTTTCTGATGGTCTTAGGTGACCCCTGTGAAAGGGTCGTTTGACCCCCAAAGGGGTAGTGACCCACAGGTTGAGAACCGCTGGTCTAACCAATCAAGCTCTAACCAACTGAGGTACCCAGCCAGGGCTCCATACTTAATTTCACCATTTTAGGACAATTATTTGTTAAGTAATTATTATATGCTAAGTATTATGCTATATGCATTATCTCTTAATAACCTTGCAAGAGAGATCTTTTTTTTCTCCATTTTTTCAAATGAAGAAACCAAGATTTACCAGAAATTAAGCAATTTTCCCAAGGTCAAACAGCCAGGAAGCTTGGAATCAAGCTTAGATTTCTTTGACTTCAGAATTCAAGCTCTTATTAATGTCTAAACTGATTCTCATCCACATGATTATGCACTAAACACATCCCCAGTGCATTATGATTTCTTTAAAAAAAAATTTCTACTGGCTACATTATTTCACCTTGTGGATGTAATCTGGTTTAAATAATTTCCAATTGTTGAATAGTTAGGATATTTTCAACATATGCCATTATAAATGACATGTTGTCCTAAATATAAATGGCCTACAGTTTTGTGGGCCAAAACTGGCCCTCGGCCTGTGTTTATAAATAAAGTTTTACTGGAACACAGACAGCCACACACATTCATTTATATATAATCTATGGCTGCTCTCACTGCCGAGTTGAATTGTTGTAAAAGAGACCATATGTCCCACAAAACCTCAACTCCTTATGATCTGGCTCTTTATAGAAAGCTCTGCTGACCTCTGTTCTAAATATTTGTCAGCATCACTGATTATATCCTTAGGATAAGCATGGAAGAGAATCAAGCCAAATTAGTATGCAGAAAGTTGATTCTGAACAACATTGCCACCAGCAGTTTCTTTGAAGGATCCATTTCCTGTACCTCCCAGCTTTGCCGGCACCGGCCCCTATGCCAATAGAGGTCAAGGTGTCCCACGGCTCAAGGCACTGGGGACACAGCAGAGACCAGAACACACAAGTTGCTGCCCTCATGGGCGCATCATCTACCAAAGGGTGAGGAGGTAGGATAACCTGCTTGGCAAGTAAATCTATCACTTGTCAGTTGGCGATGGGTGCTGTGAAGTCAACTAGAGCAGTCAAGGGGCCGGTGACTATGAGCGTAGAGTGGGTGCTAGTTTGCACGGGGTAGTCACCACCATCACTGAGGAGGTGAAATTTGACCAGAGACCTGAAGAAGTATCCCAGATGGAGGAAAAAGCAAATATAACGAACGTGGTATTTTCAGAGTTCAGGGGGTGAAATAGTCATTTTTAACTCCACAGTAGGGTTGTGCTGAGGCGTAGATAACACCACAGAGCCGATAAGTCAGAAACCGTTTCCCTTTGGCTCTGAAGTCCCTGGTTACTTGTGTGATGGCGGCAGCAGCTGATTTGCTCTGAGATTGGGTTCTGCTAAAGCTAACACTAAAATTAGTTTTTATTTCCTAAGTAAACAGCAGCTGGCAGTACACTTGGGGGTGGAGAGCAGCCAGAATGAGCTGGGTACAAGAGAAGACTCATTGGGAGGGTTAGTGTTTTCTGAGGAAGGAGAGGCACGTATCTGTAAGTACACGTTCAGGACCCCGGGGCAAGGTGTCTTCTACACTGTAAGTCAGAAAGCTCACTATCATCTGAGATACCTTTTCCCTCACCCCCCTCATTCTTCCAATCACCAAATCCTATCATATCTCCCTGAGCAAGAGCACTTGATTCTGGATCATAGATCATAAGGTGGAGACCCTGTGTTGAGCATGCAAAATGGGAAGATGGGAAGAGCCTGTGTCCCCAACCCGATCACCTCACAATTCAAGCCCTCGACCTCCAACTTAGACTGTTATGTGAGAGAGAAACAAACACCTATTCTAAGGTCTCTTTGTTGCAGCAGCCCCTACCTGTCTCCTAACCACTCACATTGTTATAACAATCCTCCAATAGACCTGCTACCTCCAATCCCTCATGTTTCTCTCCATCTGCTAGAGATATTGCCAGCAAAATACACATCCTGAAACGGGTCATGTGATGCCCCTGTATTAATAATGTTTGTTGGAGCCCTAACCGGTTTGGCTCAGTGGATAGAGCGTCAGCCTGAGGACTGAAAGGTCCCAGGTTCGATTCTGGTCAAGGGCATGTACCTTGGTTGTGGGCAGATCCCCAGTAGGAGATGTGCAGGAGGCAGCTGATCGATGTTTCTCTCTCACAGATGTTTCTAACTCTCTATCCCTCTCCCTTCCTCTCTGTAAAAAATCAATGAAATATGTTTTTAAAAAAGATTTAAAAATAATGTTTGTTGGATTCCAGTTAAAACTCTTATATTTGGTGGACATAGGTCTCTCAATCCTAGCCCCAAACTGCTTCCCCCACCCCGCCCCCCACCTCTATTCCTGCCACATCTGTTCCTAGACATGCTCTGCTTCTACCAGACTCAGCTCCTCCAGAATGTTGCTCCAGGATGGCCTCCAAGGTGGCCACCAGTGATGGTCACCTCCTGGTGCTCATGCCCCTTGGTGTCCTTTCCCACACTGAGCAGAGCTGTGGGACCTTTCGGACACTGGGGGAATGACTGTGTGTGACTTCCAAGTCTACTAGTAGGTCATCGGAGACAATGTGTGTTTCTCCTTGCTCTGTCTTGAGTCCCTCCCAGGGGAACATCAGCCCTCAGGTTGTGAGGATACAGACAACCCTGCTGAAACGTTCCTGTGGCGAGAAGCTGAGGCCTCCAGTCCACAGCCCTGTGAGCGAGCTTCCTTGGACACCTGAGTCCCCTCGGCCATGTGACAACCTCTGATAAGGCTCCTGTCATACTCATTCGCTTGCATCCTAGCGCCTGAAGTGCAGGGAGGGGAAAAACCTGCAATCATGATGGGTTCAGGGTTCCAGTTGGTACAATGAAAACGCCTGAGGCCCGAGTTGACCTGGTGATTCTGCCACTTCTATCACACTGATTGTGAAATGCAACCTACTCAGTCAAGAATTATCCCCAAGAACTTGAGATTGTTACTGCAAAGAGAACAAAACTATTCCATGCTCCAACGTTTGCCATCTTCTGATAAGAACAGAACATTCCGAAGTGGCGATGGGTGCTTGGTGCTCGCCCTTAAAAATGAAGTTCTTGCGCTAGCCGGGTGGCTCAGTTGGTTGGAGCGTCATCCCATACACCAAAGGGTTGTGTGTTCGATTCCCTGTCAGGGCACATACCTGGGTTACGTCTCATGTGGTGTGTATGGGAGCTAACGGATCAATGTTTCTCTCTCACATCGATATTTCTCTCTCTCTTCCTCTCTCTAAAGATCAATGGGCATATTCTCAGGTGGGGATTATAAAAAATGGAGCCCTTCTCTGGAATTTCCATAACTGCTCCAGAGTCGGCAACTAAGTTCATGTGTCAAGGCACTCAAGCCCTGGGCTTTGCTGCTCTGTGAAATGACTGCCCCTGGCATTGGTGGGTTTAAAGGCTCTTCTGAACAAAAAAGGATCCATTGCATCTGTGCCCGGCACAACTGCTCAGCCTGATCACTCCCTGGAGCTCCAGGACCCCCACTGGCTGATTTCTGTGCTCTAGAAGAGGACTGGCTGGCCAGAGAGAGAGGCAGTGCACCTGAGGCCATGCACCTAGTAGTTAGGGGCACAGCCACTGCAGTTTAAATCCTAGCAGGCCTTCACAAACTATTGCCATAGGGCACATCTGGCCTCTTACCTGGTTTTGTGAAGTTTTTTGGGGACACAGCCTTACCTGTTCACTTACATATGATCAACGCCTGCTTTGGTGAAGCTTAAATTATTTACCACCTGGCCCTTTATGGAAAAGGTTTGCTGATCCCTGAGAAAGCCTTTACTAATTAGCCTGTTTGACTCGCTAGTTGACACTTTGGGAAAATCTAGCTTTTTGTCATGGGATTTTGATGAACAATCCACAGTTGATCAAACATAGTCGTTCACTGTCCTGTAAGATTGTGATATGTTATGACTTTACAGCCCAGTAACAAAGTTAACTCCAAACATGACTTTTGAGTTTTGACTTGTAGAAAATTAACCAGTCTTATCTAACTTAATCTAATTTGTTTCATTATTTTTCTGACTGATATGTAAACCTTGTCTCTCAAATACTCTTCAAAACAGTTACTTGTTTGTTTTTGTTTTGTTTGTTTGTTTGTTTTGCTTCTGGCTGTTTCTCTCATTAGTAAGAAACAACCAAACCTGTAAGAATTTTTATGAGTTCATTTGAGCCAAACTGACGACAATGCCAGGAGGCAAAATCTCAATGGGTTGAGAAAATGCTCTGGAGAAAGGCAGTTTTGCAGTTTATTTTATACATTAGAATCAAAAGAGGTGGCATAAGGAGGGTTACATGAAATTCATTGGTGATTGTTAGGGTTTGCCGTGGGCTGTGAAAGAATTCACAATTAAAAGAAGAGATGCAAAGAGGAAGTTTATTTTACTTTCCAAGAAAGGAAAGGGCCCAGTACTGCTAGTCAATGGGCAAAGGGAGAAAAGGTGGCCTGCTCGTCTAAGCAGTGGCTTTTGCTAAGCAAAAAGGAAGGGAGGAGGATTTAGTTGAAGTTGAACAGATACTGGGAGTTTGTCTTGAAAAGTTAGTTTGTTTGCTTTCCAGGAGACAGTCTGGCAGATGTCCTAGGGCAGTGGTCGGCAAACTGTGGCTCAGCAAACCGCGGCTCGCGAGCCACATGCGGCTCTTTGGCCCCTTGAGTGTGGCTCTTCCACAAAATACTGGCTCTTCCACAAAATACCGACTGCTGTGCATGGGCCACGAAGTTTCAATCGCACTGTACATGCGCGCCCACATGTGGTATTTTGTGGAAAAGCCACACTCAAGGGGCCAAAGAACCGCATGTGGCTCGAGAGCCGTGGTTTGCCAACCACGGTCCTAGGGAGGTGTCTTATCAGTACTTTTCACAACCCTGTAAAACATGCTTAGAGTAAAAGTTATAAAGAGTTTAAAAGAGGCTTATTTGAAGGGAAGGAGAAAGGAGTTATCCCTGAGTTGTGAAAACAGAAGGGAGGAGGGGAATGCAAGAATGTAGCCTTGAGAGTAGCTTATCTTGTCCCGCAGTTGAACAGAGGAGCCAACAGTCTTGGGGCTTATTACCAGA
>NW_005871372.1:1146035-1147163 GCF_000147115.1 Myotis lucifugus | reverse complement strand
GGGAAATCTATGGGATTAGATAAAGAGTAAAATGGAGGACACATGCTTCTTTTACCTTGGTGGGTACAGGATAGTTAACAATTAACATGCACAGCACATAGAGATGGTATGCAGGAGAACAAGATAACAACCACAGTTCAGGGTCCTGTGGTCTTGTGCCCTGAAGGGTCTGGAAAAAGGGGATTACTCTGTTGTTACAAAGGTATGTTATCATAGATGCAGAAAGATCAGCCCTAACCGGTTTGGCTCAGTGGATAGAGCGTCGGGTTCGATTCTGGCCAAGGGCATGTACCTTGCTTGCGGGCACATCCCCAGTAGGGGCTGTGCAGGAGGCAGCTGATCAATGTTTCTCTCTCATAGATATTTCTAACTCTCTATCCCTCTCCCTTCCTCTCTGTAAAAATCAATAAAAAATATATATTAAAAAAAAAAAAGAAAGATCATAGGCAGGCTCAGTTCAGGTAAAGAAAGGTATCAGCCTAGGCCCTAGGATGTGACTACCCACCATGACTTACTTTCAGTTAGGAATTTTTAAGTTCAGACCATCCTCTGTGGTTACTTTTGGTCTCTGAGTTTGTAAGGCTCGCCATGCAGTCCCTGAGCTTGTTGGGTTTAGTATGCGGCCCCCTTTTCATCCACATAACCTAAGTAAACAATGACGCCTGGTAATGAGCAATTACACATTTACATTTGCCAACATCAGGGTCCTCAGGCTTTAGTGGATCTAAAAATAGCCAAAGGAACTTGATTTAAAAAATACAGAATCCAAAGCTCTGTCTCCAGAGAGTATGTCTTGGTAGATCTGGGTGAGTCCTTGTGTTGTAGGTGGTGGGAACGGCACCAGGTGTTAGGCCTGTGGAGTCAGACTGGAACTGGGTTCAGCAACCGCAGGGCTCAAGTTCTGGCTAGGAAAGAATTCAGAGCCAAGACTCGAAGTATCAGAGAATATCTATACATATAAAACCCTAATATGCAAATGGACCAAATGGCGGAACAACCAAACAACTGTGCACTGACCACCAGGGGGCGCACGTGGAACATGGTGGGCATAGGCAGCAGCGGGATGGTGGAGCAGGTGAGCGGGGGCACCAGACCAAGGCGGGGCGCCGGTCACTGTCATCAGGGCGA